>NC_133507.1:80315734-80622638 GCF_049354715.1 Callithrix jacchus
TAGCTCTCTGTGGCAGCTGAGCTGGTACCTGGGGTGCAAACATGCTTAGAGAAACCTTAGATCTTAGATCCAGAGTGTAAACTATCTTGTTACAGTGATGACCCCAGTTTCTGAGACATGGGAAGGCACAGTGCAGCCAGAAAACCCAGGTATAGAGTACTGGCTCCTGTAGGGTAGGCATGGCTTAGGGATCAGGACATGTGAAAAGTTGGGAGAGGTGGAGGTTGAGATCTGAAGCATTTCAATGACTGCTTCTAGAGGCAGGGGAAGTATGTAGCCATGTCTCTCTCTCTCTGAGTTTCCCAGTGAAAATAATTGTTGACTGTTTCACTGGCAAAGGATGCTGATATCTTCTGCTAAGCAGGCTACTGGGGACCACAGTGGTTTCTGCCATGTAGCTGATACCAATATCTTTCACCTGTTTTCTTTGTTCTCAGCCATTTATGACATTGCAGATCTCACTGGTGGTTCTTTCTGTGTGAATATTCTCTATTTTTTTTTTTGGCTCTACTGTGTTGATGCAGATGATTTAATAGGCTGTTAAGCCCTCTAGGGACTATTTTGGTTTATGGGTAGTAGTCTATATTTGTTTTTGTTGGGGGATGAAGGCTCTTACTCCACCATCTTGGTTGAAGTGTATCTATTTTTTTGACATATGTATTTATATGAATAAATAAGTTAAAAGTATTTAGATTAATATCTGCACATGTTAAGAATTATGTAACTGTTAACTTTTATTATTTCTGTATTATTTTATCATGCAATTGTTCATGTATTTCTTTTGCTAAGTTATTTAGAAAGTCTTACTATGTGTCTAACACTATATTAAGTTCTGATAATACAATAGAGAATAAGATTAATAGCATCCCTGAACTCTCAGAGGAACAGAAAAAAACAGATATAAAAATTATCTAGCATTATGTAAAGTACTTAGTAATCACTATAAGTAAAATGTACATTGGGGGTCCAGAGAAGGAGCTCCTGCAAATCATTAATTCTCTTTTCAGGTACTTATGAGAACCGATCCTTACCTTACAATTTCCTTACATATATTATGATGAACAATAGTTTATTCTTCATATTGTTTTCTTCAAACTTAGTCTGGAACCATAACGTGGAATTTTTATGTTCCCTTTATTGTTCAAATGAAATATGATCCCAGCCATACCCTTTATCTGTTTAGTATGGGGAAAATCACTGGCCTCTTTGGCCATCAGTATTTTCCACTGTAAAATAAAAGCAATGCCACCAGCCTAGCGAAGTTGTTGCAAGGTTGGTAGATATCATATATAAAACATCTACAGCTCCTTTTATATTTTCAGCTTCCACCAGTTTGAAGTAATCACCCAGAGTCATCTAACCTGGAGCTCACAGTGTCCCTTCTCAGGCAACTCCTACATGGGTGTTTACAGAGTGAAAAATTCTCAGACTAAGGCCTGCATTGGAAAGGATCTCCTTCCCTCCTCTACCTCCTTTTTTGCTGTCCCTGAGATTATCTTCTCTTACTTACACCAGGACCTATAGGTTGAAAATAGTGATGTATGTTTATTGCTGCTTTATAACATGGAAGAATGATTCAACCCCTTCTCCCCTGGAGATTTATAGGATGACCAGGACAATATATTCTCTCTTCATTAATACCACTTTATCATCATGGACTAGTAGAAAAATTGATTTAACATAGTCCAGAATTACTTTTTAATGTGGGCTACTATTATATATACAGATCACCGTAACTGTCTGACTCTTTTAACCATGCTGAATATGAACATTTTTGTCCTTTGTTGTATGTCTATGTATTGATGTCATTTGCTAGGGTGTTATGTATATAATCCAAAGAAAGAGAAAGCTGCACATAAGCCTACCTCAGCATTTACCAAAGTATTTAAAAAGATGATTTTATTGTTGTCAACTAGAATTAGAAAAATTGGGATTAAATATAAATGAATACTTTAAAAAATAAACTACAAGACTACATTAATAAAAAGATAAAGCTGGGTGCTATGGCTCATTCCTGTAATATCACCATGTTGGGATGCTAAAGCAAAACCAGAGCTTGAGCCCAGGAGCTTGAGACCAGTTTGGACAATATAGCTAAACCCAGTCTCTGCAAAAAATTAAAAAAAAAAAAGCCAAGTATGGTGGTGTCCTAGCTACTTGAGAGGCTGAAGCAGGAGAATCCCTTGAGCTCAGAAAATCAATGCTACAGTGAACCATGATTGTACCTCTGCAATGACAGCCTGGGCAACAAAGTAAAATCCATCTCTAATAAATAAATAAATATATAAAATAAAATAATAAAAAGTGAAAAGACAACTCATACAAAGGTAAAATACTTGCAGGCTGTATATTTGATAAAAGTCTAGTATCTACTATATACAGTATATCAACAGCTCTCTCTATTCAAAATAAAAAGACAGCCCAATTTAAAAATGAACAAAGGATTTGAATAAATATTTCTGCAAAGAAGATATACAAATGTCCAATAAGCACATTTAAACGTGCTCAACATCATTAGCCTTCTGGGAAATGCAAATCAGAGCCACAGTGATATACCACTTTATATCTACCAGGATGACTTGAAAATAATATGTGTTGAGAGGATGTGGAGAAATTGTAACTCTCATACATTACTGGTGAGAATGTAAATGATACAGAGACTAGGAAAAACAGTTTCCAGTTCCTTAAAAGTTAAACAGTTACTATGTCATCCAAAATTTTCACTCTTAGGTAGATACTCAGGAGAATTGAAAACATACATTCACACAAAAACTTAGACATTCATAGCAGCATTATTTATAGTAGCCCAAAAGTGGAAACAACCCAAAAGTCCATCAAATGATGAACAGCTGAGCAAAATGTGATCTAGCCATGCAACGGAATATTATTCAGCCATAAAAAGGAATAAAACTTAATGCTGATACATGCTACAACATGAATGAATTTCAAAAATATTATGCTATGTGGAAGAAGTTATACGTGAATGGTCACATATTGTATGGTTGTATTTATATGAAATCTCTAGAATAGACAAATCAATGGAAACAGAAAGTAGATTAGTATTTTCCAGAGGATGGAGGAGAGGGGTGAATGGGGAGGGATAGCTAACATGTCAGATTTGTAAGGTGATGAAAATATTCTGAAATTAGATAGTAATGATGGCTACAACCTTGCGAATATATTAAAATATATGGAATTATACATTTAATAATGATATGTTGATAGTATATAAATTATATCTCAATGTTTACAAATTGCGGAATTTCTCTAAGGAGTTCTTTGGCTAATGTGGATTATAAATTTTAAGATACAGATACAGAATTTTATATTTTCCATCTTATTTAACAATAAATTTTTCCCATAGGGTAGCTCTATGGAAACTGCTATAAAATTATTGCTCTAGTGAATTCACTCCAAATAAGTATTCATGTAGGAGCATTTAGTACCTAGAGTAGACGGTTTGGCTTAAATGATTCATCACCGTTGATTCTACGTCATTGACATTTCTCATTTCATATTGGCTCTACTGACAGTATTCTTCATTATATATTAAGATTTTGTTGTGGTGCCTTTAATTGCTCCTGGTGTGGGAAATGGGAATTCAAAAGCCTCTTTTAAAGATAAGGTAATATCCTAAAAGGTGAGTACAAGGTAACGAAGAGGCCTACTTTAATAGGATATATGGAGCTTTACATACACAGAGCATTTTTTATCCAGCTAAGGCTATAATGCACAAAGCATGACATTTTAAGTCCCTTAAGTAATTCCAACAAGATTACTCTTCAGGTTAGGTGCATTTCTCTGTAGACTGTTAGCACAACGTAATGGAGATATTTATGAAAATGGGTCTTATGGTACATACTGTTACAAACTGTTGTCTATATTACACTAATCAGAACTTTAAGAAAGACCATACATGTTGTAAGTCACACTTATGAAAAAGCAATATTGATCCATGTTTTCTCTTACCTAATAATAAAATAAATACATGCACCAAGATTAAATGAATAACAGGTAACTAACACACAGCAAATTCAGATTGCAACATGTTATCCATGTTGGATTTGCAAAATACAAAAATGTTGAATGACAAAAATGATAGAAGAGAAAGTGAGGAAAAGCAGCAGAAGAAAATATACAAAAAGGAAAGAGAAAAGTTGATGGGAAGAGAAAACAGCAGAACAACAAAAGCATCAAATTATTTCTATTCAGTGTTTTTCTTCATTGTATGATGCTGCCGTGAGTGTTAGTCTGATTATGTGAACAACTGAGATATTTGGGGACAAATATAATTTCTAACTGTGTGTTACTCATTATTTTGTTTTCCATTTGCTAGTAGCCATAACTGGTTTTATTTTTAGTAGGTTTGGATTCTAAGCATATTGTACAGCAGAAAAAAAAGTCTTTTTTTTCCTGAGGGTGTAGAAAGCAAAGCCTGGTATCATATGAACCAGATGTACTCATTTGGATGAAGGAAACCTGTGAAGATTAACAGTAAAATTTTTTTTCTGTGCTCACAAACTGTTAAGAAAAAAATGGTATAAAATGTGCTACTAATAAATAAGTAATGTATGTCTATCTTGCTGACTACATATGCGTGAATGACCAAGGTAACATATGCTTTTTAGTAAAAAGAGACTTACAGACAGGGTAGATGTCACATCCCAAAGCATGTCTTCCATTTTCCTCAGCATGTAAATCACTCTTGGTTAGAAATTAGCTGGTTCAGGTGAAGCTGCCCTGCCCCCAACCCAACCAGATCATTCCCTTAACAGGCCTTATGTGATCATCTGGAAACAAAGGGATTTCTTTTCTTTCTGATCTCCTATCATGACTATTGTTTAAGTGTCCATTCAGAAATTAATTTCACGTAGTATGTGTTTGAATGTATCATGTTTAATAATGCTCTTCTTGTTATGAGTGTCCAACCTTGCATAGCTGTATGTCCAACTAGACTATAATTTCTTTGAGAGCAGAGTCCATATTTTGTATCTCTCTACACATCCACAACATCAAAGAAAAATATAATAAATGCTTCAATTCAGAGAGGCTTTTACTCTCAGAGAATCTATAGTAAAATATTGAGGAAGTATTTGATGGTTTTATTTTTAGTAATCTAGTATCTATATAGTTCTTACTAGGTGTCAACCACTAATGTGGTAATATATTTGAAAAATAGACTAACTCATATAATCTTTCTATGAATCTAATTAGGTAAGTTCTGTTACTTTCTTATTTTACAGAAGGAGAAACTGAGGCACAAAGAATTATTATTGTGAGCAGATAACAAAGAACAGATCCAGGATTCAGACCCAGGATATCTGGCTCTAGAATCTGTACTTGCTTCAACCACCCCACTCCACTTCCTCAGATGTCCATGCCATGATGACTACTATAGTCTTGGTGACTGTCAATGTCACGTCATATATACTTTTATCTATGGTACTGATTGTCAGATGTCTTAAATCAGTTTGTTTCTCGTTCAATAGGGAACATATTTGCAAAAGCATTTCAAATGATATCTTACCACCTCTCATGCCAACTTCTTGCTACATATCCCATTGTTGCTTTGATTCTGCTAACCTATTACAGTGCAACTTACGTCAATACTACCTACTCTGTTCCTTTTAAATTATTGTTTAGTCATTGAAGGTAAACACTCTTATTCTGATTTATTTTCCCCGATCTGGCCTGTGTACAGCATTGATGCCATTTGATGGAAAATAGACCAGAGACTTCTATCTTGGCATCAGTTTTAGGCCCCATAAAAACAAACCTGCATTCAGGCTTTCCCTATTTCTACATTAGAGCCAAGATGGGAAATCATCATCATATCCTCAGTCTGCTCCCAGAAGCTACTCAGCAGCTCCAGCCAAGCTGTCCTGAAATAGGAGTTCACCCTGAGAATCTGCATCTATTTAAAGCAGTCTTTTAAAGTCTATTCTACACTAATAAACAAAGGTCCATTGTAAAGACATTTGCACTTGAAGCGGTGGCCCAGCATCCTATGTAAATGCTGCCATCTCATTCTCCTAGGCCTGCCCACCAGCCATAGGACAGCTTTCTCCGCCTTCGATTGCCAGAGCATCTGTATAATGCAAATAGATTTGATGTGAACCACAGAAGAGAGGGGCCAGGGGATGGGAGAGCCATTGTGGAGAAAACCTTTTAGTGTGTACCCCCTGTTGAGGGTAGAAGAGAGAAATGATCAAACAAGTCTCCTCTAAGAGAACATGTAAAGGGCAAAGATTGCTATATTGAAATATCTAAGCAACTCTCAATGCAGCGTGGAGAGACAGAAGACTCGCACAATGCCTCATTTATGCAGGCAAGCCTACTTTGTTTAACACTGTTACATATGCGTTTAAGGTCAACCAGTCATTCTGCCCATCATTCCAAAGACTATTTGGAGTAATCACAGAATACATGTGAAGCTCTTGCCCAGGCAAATCCTGTTTTTGGTAGCCCTTTAAAGCAGTGTGAACACTTTTCAGAAATCTCATGTTGCTTAAAATTGCTAATAACAATTTATCATCCTAACTTGAAGTTTCTCTGCTGTACGCTATGTGCACAGGGCATGAAGTTGAGACTAGACATGACAACACATCCTATTCACTCTACAAACGTTTCCAGAGCCCAGACAATGGTTGGTAAGGGAGCAAGTCATAGGCTATGCAGTCAAGAATCTTCTGTCACCATCTGGTAAACAAGACAAGAAGCATAAGCAGATAGTCATAATGCAATGTCAAAAATGGTCCCTCTTATAGAAAGATATGTTCCCAGAGTGTTACAGACAAATAGAGAAGGAGTGTGCATCTCAATCTTAGAGGAGGGAGGAAGATGAGGGTGGGCTTCATGAAAGAGTCAACGTCTATGAATTTACTGTTAGTGGATTTATATTTATCAGGGATTCCCTGCCTGGAGAAATTATGTTACTAGTAGTGTGACATGTTTAAAATTGAGCCCTTACAATCTCCCTTGCTTTTCTGATTCTGTGAATGGCAATGCTTTTCTGTCACCAAATCTGGCTGGAACTATTGCCATCAAAACCTCAGTTATAAAAAGGTTAAAAATGGGCCAACTTCATGATACCAATTTTCCAGTTAGAAATATTCAAGTCAGCTCTGTTTGTCCTCCCCCTGTACTCAATGCTTTCTCTGCCTGGCTGTCTCACCTTACTTATGTTTTTATGCTTATTTCTTTTTGTAAAAATTTTCTTCCTCTTCCCTCTCTCTTCTCTCTGTCACCCCTGCCCCTTACACACGTCATACCTAAAGCATGTTATACTCTTTTTTTTGAACAGTTGTTAAACATAAAAAGGCAAGTTATTAAAAAAAGTCAATAGAGTTATTTTAATTTGAAAAAAAAATTCTGGAGACAAAAGTGATAGCTGCATTTGTATTCTAAATCCCAAAAGTTTTTGGCTGTTGTGTTTATTAAAAAAAAATCCAAGCTGTGGTTTCTACTGTTGTCCCTGGTGAAATGAAGACATCAACCTAAAACAGAAACCAAGGAAACTAGGGCCAGTCCAGGAAACAGATGAGAGGTCTAGTTTATGATCCAAAAAGCCAGTTGTCAGGCATTGTTCATAGTAGTAGTCTTTTATGTACATTTCATCCTCACAATTGCCTTATGAGATAAATACTCTCATAATCATCTTCATTTTCCAGATGATAAAACGGAGGCATGGAAAGACTGGGACATATGCCTGAGGCCAGGCAGCAAGGAATTGGCAGAGCCAGGACAGATAGAAACCAGGCAGGCTCTGGGATCTGAGCAGGTGAGCACAGCACTTAGTGGTCAGTGAGGCAAGTTGTCAAGGAGCACTGTCAGGACTTCATACCACAGCTTTTTGTAGGGGACCCCAGAACCTTGGTTCAGGAAGTTAATCTAGATCAGACGTAAGGGAAAAAATGCATATTTTTCAGGAGTTTCAAAGAATTCTACCAAAGGCTTTTCTCCTCACTGAAAGTCGTTTTTGTTACTTGAATCTACTTTATTTTGCTTATTCTGATAAATTTAACCTTATTTTTTGGATGTTGCTGCTATTATAACCTTACTATTATAATGTTACTGCTAGGTTTTGACACACACACTTCATTGTAAAATCAACTACATAGCAAGTAGGAGGAAAAAAAGACAGAAAAAGGGCACACTTTGAAGGGGGAGAAATTTGCTGTAATTGCAAACTTAAAAACAGAGATCTTTAATCATTTACATGTTTACTGAAACACCCTAACGTGATTTCTGAAAATAGGCTTAATGCTCAAAAAGCCAAAGTAATACTTGTGCCTATCACCGCATCTTAAGTTTTTATAAAATTTAAAGAAATTTTTCTTATTGTCTTCCTCAAAGTTAGGTGGAGTTATTTCTCAAAATAATTTATTCTATCTTTGGACGTTAATAATGATTAGAAAACGTATCCCTATATTGAGTAAACTCTAATAAAGCACTTAGAAGAACAGCTGGTACTTTATAAGACTCAATATGTTTGCTTTATTTCTATTATTACTAATTATGTACAGCTTTGATTAGATGGCATCATATAAACATACTTTACATTTTCTAGACATAAATAGTGTATTTCTTAATCTCTTGATTGTTGACACACCGTTATATTAGCCAGCTTTTACACCATAAGGAAAATTATCTGAACAACATACAGAAGAAATTGTTTGCTGTTGAGTGACAGATGCTGTAATAAAGATTCTTCTAATTAACTAATATCAAAATCCACTCATTCATAAACTGTCATTATCACCAGCAGGACAAATATGTTTCTCAAGCATAATGTTGACAATATGCCAGTCAATAATATTCACATACCATGACCTTAGCTTGACCAAACAGGCTCTGCTCAATTCAGAGCAGATGGAACTGGAATTGCACCCAACAAGTCCACTGTGATCCCAGACCAGGATCCAGAGCTACAGAACACAGAACATCCCTCAGGTTTTTTGAGAAGAAAAGAGAGTATCTTGCAAAGGAATTTGGCATGCTTCACAAAACAAAGCTACTTGGAGAGGAAAAAGAACGATTGGAGTTGACTGGAGCACAAATGCAGAATTACTGTCTGATGATCCCGCAGAAATAACCCAGGAATCTGAATTATTTATCACCAGCCCCTCTGCGCCCCTGCACACCCCACTGGCTTTGTTATGCAATGATAGTTATTGTGTTCGTTGCCAGAGAATCAAGCAAACAAGCTTCTATTCTTAAAACTAGTCTGGAAAATATTCATTTCAGTTTAAGGAAGGACTTAAAATCGCTGTCAGAAATGCGTTTGAAGTGGAACTAAAATTGAATAGAGCTTCAATTTTCACAGTTTCCTATCAGGATAGGGAAAACAAAAGAAAACATTGTTTTCTAGAAAACATTATTTCATTGTCATTGTAATGAGCAATTCTGGCCTTTTTTTTTTTCTGCCTGGGGCCACCTTTTGTCACAGTACATTTTGCATATTAAGTAAGAAAAACGCTAATCTTACATTAATAACTGTACAAAAGGATATGTTTTTGATAGGAAAGGAGCTTTCATGCTTAGAGTTAATCATGCATTGGAAGTGGACATTTAACACTGACATCTAAAGCTTTTCTCTTATGAAAAATCATCTAGTTATTCATTCTTTTCCCTTACTTCCAAATCGAATTGCAAAGGAATCTCTCTCTTTTTCTCTCTCTCTTTATATATATATATATATATATATATGAATAACAGACATGCAGCAGTACAGATCCATTATAACGAGTGGCATTTGGCGAAAGCACACATCACTGCATCACTGCAATAAAACTGAAATGTTGCTGGAAAGATCTCCCTAAATATTTACCTTGTTTGCCAGAAATGTCACAATTTAGTGATCATTATTTAGGGCCTTTAATTAATATAATTATTTTAGCATTTGCTGTTATTAATAATCATAAAAATGCCATTTATTGGGCACTTCCTCTGGGTCAGACACCAAGATAGACTTTTCATACCTTTAATAATCATGATAGCAAACAAAATAGGTGTTATTAATCCTCACTTAAAAGTTGAGAAAAATAAGGCTCGGAGAGGTTAAACAAGCAGCATAAGGCCATACAGCAAGTTAACTTTGTGGCTAGAATCACACACATACCTTGGTGTTTCTATAGCTGACTCCATCACTGCATCCCCATCTCTTCTGTCCTCTAAAACAGCCTGGCAATGCTGTGCCTTCTGTTAAAACGGTAATGTTCTAAAGCTGCACCATCCAACATTAGGCACCCCTCACATGTGGCTATGGAGCACTTGAAATGAGGCTAGCACAACTGAGGAAACAAAGTTTGACTTTTATTTAATTTTAGTTAATTTAGATGTAAATGGACGCACAATTGGCTAGTCAATACTGTATTGGACAGTGACTTTAAAACAGAAAAGAATTTGAAATCAGAGAAAACCTACCGTAGTGTACATAATAAGGATGGCATTTGGACTGAATGATTTTTGATTGTTATCATCTTTTATTCTCTTCTGCTGAAATTCACTCATGGTTGGCTGTGGGGTTCAGACAGGAGTGCCTTTCAATTTTGAAGATTGAGTGTACAGGAGGGTGCCTGCCACTCCCCCAATTCTGCAGTAGACCTGGTTTACTTTACTGCATCCTCCACCAGTACTCACATACATTTGTGGACCAATCTTTTCTCCTGCCCATCAAAATACTGTATGTACATAAAATTAAATATCCTACTCACACGCACCATTAATTTTCCAAATACTAAGGAAAGACATATCAGAACTCCTCTAAAAAGTTTTCATGTTTTATTTGAAGCATTATTAAATATTATCCACTAATACCAGCTTAACATCAGCATTCAGACTTTAGAACCTCGTAATGAGAGTAACACCCATTTCTCAATGTCTGCACTCTGTGTCAAACATCCATCTCATTTAATCATTGCTACAGTCCTATTAGGTAAATATTAATATAACCCCTTTACAAATGAGGTTCTTGACTGTTTCCCTTCAAGGTCATAAACTCTTTCTACCTCTGTTCCCTGTCATTAGCTTCTAAACCTGTCATGGCCTCCTACCTCTGCTGCATATTCATCTTGATTATGGGGCACATAGATAGTATATAAAGAGAAGCAATTAAACAATATCAATACAAAAAAGAAGCACTGTAGGAGGCCCTGGCAGAATGCTGATCATCTCTAGATCAGTGTTGGCGGAACAAGAAAAATGTATAAAAGTTAAAACCCAGTTGAACTTATTTGGATTAAAAATGAAATCTGATTATGGCTAAACTGCTGAGACCACATCTACAACAATAAAATTAGATTAATGAAAAGATGAGATTTGATTAACCACTTAGGATCATCCATCAAGATTTTATGTGTTAAACTCAAGTGTATTAGGTAAGAAAAAAACACTGACCCAGTATAAAATTATGATCTTAATATGCATCCTTGTAGTACAACTTTTGTTGAATACGCTCAGTTAAAACTGAAAGTCTAGAAAAATGCTTTCTCAAAAGACCTGCAATAACAAACAAGAAAACCAAAACATCACAGCAAACCGCCATATATTTCTCAAATTTATCTACCTGAAGCTCATAACCTGGGGCAAACTTGCATTTGCATTTGGATGGATATCTAAGATTTCCAAGTTCTTCTAAAGAGAAAAATGTTATCAAGAAAATATATCTCTATCTTCTGCATTTCCATTTCTTCATGAGAAACCAAAGGAGAGAAAGAACTAGTTTTTGAGTTTTGTTAAGTGCCAGTAGATCTGAAGATGCTTTTCCATAATTAATGTTTTACTTACACAGCGTTATTTAAGGTGAAGTGTGGGTGTTTATGTAAAACCTTTCATTCTAACTGCCACACTCATTCTCCCTAAAAACTGACGTTTGCTACTGTGAACAGGAACTGCATTAAAAAAATTAACAAGACAAATAGTAAGAGATCCTTCTGTCTTCATCATCTTGCATAAAGTGTTTTAGATTACATTTCCAAAGTGTAAGACTGCTTCTCTTGATTCTAATTCACCGAATATTGATGGGAAGGCATTTCCAAGTATTACTGTCCTATTTTCTTTCAGCGCTGTGACATTGATTTCCCTATATACCAACTAATCTTATTTTTCCCAAAAGACTGCATTTAACTACACGGCTGCAGCTAGTTGTTGCTTTGCACCCTTCTACAAATATAAAGGCTCTATCTTTCGGAGTGCTCAGCATCTGTCCAGGGAGCCATTGTAAATGAAGATAAACTGACACTGTGCCTTGGGAACTCTGGTCAGAAATGCAATTTTCAAGAAGATGGTGACTAGCCTCCAAAAGTATTCATATCAATGAAACATGACGGGTGTCACCAGAAACAGAGATGCCAGGCAAGGGGAAATTAGACCTTCTCATGTCCCTACTCATCTGTGGTTTCCTAATTGCAATTGTTGGCATTAATTGATGCTGGTGCCATTTTTGATCATGTGGGGATGTCTTCAGTGCCTTGCATTTCCAAAGGGCTTGACATTCTGAGTGCCACAACATGTTTGAGTCAAATTTGCTTTCAATACGCCATGTTCAAGGATCTTCTTCCTGAAGGCCATTAGTGAAAACAGCCTGGAAAATCCATCACCCCTTGAAATTGTAAATGCCAATGAGGACTCCATTTATGGCCTATCTTGCCTATACCTGTGAGAGTCAAAGGGAATGTAATAATTCACCAGTGTGGCTGTGAAGTGGTGTAATCACACATACATTTTTAATAGCAATTTCTCTCCCAAGTGATATTAAAATACTCTTCTTTAGGTATGCTCCAGAGGGCAATTGCACTTAATAAATGTTTTTGTTGGCTTGAATGAGACAAAAGTAATTTGGAGTTGAAAATAAGATTTCTTATTTAAGGGCAGAGTAAATCTATGGTTTTTTTCCTTTTTTAGATGCAGTATATAAGTTTGTCATAAAGGAAAAAAAGGAAGCCCACCTAGCTTTTGCTATTTGCTTTAGCTGTGTTTATGCAAAATAATTTACCCTGAAATACCACTTGTTTTTCAGGAAGCATGTAAATGCAGATCTCATGAAATATGCAACTCCACTAACCATGGGTGACCTCCTATTGGGTCTGCTGGAGACTTACACAGTGCACAGGACAGACTCAGGGCAGTGGCTTACTTCCTTCTGTCTGAGCCAAGAGCTTATGGATTAACATTGTTTCAGCATTGAATGCTTCATGATGTAAATAAAAAGCTGGGATCCTGGGTTATAATTGTATGTTCCCTTGGCCATTGGCTCTGTATTTTTAATCTGTTTTGTCTGCCATTTAAGATAATAAAGAATAATACATCCATCAGCAGCAGTGAAATCAATTACCAATGCATTTTTATTACATTCATGCTCCAAACTATGTGGGGTAATCACATCATTATATTATTATCAGCATCATTATATAAAATATTACATATCCTTAACACATTTTTAGTGTAGTCAGAAATAAAATTAATACAAACACAACATATCTTGTGACACTTTGATTTGAACTCAGCTGAGATTTTAGTTATGTAAACAGTCACATTAACACAACTTTTAATAGATCATCATGTCAGAATAACTAGATATTTTAGCAAATATGCTCTTTTAGGACTATATTAGTCCATGCTAGTACTGCTATAAAGACATACCTGAGACTGATTAATTTATAAAGAAAAGAGGTTTTTTTTTAATTGCATTTTAGGATTTGGGGTACATGTGCAGAACATGCAATATAGTTGCATAGGTACACCCGTGGCAGTGTGATTTGCTGCCTTCCTCCCCTTCACCCACATCTGCCATTTCTCCCCATGCTATCCCTCCCCAGCTCCCCACCCCTCTGTTCCTCCCCTATTCCCCCCAATAGACCCCAGTGTGTAGTGCTCCCCTCCCTGTGTCCATGTGTTCTCATCATCACCTGCCTAAGAGTGAGAACATGTGGTATTTCATTTTCTGTTCTTGTGTCAGTTTGCTGAGAATGATGTTCTCCAGATTCATCCATGTCCCTACATAGGACATGAACTCATCATTTTTGATTGCTGCATAATATTCCATGGTGTATATGTGCCACATTTTTCCAGTCCAGTCTATCATCGATGGGCATTTGGGTTGGATCCAGGTCTTTGCTATTGTAAACGGTGCTTCAATGAACATTCCTGTGCATGTGTCCTTATAGTAGAACAATTTATAGTCCTTTGGATATATACCCAGTAATGGGATTGCTGGGTCAAATGGAATTTCTATTTCAAGGTCCTTGAGGAATCTCCACACTGTCTTCCACAATGGTTGAACTAATTTACAATCCCACCAGCAGTGTAAAAGTGTTCCTGTTTCTCCACATCTGCTCCAGCATCTGTTGTCTCCTGATTTTTTAATGATCGCCATTCTATCTGGCATGAGATGGTATCTCAATGTAGTTTTGATTTGCATTTCTCTAATGACCAGTGATGATGAGCATTTTTTTATATGTTTGTTGGCCTCATGTATATCTTCTTTTGTAAAGTGTCTGTTCATATCCTTTGCCCATTTTGAATGGGCTTGTTTTTTTTTTTGTAAATCTGTTTGAGTTCTTTGTAAATTCTGGATATCAGCCCTTTGTCAGATGGGTAAACTGCAAATTTTTTTTCCCATTCTGTTGGTTGCTGATTCACTCTAATGACTGTTTCTTTTGCCATGCAGAAGCTGTGGAGTTTGATTAGGTCCCATTTGTCTATTTTGGCTTTTGTTGCCAATGCTTTTGGTGTTTTGTTCATGAAGTCCTTGCCTACTCCTATGTCCTGAATGGTTTTTGCCTAGATTTTCTTCTAGGGTGTTTATGGTGCCAGGTCTTATGTTTAAGTCTTTAATCCATCTGGAGTTAATTTTAGTGTAAGGTGTCAGGAAGGGGTCCAGTTTCTGCTTTCTGCACATGGCTAGCCAGTTTTCCCAACACCATTTATTAAACAGGGAATCTTTCCCCATTGCTTGTTTTTGTCAGGTTTATCAAAGTTTGTATGGTAGTAGATATGTTGTGTTGCCTCTGATGCCTCTGTTCTGTTCCATTGGTCTATATCTCTGTTTTGGTACCAGTACCATGCTGTTTTGATTACTGTAGCCTTGTAGTATAGTTTGAAGTCCGGTAGTGTGATGCCTCCTGCTGTGTTCTTTTTGCTTAGAATTGACTTGGCTATGTGGGCTCTCTTTTGGTTTCATATGAAGTTTAAGGTAGTTTTTTCCAGTTCTGTGAAGAAGGTCATTGGTAGCTTGATGGGGATAGCATTGAGTCTGTAAATTACTTTGGGCAGAATGGCCATTTTCACAATATTAATTCTTCCTAACCATGAACATGGAATGTTTCTCCATCTGTTTGTGTCCTCTCTTATTTCGTTGAGCAGTGGTTTGTAGTTCTCCTTGAAGAGGTCCTTTACATTCCTTGTTAGTTGTATTCCTATGTATTTTATTCTCTTTGTAGCAATTGTGAATGGCAGTTCATTCTTGTTTTGGCTCTCTTTAAGTCTGTTATTGGTGTATAGGAATGCTTGTGATTTTACACACTGATTTTGTATCTGAGACTCTGCTGAAGTTGCTTACCAGTTTCAGGAGTTTTTAGGCTGAGATGATGGGGTCTTCTAGATATACTATCATGTCGTCTGCAAATAGAGACAATTTGTCTTTCTCCTTTTCTATTTGAATACCCTTTATTTATTTTCCTTGCCTGATTGCTCTGGCTAGAACTTCCAGTACTATATTGAATAGGAGTGGTGAGAGAGGGCATCCTCGTCTAGTGCCAGATTTCAAAGGGAATGCTTCCAGTTTTTGCCCATTCAGTATGATATTGGCTGTTGGTTTGTCATTAATAGCTTTTATTATTTTTAATCAGCTCATGGTTCTGCAGGCTGTATAGGCTTCTGCTTCTGGGGAGGTGTCAGGAAACTTACAATCATGGCAGAAGGTGAAGGGACAGCAAGCATGTCTTACACTGGCAGAGAAGGAGAGAGACAGAGAGAAGGGGAAGTGCTACCTACTTTCAAACAACCAGATCTTGTGAGAATTCTATCAGGAGAACCGCAAGGGGGAAGTCCACCCCCATGATTCAATCACTTCCCACTAAGCCCCTCCTCCAGCACTAGGGATTACAATTCAACATGAGATTTGGGTGGGGGCACAGCGTCAAACCATATCAAGGGCAAAGTATATTATATCATGAATGTATACAGCAACAAAGACTTAGCAGCCACGTAATTTAAAAGTGTACAAATACAGAATACTCTTCACCTGGAAGAAAAGATAGAAACTAAATAGATAGATAGTTCAGTATTGATATGGTTTGGTTATGTCCCCACACAAATCTTACTTTGCATTGTAGCTCGCATAATTCCCACATGTCATGGGGGGACCTTGGTGAGAGGAAATTGAATCATGGGGTGGGTCTTTTCTGTGTTGTTCTCTTGATAGTGAATAAGTCTCATGAGATCTGATGGTTTCATAAAAGGGAGTTCCCTTGAACAAGCTGTCTTGCCTGCCACCATGTAAGACATGACTTTGCTCCTCATTCACATTCTGCCATGATTGTGAGGCCTCCCAGTCATGTAGAACTGGGAGTCAATTTAACCTCTTTCTTTTATAAATTACCCAGTCTTGGGTATGTCTTCATTAGCAGCATGAGGATAGACTAATACAAGTTTGAAGCACCAATTCTCCTAGAAAGAATAATCTGGCTGACATGGTATCAATTATGTTTCTTTTATAATTAAATCTATAATTTTTTTGAATACCCTTTAGGTCTCATCCTTCACTACCATGGATGCATTTGTGTCTAATACAGATAATTGTTTCAACAGAATTTCAGGCCCTTTTTCCTGATCTCTCTTCCTCCTCAACAGTAGTTGCTCTTGAGGATTTCCTCCATCCTTTTCTTCCTTGAGGAATCGAGCTGGAACTTGCAAGAGACGATGGAAGAGCTGGGTAGCACATGTGGAAAAAAAATAGTGATAATTTTACCATTATTATTGATTGGGGGAAACTAGGCTCCCAAAACATTCATAAAATTTAGAATAGAGATATTGGGAAAATGTCAAATTATGTACCTCTCCAAACTGTTTTCCTTGTCCCCTCTGTCCTGAGATAAGGCAAAAATACAGGATTATTTAAGGTGTACATTTGTTTCAGAATTGACCAGGAAGAGAGGAATCCTTCAGGCAGTAAATGATGTCAAAGGAACAATCTCACCACTCAACCTCCAACCCTGTGGAACCCAATGAGCTTTCGGATAAAGCAGCAAATATACAACTGGGTCTACCAGATGTACGTGCCAACCTTTTTTTTTTAGTTATAATATAGGAAGTGCATACTTCTTGAGTGTCCTTATTTATATGAGACGTCCTTTTCTAGTATTATGTTTTGACATTTTAAAACATATATGTACAAAAGAGAGTTGTAAGAAAAGATGAGGTAAAGATAAATAGAGACACCTATTTTACTGCTGCATCTAGATGTATCATCTGATGCAACTTGGAGGTACCTACATCCCACATACTTTGGTGCATGAATTCTTTTTTTTTTTTTAATTGAGACGGAGTTTAACTCTTGATACTTAGGCTGGAGTGCAATGGCATGATCTTGGCTCACTGCAACCTCCGCCTCCTGGGTTCAGGCAATTCTCCTGCCTCAGCCTCCCGAGTAGCTGGGATTACAGGCACGCGCCACCATGCCCAGCTAATTTTTTGTATTTTTAGTAGAGACAGGGTTTCACCATGTTGACCAGGATGGTCTTGATCTCTTGACCTCGTGATCCACCCGCCTCGGCCTCCCAAAGTGCTGGGATTACAGGCGTGAGCCACTGCTCCCAGCCAGCATGAATTCTTAAATCTTTTTATGCCCATGGTGCCAGCTTTAACTTTGAATAGTTCCTGTTGCACTATTACTGTTTTACTCTGTAGGCAATACTAGATGTACAATGATTGCTGGTACCGGATCTGTTTTTTTTTTTTGGTTGTTGTTGTTTGTTGGTTTGAGACAGAGTCTCACTCTGTTCTCCAGGCTGGAGTGCAGTGGTGAAATCTCAGCTCACTGCAAACTTCACCTCCCTGATTCAAGTGATTCTCCTGCCTCAGCCTCCTGAATAGCTGGGATTACAGGCATGCACCACCATGCCCAGCTAATTTTTGTATTTTTAGTAGAGATGAGATTTCACCATGTTGGACAGGATGATCTCAATCTCTTGATCTCATAAACTGCTAGCTTTGGTCTCCCAAAGTGCTAGGATTACAGGTGTGAGCCACCGAGCTTGGCCCTGATCTTATGATTGTTTATTTCTTCCAAATGGTTTGGTAGCACAGACTTAACCATGAATCTTTTTACTCTCTCCTAGTGATAACAAGGCTCTATAATGTAATTTTTATAAGAAACACTGTAGTTTTCCCTCTTGCAGAAAGATATAGAACTAAATGTCTGGGAGTAGAATGCAAAGGCTCTAACCTTTAGATACCCTTAGATATTTTCTGGACAATACTGGAGTAGTAAAGCCAAAGCAGGTACCAAACTATACCAATGTATTTTTATTACAATTATCATCATTTTATTATCACCAGCACCATTATATGAAACAGTACATATCTTTAACACATTTCATTTATTTAATCAGAAATGTAATTAATACAAACATAACATATTTTGTGACAAACAGGCTGTGGATCTCAGAATGTCAAACCCTTTGGAAATGCAAGGCACTCAAGACAGCACCACATAAGCAAAAGTGGCACCAGCATCAATTAATGCCAATAATTGCAATTAGAAAACCACAGAGTAATGTCTGAGGAAACTCAGTGAGTAAACGGAAGCCTCAGTTCACTTTGCCAAGCCTAAATAAGGGTGAGCACAAAAAGCACAGTGTGACACACGCATGAAATTCTGACTGGCTGAGTTCGTGCCCAGGAAAAATCAAGTTATGGTGATAGAATCAAAACAGTGACAATCTGAGAGACTGCTGACTTGGAGGAGACCCAGAAAGATTTTCTTGCATAATAGAACCATTCTATTATTGATTAGATTGGTGGTTACATGGGTATGTGAATTTGTCAAAATGTGTTGGACAGTGCACTTAAAATCCACACATGTGGTTTTACGTACATTATGCCTTAATAAAAAGTTTAGCAAAGCAAACAAACAAAACAGGCAAGTAAAGATTGAAAAAAAAATACAAGATACAGGAATTAGGAAGTAAAAGTGGATGGATCCAGATGAAATTTTGTAGGTATCATTTTAATGTGGTAAAATTTGTCCTTTGTTTTCATGAACACATAACTTTTTGTATTAGAGGTGACTGTTTGGCATTTTGAAAAGACTGTGTTAGAACAGCAGGAAAACTGATGTTAGGATATTAGTGCTTCTGCAGTATTTTGTGAAATGCTGAATGCTCCAAGATATGTGGGATGTATGTACCCTTAAGTTGCACAAGATGATGCATCTAGTTGTAGCAGTAAAACCTCTGAGGTTCTATCTTTATTTACCTTTTACATCATCCTTTTATAATTAACTTTGTGTTACAATTTATGTGCTTTTAAATATTTATTATAGTTGTTCTTATTGTAATTATGAAAATGATTAACTATGAAGGAAACTACTGAAATATGAGTACAAAAAAATAGGTAGTTGTTGTTCCATCAAAAACATATCCCTTGCTTTGTTAGAGCCTCTATCCAGGTAAGCCACTTTGACACTGTGTTTGTATCTATCAATAAGAATCAATATGAATCAATGAGAAAAGACAGAAAACTAATTTGAAATATGTGACATTATTGGGCATTTAACAAAAAGTGAATACAAATATGAAAAGGTATTCAGCCATGTTAATTATCAGGGAAATATGAATTCAAACCACAATGCCATGCCACTACATGTGTACCTGAATGCTAAAATAAAAATGACAGACAGTACGTAGAGCTAATGATGGTGGATACAGAGTAGCTAGAACTCTCACTCACCATGAAAGTATAAATTAATGCAACTACTTTTGAAAACTGACAGCATCACTAATCATGAAAATTATATACTCTGTGATCCAACAATTCAAATTCCAGGTATATAACTAAGACAAAGATACAGTGTATTCACTAGCAGACACATACTGGAATTTATATACTAGGACTATGATAATAACAAAGACTGAGAAGCAACCTAAATGTCTATTAGAAGTTGAATGAAATTGTGGTTTAGTTATACAATAGAATAGTTCAGAGCAGTAACAATGAGCACATGACATTGACACCTAACCACCTGGATGAATCTCACAAATAGGAAGTTGAGCAAAAGAAGCAAGATGCAAAAGAGTACGTTCAATACATTTCATTTAAATAAGGGTCAAAAACAGATAATCTCTGATGACGAAAGTTGGAATATTTGTTAATTTGGGGGGTGGATGGTAAGAAAGTAACTGGGAGGGGCTTTGTGGTTGTTGACAATGTTTTATTTCTTGATCTAGGTAGCGGTCAGGAAGGTGTGTTCACTTGGAGAAAATGTATCCCAAAAAATTATTTTCACACTTAAATTGAGCCTCGTTTATCCATGTACTCAATTAAAAGGCTTACTTTAAAAGAATTACTTTCACATAAGTTCTGTGAAAATCAATAATCAAGAAAAGAGGTCAGAGATCGAGACCATCCTGGTCAACAAGGTGAAACCCTGTCTCTACTAAAAATACAAAAATTAGCTGGGCATGGTGATGCACGCCTGTAGTTCCAGCTACTCTGGAGGCTGAGGCAGGAGAATTGCTTGAACCCAGGAGGCGGAGGTTGCGGTGAGCCAAGATCATGCCATTGCACTACAATCTGGGTAACAACAGTGAAACTCCATCTCAAAAAAAAGAAAAGAAAAGAACAAGCACAAAATATAAAATAGATGGTTGCAACATTCAGATTGTTGAGCAAGTATCTGTACCTACTCACTCCACTTGAATTTTATTGATTTATTTATTTTTTGAGGTGGAGTTTCACTCTTGCTGCCCAAGCTGGAGTACAATGGCGTGATCTCAGCTCACCTAACTTCCATCTCCTGGGTTCAAGGAATTCTCCCGCCTCAGCCTCCCCAGCAACAGGGATTACAGAATGCACCACCGTGCCCAGATAATTTTTTGTGTTTTTAGTAGAGACAGGGTTTCTCCATACTGATCAGGCTGGTCTTGTCTCGAACTCCCAAACTCAGGTGATCCACCTGCCTTGGTGTTAACCACTATGCCCAGCCTTTTCACTCCAATTTAAAGCCAATCTGTGTATAAAAGAAGTATGTGAAACCAATTCAAACTCAGAGAAAAGGCTACGGCCCCACCTTAGAATATTGTCAAATGCATATTCAGGTATATATTTTTCATTAATATAAAATAATTAAATGTTTTAAAATACATATGGCACACATCTATTTATATATTATGCTTTATAAATATAATAGCTATTGACCAATTAATATCTAGACCAAAATCAGGGCATAAAATCTTTTCCTGTATTGACAAACAGAAACCTATATAACCTCTAGCTTTTCAGAAATACTCTCTAGGTTTCTCATCAATTAGATACTAAACACTTTCATAGATTCAACTGCTCTCTTCTAATGAGGGGGAAGTGGATCTTTGCTTTTAACCTGGAAAATTACTAGGTGTACTAGTAACTTAAAATTACTAGAGCCTTGGCAATTTCCAAATCAACTTGACATCTGCTAGGTTTTATATTTCTTAAAATGGTAATTTCTCTTGGAAATTTATCCAGATAAAAGTTAATAATGACCTAAGACTTTATTAATAAGCATAAACTACAATAGAAATCTCAATAACATTTTGTAGTGTAGGGATGGAGAGAAGGCTTCTCTTCTACCTTCTTTGAAGATCCCTTAAAATGAATGACAATATACAAATTAAAAGGAGAAAAACATGACAAATGTATTGATGTATATATTAACATGGAAGTCACTCAAATATGAGACTCTAAACAGGCCAGATGGTTGGGGCTTAAATACATTCTGCAAGGGAAGAGGGAAATGGGGGTGGGGCTGTAAGTAATCTTTAGAGGGCTAGTAAATAATTTTTAGAGGGAACGAATGGATCCAGAAGACCAGACAATGCTTTGTAAATGATTCTCTTTGGAATTGGAATGGGACTTACAAGTTTTGAGAAGGTGAGGAGTCGAACTGCATTGGGAACAAAGGTGGGCTTATTACATAGACAGAGTCTCCCAGGTGATCTCTCAGAGCTGCCCTCAGAATAGTAGATGGAAGGTCTGTCTGAGCCTGGTGACAACTTTTAGTTTCTTGTCTTTTCTGTAGTTAACCTTTTTCCTGTTTGCCCTGAGAATACTCACTGGCAGCCCTTGCAGCTGCAGCATTTACCTGATATAACTTTGCCATAAAATATCTCACATTTATTATTTTTGCATTGCTGTAGTATATTGACTTGAAAGCCATAATCTGATTTATAGCATTCTGTTTTTTGTGGTGGTATTTCCATTTACAAAATATAGTCATTCTTGATTGCTGAAAATGTCAAATCCTAGAAAATGTAGCATGCCTACCTGTGATGTTTACATCATTCTCCAACAGTTGGCCAAAGATTCATTTGATAAATCTGATTTTTCCGAAAAAAAGGATACTGATGATTCAGATGATGCTGATGTTAGTTCTGTTTAGAAATAACTCCAAGAACAGTTTTTATATTTTATTTTCACATTGAAAACCAGTCAGATTTGCTTCTGCCTCAAAGGGTGTGTTTTTGTAAAATTAAATGAGTACTAGCAGTGAGCTGCACTTCGATTTTCTAAATGGGAAAAAAGTTAATCTTTCCTGGTTATTTGATGAGATTCGCAGGAAAAGAGTCTTAAGACAATTGCTTTCGTGTTTGGAAAGAAATTTTTATCTTGGTCAGAAAATAAAACGCCAGAGAGAATCCTGCTGAATCTCTCTCTGAGAAAAAAAAAAAAAAAGACTTCAGTAAAACAGGGGCTGGCAAAAGGTCAGAGACAGACCTTGATTTTGAGACTAATTGCTGAGTTCTTCCAATTTCTTTTAATTTAAAGTGCTCAGCAAACCACTGCTCCATACGTTGGGGTATCGTTCTCTCTGTGCCAGCTCTATCCTACCTACAGCTCCAATCCCATATGGTACAGAAATCTTTCTCAGAATGTGAATTTCTAAGGCATAGTTTAAAATGGTCATCTCTTTCACTTATGCTTCCACCATTCTCTTAATCTTGCCTCTGCAGCTATTCTCTTTTGTGCAATACAAACTGGTGGAAGAGACTCCGTTCCTAATTTTCCCTAAAACACACTTTTAAAAGTCTGTTATGTAACCTTAAACATCCAACTCTTGCCTCTCAGACATTCCCAACTCAGAGTATTTCTCACTGGCAGGTTTTTCTACTAAAGTCTCTGATTCTCCAGCAGTGTGATTCCTCTTACAGCTTCCCAAGTTGGCTTCATGTCCATCACTTTGATATTGCTCCAAAACTACTCACTTCCCATAGAGAAAAGTTCGACTTCCTTTTCTCCACCTCTTCCCCCAAACTCATTTCAGCATTGTCCAGAGAGCTTTATGAAAAAAAACTGAATTCACCCTTTCATGTGTTCTTAAACTGACAGTTTACTTCCTGAAAGTCTAGTGAGAGATCTGAAAGTTAAACTTTTAATCTAATAAAAAATACAGGATGCCATTATCTTTGCAATTGTTGTATAGTGCGGTAGTCTCAGCCACTCTCAGGACTCATTTATTTTCACCAGCTGTTCACAAAGTGGTCGGCTGTCTCTGCTGACCTTCCACATCTCCCATCTCCCTCCTCCCTCTTGCCTGTTCTCTGGCCACCCACTTCCCATCAAGGAAAGGCCTGACATTTTCTTCATTAGCATAGCTGTTTTGTTGCTTGATCAAAAAGAAGTAGAATTTGCATATCTTCCAGACAAAGGTTAAAAGTGTCCTGTACCTGGGCTTCTTCCTGTCTGTGCCCAGGCTTTACCTGACTGCTCTGCTCATAGGGGAAGGCATGAGAGATGGATGCACCTCTGCCCAATTCCAAACTCTGATAGAAAGGAAACTAGGTGTTGATTGTCTGATAATAAAGTGATACATCAAAATAATGGATTATGTAAATTCTAAAAATCCAGATACAAAAATGGACTTTGCCAAGTAGGAAATTATATGTAATTTAGGTATTTAGATTTGGAGTACTGAAAAGGGCATTTCAGGTAATAATAATCTTCAGCATTATTAACTTATCTGGAAACAATGATTTGGGGATCACACATTAATGGAATGTCTATGGAAATCCTAAAGGAACAGCTGGTCCCAAGAGACTTTCAAATCTTTCCATTATTTCCTCTGGGGTTAAGACTGTATCATCACTATGAATTCTCCTCTGAGCAGTAAAGTTTTGCATCATGTTGGTAACTCATCACATTTTAGTTCATCTTGAAAATTCAGAAATTGTTTTCCATCAGTTTTGTCATCAGTTTCAGTTTCAGTCTTGCTGTTTTGTAATTATACATTATCATCCGTTCATCATCTCACCCCATCTTTTGAACTGACTTCCAAGCCCCATACTAAAAGCCATGTGATGTTTTCTTTTCCACTAGATTGCCTTGTTTATGCCCTCCCAGTTCCCTTCAAATAAGGGTGAAAGCTGGGACTACAGTATCATTGCTCAGAAAACTACCATCACTGATAACCAATCACAATGTTAAAAGCCAGATCTTGTAAGCTTCCCCATCTGCTTTACAGCAACACAGAAAGAAAGCCTGATGTGCAGAAACAAATCAATTACTTAAAATGTAACAAGGGACATTCCCAAACTAAAATCATGACTCACCCTACCCAGGCAATATTGATATTTCATATATTATATTTGAACTGAGGTTGCAGTTTATTTTCCAAAGGCAAACATAAGTTTAATTAGAGCAAAATGTGCATTTCTGTAACACTGAATTTTAATCACCAAGTTCCAAAGTTTATTGATTGATGATTATTGTGGGGAAACACGAGCTCTTATGCATAAATCTTTTGACAGGAGCTGTCTGTCAAAAATAATGATCCTTTTAAAACTCATGAATAAATAATGATGCAGGTCCACTTTACATAAAAATACATACTCATTTACACTCTGTCCACTGAAATGAAATATGGTTATTTAAAATAATGACTCTGTGATGGGTGAGTAATGAAACATTATTAATTCAATACACATGGTATTTTATACTCATTCTCAAATTACATGCATCTATTTTCAATATTAACACATTAGGCTGTTTTTTTAAAGACCTTTAACAAAACATCGGGTACAGAAAATCCTTTCATGGACGAGATTGTGAATTTTAATCCGCTACACTAGGGTCTTATTTTGGTCACAAGCTGGAAAGTAATAACCTGGCTGTCACGGTGGTGATGTTTTATTGTCTGTCCTTACTTAGAGCATCCAGAAGAAACCACCTCCTTTTTTTCCCAGAAGAAAAAGCATGAATAGTTGAGAGGGAGAGCCAGAATGCCATTTGCTTTTCCTCATGCTTTCCTTTCTGGAATTTGAGTCTGTTAATCTGACTTTTCTCTGTTCTTCTCTTCGTTTATCCTGCCCTGATTTTCCATCTGCATGCTGTGTAAAAGAATGATCATATTTGGGACTTCTCTGAGTGCTTTTACCAGTAACTCAGGAGCAGATGGATAGAAAATTAGGACAATCATGTTCCACTTTTTCTATTAGGAGATTTAGTTTCATTCTTTCCTTTTGAATTTTTCAGTTATTTTCCCTGCTTTCTGTTTTTTTCCAGCCATGGTCCAACATCAGACGTGGAAATTATGGAAAAGGAGATCTAGCCAGGAATGGGGTGTGCTCAGGCTTGGAAACATGGGAAAAGAGAAATAATGGCCCAGTTTCATTTTCCTCTATACCTCCAAGCCCCAACATCTACTTTGGAATCCCTAGTTGGTTTTCAAAAGCCTAGGTCTGGGAATTTGAGGAATGCTGTGACCATCTCACAGATGGGGAAATTGAGACACAGTGAAATGATGTGCAGTATACACACATACACGGGGCATTCCCACAGGCAAGCAGATAAACTTTTAGTAAAAAAACACAATGCACATACAGATGGCCTGCTTTCCAAAACCGGTACTGGTGACTTCCTAAGCGCTATTCTCTGACACCATCGTTCTTGTCATGCCAATATGGGTTGTGCTGCCTCAACCACATGCCATTTGCCAAAATAGGAAATGCCCTTGGGTGAAAAAGAAAAGCCTTTGTTCTACATTTTAAATCAACTTGTTTAAGCAACTCAGTGCTGTGCAGCCTACTTAAAGTTCCCCTATTTAGAAAAGTATTGGCTTTTTTTCCGAATTAAAATCAATCCGGATTTTAAAATTTTGTGAAACACTTGCGATAATTTTAGATTTCCTGTCATGTTGCAGTAGAAAGTCTGGACATTCTGAGGTCACCATGGGGGCTTTAAAGATAAATGACAAATAGCAAGTGAAATTAACTTTCAATCTTTGGTTAAAGTTAACCATCTTTTAACATGGATTTGAAAATCTTACCTTAAATGTCTTTCAAATGAAGAGTGCCTTTCATACAGAAGAGTGATTAAAAGTGATTCATAAAAATATACATCTGAAAACTTCATGTTTAAATACGGCTTTCACATAATTATAATGTGTTCACTTAGACATTACACAGACATGGTATGCGAGAAGGGTTAACTTCAACTAGCAAACAATTTTATTTTTAATAATCTTTCACATGTGACCTTTGAGCTGAGAAAAAAAACAATATTGTTCCTATATGTGCCCTTTTTCACTTGCTTATGTATCTTATGAGGGAGGCTGTTTTCTTAGCTATCAATCAATTGCATGCTGTTACCTTTTTCTACATTTTATACATGTGATAAATTTTTGTTCCTTTTCAAGTTCTAAATTTTTATTTGGAAAAAGGACCTGTAGATTTGTATAGGTCTTTGCTAAATTTGTTCTTCTAAACTTGAATTGTTAGATATACAGCAAACACAATTTTTATTGCATTTTATTATTTCATATAATGCTTATGAAATTAATTTAAGTCAATTAGTAATAATAATTTGTAGTTCATGCTAAGTGCAGCATTACGTGAGGCCAGATAAAAATAAGTAGCATTATAAAAACTAATCACAAACCTAAAACCACATTGCAGGGCATCATATTGACCAATTTCCCCAAACAGAAAATAGAAAAACTATTGAAAACGGATAATCATTAATTTAAACCTTTTTCTTTAAGAATTTTAGGAATTTCTAAATATGCATGCCATTTTGGGATACTTCTTTTTATAAATAAATCTGTTTTACCTATAGACATAACTAACTTCTGTTACTGATTTTAGGTTATCTCCAAAATAATATATTATCAATAGTCACTAAAGAAAAATAAAAGAACTTTCAGGCCAAGACCAAGGGTTGAAGAGGCATTCAGCTGGTGAGTGACCCCAAGGGTTCAGCGGGCTTACATACACGCTTCTAGTGAAGGCGTGCTTAATCTTTGATGCAGAGGACCATGGCATTAGTATTCTGGAGTCAATCTACTAAATTTTCTTTGTTTTATCAGTCACCTTTACTTCCACATTGATCATCACACATCTATGCAAAGATGAGAATCATTACAGTTACATTTTCATAGAGGTAAGTTAACCTTCTGAAAATTGGCCAATTAGATACAATTAATTTGGTGGAGGCATAGAGGAAATAAAAATCAAGTTATTTTTCAAAACAATAACTTATTTATATCTAGACTACACGTGAGATTAAGCAGACAAAATTTAACATTGCAGCTATTCATTTTGCATATAATAAATTATTTACTCAGATTTTTAATTTTATTGTTTTTTTGTATCTTTCTTTGTTGATTCATATTGTTAAAACTTATCTTTTAAGATGAAAATGTGTTAAAGAATTTCTTATGAAGGAAAAACTTTCTAAAAGAGCAAGTGAGGATTGCTTTAGTCCAAAGATGAAGACCTGTGGCTTCTTGCATTTCTTGCTTGGTCATTATTTGTGTGACTGTCACATCCTGGGAGTCATTATTTAAAAAAAAAAAAAGTTAAAACAATTCAGACACAAAATAGTACAAGGGTGTGTACTATATGAGTCTATTTACATGAAATACAAAGACAATGCTATTAGAAGTAGGACAGTAACTATTTTTGGGAGGGTGGGGAATGTGGTGACTGAAAAAGGGTAAGAGCGTTATCGGTTTCTGAAAATAATCTTCCTTACTTTAATCTGGATGCTGATTTCAATGAACGTGGTATGTTTTTTTCTTAATGTACTGAGCTATACACTTTAATATGTTACTTTTCTGCACGAATATTATGTTTCATTAAAAAGTTAGAAAAAATGGAAAGGAAATTAAAGTACATTTTTCTAATAGTCCTTTTTACCAAATTCTACTCTTCTGTGAAAACTGCCTTTTTGTAAGAGGATACCCACATAAGTCAAACATGTTTAAGTAACTCAGAGACATCATTTTGAGAATTTACGAATGGACCACGCAGTAATAGCTTGCTCATCCTCACTTCTCATTTTCTCCTAATCTGCTGGAGGCTGGAAAAAAGACAAATAATCACATTTATTTAATCAAGGGTTTGATAAGCTTATTTGTTACTGTCAAATTTTGCGGTAAAACCCACGAAAGATTTGAATGACTGCATTTGAAAGCTTAAAGTTGCCAGAAACCTGAATTTTAGCTAAATGAGGCTGTTCTGTATCTAGCTTCAAAAATTTTCACCTTAGAAAGGACATCAGATTTCTTTAGTAGCTCTCCATTTGTAAAGAGATTTTTTTTTTTGGGGTGGGGGAGAGTGCAGGATCCTTAGAAGACTTTGCTGTTGCTGTTGTTGTCTCTTCTGAATGTTTCCAAAGATTTGCTAAAACAACTTTGTTGCCAACTTACATATTCTATTGCAGTATATTTGTTAACAAGATTATTTATTACTTTTTAAGCTTATATCCATTCATCCGCAATTTGTACACATTTATCTCAAGACTGTCAATAAGAAAAAGAAACTAGGTCTACATCAGTGGATATCAATGTCAATTTTGTATTGGAGTCATCTGGGAGCTTCATGCCAACATACAGATCCAGGTATCATCCTGAGAGTTTCAGCAGATTTGGAGTGGCCTGAGGTCCCAGTATTTTTGTATAGCTCTGATAGGTGACATGGCTACACAGTCAGGTTTGAGAAACATAACTACATCTTCTCCTCTATGGAAAATGACCATCTTGGTCCCTCTCCTTTCCAAGACATACAGCTCTGGAACTGTATGTCCTCTTCAACTTGTAATGGGGTTATTTTACATATCTGTTATTAGTCTGGTCACGATCCCTGAACTCAAGTTTCTTAATGTGTTGTTTAAATGTGACCACTGGGTGTGGAACTCAATGCTGCAGGTACGATATGACTAGAGTGGATGAAAACTTTTTCCCCTCATTTTCTAAATTGTAAGCTTCTGTTGCTGCAGCCTAGCAATATGCTTGCTTTTTAAATAATCACATTCTACTGTTGTCTTATGGCAAAGGTATGGCCTGTCATAAATCCCAGGACTTTTTATCTGAGTTTTCTTTCCTGCCTTTCTGCCTGCCATGACTGTCTTCTTCCATCAGGAATCACAGAATGTTACTTGGGGTTTGGCCCTAGAAACCAAGTGGAAAACAGGAGACACTGTCCCTGCCTTACCAGAATTGGGAATCAGACCAGCTAAGCCACAATTATACTTTTAGACTAGTTCTAACCTAGGCTGTTCTGGCATAATGAATGATGCATGAATACCCATAACTTGATCCAGAAACAATTTGGGGCTGTGGACAGGATTCTTGAAGGTGTACAGCTGAATTCATCTTGCTCACCTGGAGTTCAGGAATCTTGACTGTGTTAATGGGGTAGATATATTTTGTAGAAATACTAAATATAAATATAACAGTATTTATATTTAACACCACCTGGGAGGATTCTGTAAGTAGTAATGTCACAGGTATAGAAATAGAATTGGATGCTAATGACTGGACTTTGGCTCTGTAGTGAGATCTATAACCATTTCATTGTATCGTCTTATACCCTCCAATCATGATTTCAAAGTGGTGTAGGTAACCACTTCTCTTCTGGTTTCTCTGAATCCTCTTTCATTCGCTCCCTTTCCCCCATGATGGTAATGAGGTGTCTGGAATGTGATTCAGCATATATGACTATTCTCAGTGAGTTGTTATTCACGCAGCTGCTTAAGGAGCCATTCTGTAGTACTGAGCCTTGCTTTCCTTCCAAACTCAGGTTGCCTGTTTGGTCAGATGATGGGAAGAACTGTGGGCTGCTGCTGCTGCTTTTTCTTTTTAAGTTTTGAAGACTCTGTTTTGTCTATTCCCTTTGCTGACCCTCTCTGTTGTATGTGTTCCTGCGTTTGGGTGGGTTTTAAAAATTCCTTTTGGATGCCAAGAGCCATTGTTCAATGACATCCCAAAGCCAGGCCGACTCATGGAGCTCTGTCTGACATTCTCATGGGGACCTTGTGAAACATTTCTTGGCAGCGGGAGCCCTGGAGCCTCTCTGCCTAACCCCCTGACAGCCAGTGTTTGGTATGCTATGCGTATATTATCCCTGATACATTTCCTCTTGTTGATTTGAGGCTAGAATTACAAGTCCGTCAAGACCATTTTAAATCTCAGTTCTGTCATCTGTCTCAGTTATAAACGATCTGAAAATTCCATAGTCAGGGCTCCTTCGATATTATATAAATCCTGAATCAAAACACTGACAGATTCAAATTAACATAGAAAATTGAGAAACAATCAAACACTTCTAAGTGCCTGTCAGTCCACTAAGTAGTTCTATTTTGTGGTGACCATTTAGCTAGTCCATATGTTTTTGTTGTTGTTTTCAGCATTTAATGTTGTAAAATATAAAATATATAATAAAAAGTACCCCGATTAAAAAAAAAGCTTCAGAAATTATCACAAAGTAAACTGTATAATCTCTATCCTCATCAGGAAATAGAAGCTCTTCTTCTGACAGAACTTAGTCATTACTCTTCTTTCTCTCAAGCCAGATTTTTATGTATGTCACTGCTTTGCTTTATAGTTTTAACCCCTATGCACAAGAGTTTAGTTTTGCTTGTTTTTTGAAATCTATATAAATGAAATCATTATCATGTCTTCTTAATACTCTTCATGGTCCTTTTGGTAAACAGAAGTTCTTAATTTTCTTAAGTTCTTAGTTTAATTGGTTCTTATTAAAAAGTTCTTAAATAGTTCAGAAGTTCTTAAATAGTTTATCATTCTTTCTTACGTGGTGAACATTCTTTCCCAGATCAAGAAGATCATCTCCTATTTTGCCTTTTAGAAACTTTACTTTGTTTCATCTTTTACATGTAGCTTTCCAATTAATCTGAATTTAATTATCTTTTGCATGGTGTAATGTAGGGAACCAAGATTCATTTTATTACTGTAGAGAACCAGCATCCCCAGAACTGTCTATTGGGAAGCTCTGCTTTCTCACTGCTCTGTATTTGCCTTTTGTTGTTAATGAAGCATCCATGTACGAGGGGATTGCTTTTGATTTCTCTAATCTGTTATTCCATACTTATCTTTGTACAAAGATCACAGTGTCTTAGTTACTACAACTTTACAGGCTCAATACTTGAGACAACAAAACTGCCCACCTTTGGCTTCTTCTTCAAGAGCAAGTTGCCTACTCTTGATCATCTGCATGGACATACATATTTTAGAATCAGTTTTCTAAAACAACAGTGTTAAAAAAATACAAACACGCAAATAAAATTAGGTTGGAATTTTATTTAGTATTGTTTTGAATCAACATGAGAAGCATTAATATCTTTAAAATGTTGAGTCTTCCAAATCATAAATGTGGCATATCACCTTATTTAGATCATCTTTGATTTCTCTTATTAATATTTTATAGTTTTCTACGTTGGAAGTTGCACTTAGATTGGTACACTTATTTTGAGATATTTGCGCACCCTTTATGGAGCACAAGTAGTATATTTTTCTAAATTTTAGTTTTTGATTCTTGCTTGTATATAGAAATGCAGCTGATGTTGCAGCACTTCCCTTTCTTCTGCAATCCTTGCAGAATTCGCTTTTGAATTCTGATATGTTTTTGCAGATTTTTGGGGAGAATATGTTCTAATTTCTTTATTTTTAACTCATATAACTCATTTATTTTTCATGACTAACTAGAACTTCCAATACAATGTTGAATAGAAGTAGTAATAGCAAGAAACACTGGATTGTTTTCAATCTCAAAAGAAATAATTCTCTAACATTTTCATGAGAGGTACAGTAAACATTTTCACTATAGCCTTGTAGCATAGTTTGAAGTCAAGTAATGTGATGTTTCTGGCTTTGTTCTTTTTGCTTTGGATTGCTTTAGTTATTCAGGTTTTTTTTGTTTGTTTTATGTGTGTGGCTCTATATGAATTTTGGAATCTTTTTTTTTAATTCTGTGTAAAATGACATTGGTAATTTAATAGGAATTGTTTTGAATGTGTAGATTGCTTAATGTAGTACGAACATTTTAATAATATTGAGTCTTCTAATTCATTAACATGGAAAATTTTTTCATATATTTGTGTCATTTATGACTTATTTCAATAGTGTTTTGTATTCTTTGCTGTAGATATTTATCACCTCCTTATTAGATGTATTCCTAGGTATTTTGTGTGTATATGGCTATTGTAAATGGGATTGCATTCTTCATTTGGTTTTCAGCCTAAACATTATTGGTGTATAGCAATGCAACTACTTTTTGTACATATATTTTGTGTCCTATAACTTTCCTGAAGTTGTTTATCAGGTCTAGGAGTCTTTTGGTGGGTTTCAAGGTACAGAATCACATCATCAGTGAACACAGATAATTAGACTTCCTCCTCCTATTTCGGATGCGTTTTATTTCTCTCTTTTGCCTGATTTCTCTAGGTGGGACTTCCAGTACTATGTTGGATAGGATTGGTGAGAGTAGATATTCTTCTCTTGTTCCAGTTTTTAAAGGGGATGTTTCCAACTTTTGCCCATTCAGTATGATGTTGGCTGAGGGTATGTTCCTTCAATGCCTAGTTTGTTAAGGTTTTCTTTTCTTTTCTTTTCTTTTCTTTTCTTTTCTTTTCTTTTTTAAATCACTGGGAATACTGGGTTTTCTTTAATTTTTTGTTCAAGTCTCTTGAGATGATCATATGGTTTTTGTTTTCATTCTGTTCACGCAGTGAATCACATTTATTGATCTGCATAAATTAAGCCATCCTAGCTTCCCAGGAATAAAGCCCACTTGATTGTGATGAATTATTACTTTTTGATGTGCTGCTGGATTTGGTTAGCTAGTATTTTGTTGAGGATTTTTGTTCATCAGGCATATTGGCCTCTTGTTTTGTTTTCTTGCATCCTTGCCAGATTTTTCATAACAGGATGATACTGGTTTTGTAGACTGCCTTAGGGAAGAATCCTTCTTCCTTGATGTTTTGGAAGAGTTTCATTAGGACTGATACCAACTCTTTTGTATGTATAGGAGAATTTGGCTGTTGATTCATCTGGTCCATTGATTTTTTTTTTTTGTTGGTAGGTATTTATTAGTGAGTTGGTTTTATAACTCGTGACTGGTCAATTTAGAGTGACTGGTCAATTCTTCCTGCTTTAATCTTGGGAGGTTGTATATTTCTGGGAATTCATCCATTTACTCTAGATCTTCTAGTTTGGGCACATAGAGATATTTATAGTAGTTTCTAGGGAGTTTTTCTTTTTTTTTTTAAGTTTCAGAGGGATCAGTTGTAATCTCACCTCTGTCATTTCTGAGTGTGCTTCTTTGGCTATTTTTTTCTTTGTTAGTCTAGATAGGAGCTACCAAGGCTTGTTTATTCTTTCAAATAATCAACTTTTTGTTCTATTGATACTTTGTATTTTTTTGGTCTCAATTTCATCCAGTTCTGCTCTGATTTTAGGTATTTCTTATCTTCTGCTAGCTTTGGGTTTAGTTTGTTCTTGTTTTTCTAGTTTCTTTAGGTGCAATGTTAGGCTGTTACTGTTCTATTTTCTTGACAAAGATTTTCATGGCTCTAAATTTCCTCTTAACATTGCTTTTGCTGCTTTCAGAGGTTGGTATGTTGTGTTTCTAATTTCATTTGTTTCCAAGAATAGTTTTTAATTTTTGCCTCAGTTTTATTATTTTTCCAGTGATTAAGGAGCAATTTGTTTAGTTTCTGTGCATTTGCATGGTTTCGAGAGATTCACTTAGTAGTGATTTCTATTGCTATTCCTCTATGGTTTAAAAAAGATGCTTAGAATGATTTTTATTTCTTTGAATTTATTGAGATCTTCCCAATATAGTCAATAAGCTTATAGTCAGTCTTAGAGTATGTTCCACACACAGAGGAGAAGAATGTATATTCTGTGGTTGATGGGTGGAGTATTCTGTAGATTTCTATTAGGTTCAATTTTGTTCTCACTCATAGGCAGGTGTTGAACAATGAGAACACACTGACACAGGGAGGGGAGTATCACACACTGAAGTCTGTTGGAGGGGGCTAGGGACAGCAGGGAATGGGGAGTATAGGGAGGGATAACATGGGGAGAAATGCCAGATATAGGTGATGGGGGGAAGGAGGCAGCAAACCACATTGCCATGTATGTACCTATGCAGCAATCCTGCATGATCTGCACATGTACCCCAGAACCTAAAGTGCAATTTTGAAAAAATGCAAAAAAAAAAAAAAAAACAAAACAAATTCTGGAATCTTTTTGTTAGTTTTCTGCCTTGATGATCTGTCCAGTGCTGTCAGTGGGGTGTTCAAGTCCCCCACTAGTATTGTGTGACTAAGTTTTTTTCTAGTTCTATAAGTAAATATTTTATGAATCTGGGTGTTCCAATGTTGGCTGTGCATATATTTAGGATAGTTAAATCTTCTTGCTGAATGGAACCCTTTTTCATCTTGTTATGCTCGTTTTTGGTCCTTTTTGTTGTTGTTAGTTTAAAATATGTGTTGTCTGATTTAAAGATAGTGCCCCCTTCTCTTTTTTGTTTTACATTTGCTTGATAGATTGTCCTCCAAAAGTGGGTCCACTGTAGGTTTTATTACATATGAGATAAGGCCTACTGAAGCTTGCATGAGAGTTTGGGTCTTTTTTTTTTTTTAGTCCAGTTTGCTTCTCTGTCTTTTAAATGAAACATTTAGGCTGTTTACTTTCAAGGTTAATATAGATATATGAGGTTTTGTTCCTGCCACAATGTGATTAGCTGGTTGCTTTGTAGTCTTGATTGGGTCTTTGCTTTATCGGGTCTATGGGCTTTGTATATATGTGTGCTTTTGTGATAGCAAGTATCCTTCTTTCCTTTCCATGTTTAGGGTGCCTTTGACTATTTCTTGAGGGTCTCGTCTGGGGTGATGAATTATCTTAGTGGTTTTTGTTTATTTTTGCCTGGGAAATACTTTATTTCTTCTTCACTTATGAAGCTCAGTTTGGTGGGATATAAAATTCTTGGCTGGCATTTCTTTCAGAAGGCTCAAAAAGGCCTTGAGTCTCTTCTGACTTAAGGTTTCTGCTGAGAGGTCCACTGTTAATCTGATAAGATTCCCTTTATAGTTAATTTGTCTCTTTTCTCTAGCTGCCTTTAAGACTTTTCCTTTCACGTTCACCTTGGAGGGTCTGATGGCCATGTGCCTTTGGCATAGTTGTCTTATGTAGTATCTTTTAGGTGTACTCTGAATTTGTTGTATCTGCATGTTAACCTTTCTTTCAAAATTGGGAAATTTTTCCTGAATTATGCCCTGAAATATGTTTGCCAGTTTGCTTACTTTTTGTTGTTCTCTCTCAGAAATGCCAATAAGTTGTAGGTTTGGTTGTTTTACATAATCCCACATTGAGGAAAGCTTTGTTTTAATCTGACTGGGTTAATTCAGAAGACTGGTCTTCAAGCTCTAAAATTCTTTCTTCTGCTTATTCTTGTCTGTTGTTACAGCTTCCAACTGTATTTGAAATTCCTGTCATGAATTTTTCAATTCCAGAATTTCTGTTTGGTTCTTTCTTAACATAGCTATGTTGTCTTTAATATCTTGGATTTTTTCTCTGGTTTCTTTGTATTGGATTTTAACTTTCTCTTGGATCTCATTGAGTTTCCTTGCCAACCATATTCTGAATTCTATATCTGTTTATTTCAGACATTTCAATCTGGTTAGGGTTCATTGCTAGGGAGCTAGTGTGGTCCTTGTGAGGTGATGGAACACTCTGGCTTTTTGTATTGCTGGAGTTCTTGCACTGATTATTCCTTATCTGAGGAAGCTAATGCTTCTTTTTGTGTACATTCTATCACTTGGATAGTGATTTTTGATTTTTAAATTCTTTTTCCCTTGAGTTTATGACTGGTATATGTTGTGTATAATTGATTGGCTTTGTTCCTGGGTGCTTTCAGAGGGTCAGGGCTTTGTACAAGTTCCTTGGCTGCAGATAAGTTTGTGCAGTGGCTTTTTCAAATATTGCTTCTTTATTAAAGAAATGCATTTTTTTGGTAGTGTAATTCAGGATGCAGTTCAATAGATGGCCTTTAATGTAACCACCATCAGGTAGGCTCTCAGTATGTGCTTGCCCTCAGTGGGGGCAAAGCTGCTAAAAAGCACAGGGAACACCTTCCTCCAGTGTGCCCTTGCTTTCAGTGGGCATAGAGCCACTGGAAACGTACAAAAAGTTCCTCCTTCCAGTGCATGCTCAACAGTTCCCAATGGGAAGAACCACTGCCACATCTGCAACAGTGTACTGAGGAGGGACACAGGAGGTAAGAGATGACCCCTCTTCATGTCTGTTCCTGGGCTTTCATGGCAGCAGTTAGCACCACATACATGTTTCCCATGTCCCAGGTGGCCTTTGCTGGGCTGCAGTTCCCCTCCCTTAGGGGCAGCCACACTAAGGGTTAGATCTCCAAGGGACCCACAACTCGTAGGGGATCTGCTGGTTCCCTGGGCTTGCCAAAGTCAGAGCAGCTTGCGGCATACATCTGTGGGTGGCCTGCTGGTGCTATGGCTCAAGAGTATAAGGTCCCCAGGGAGGATAGTGACACCATGGGTACACAGCCAGTATGCTGCCCATTGTTTCAGCCTGGGTGTGACAGGAGGATAGCATGGCTATATGAGCTGGCCACCCAGTTCTCTGTTTCCAGGAAGATCTCTAATTACCACCGATAGTGTTGCCCTAGGTCGTGGGGAAAGAGGGACTCCTCAAGTAGGCTCCCCATTTAGCACTTAGCAGAGTGTCAGAAGGGTGAGGGTAGTAGAGAAGTGTTTCCACCTACCCTTTCCACTGGGCACTGAGCTCCTTGGGCATCTATCTCTGCAGACTTTTACTGCTTTTTTTCACTATTTAATTCAGCTTCTTTACATGGGCTCTTTGGTGGGTCCTGGCTCCCCTCCCTCCATTTTCCACTCAAAACTTAACAGTTCACTAATAAATTCAATCTCCCTTCTGAGGACAACTGGTATACAATGTTCCTAGTCAGCCATCTTGAAAAGGATAAAAAGCATAATTGTTTTAGAGCCTGTTTTTGATGACTGTAATATCTGAAGCCCCTGTGGTTGCTCGGTTCTGTTTTTATTTGTTGTTCACTCATCTTGGCTTGCTTTTTTTAAAAATGTGTTGTTACTTTGGTTTATGGATAGTCATTGTATTAGCAAAATATTTTATAGAAATAACTTAAGGCCTAAGTGACATTATACTCTATCCTGCTAGGTCCCTCTGATTCCACCAAATTTCAGGAATCCAGATGCTTAACCATGATGTGGTGGTCTTCAGTACAACCTGTCTACTTGCAATTCACTATAATTCTGAGGATTCAGATGTTTCTGACTCCAACTGTATTCGAAAGACTTTCATCAGAGCTCCTAGTGTAGCCTTAAAATCCAATCCCTATCTCACTAGTGGGATGGTTCTTTCAGTGAGGCATTAAAAGCACCCTGAAGTCTTTTCCTCTCTCAGCAACTACTGTTGAAATGAGAAAGCGTACCGAAGAGAAAAACATCTCCAAAATACTCAGTAGTTCTTTACCCTTTGGTTAACTTCCCAGTGTCATCAAAGATACTTAAAAAAGCATTTCACCCAGATTTCATAGCAGTCCTTAGCAGGAGTGTTGGTTGAATTAACTCCCTTGCTATTACTAGACAAAGAAATCTCCCAATTTATATATTTTTCCTTTATCCATGGGCATAGCTAGAGACATTGTCAAGTGCTTCATGAAATCAAGAGATTTATTAATAATTTTTAAAGACAAGTAAATAATTAGCTTTCACAAAAAGGGAAAATAATCAAATTCACTTGACTTTATTTTAGTGATTTTATTCAGGCTCCATTGATCACAGTGTTAAAGTGAGAGAGAGTGTGTGTGTGTGTGTGTGTGTAGATAGTGAAATGGTGCACTTTCACAGGTTTTTACATAGTTATTCATCATGTTATTCACACTTAACCATTTGAAGCTCATTTTTCCTTCAAATTGTGGTTTTGATAACAGAAATATGCTATGTACCAAATGGCCGTCAACCAGAATTCTGTGTAATTCATAAGATTCACTTTTTCTGTCACATTTGTAAACCTTAGTGTTCATATAAGTGGTATTATTAGCTTCTCCCATGAACTTAAACTACAGGAATGTTTTGTAATGTATGTCTTTGGGAAGCATTATTGAGGAGGCAGTATATGGACATATGTGCTTCCATGAGTTCCTGCTTTTCACTGTCATTGCAAATTAATGGAGAATAATACTTGTCACTTTACACACCACAGATTATTTTGGGTTGGCTCTGATAAAGAAGTTTAAGTGTCACATGTGATTCACGTGCTGTAACAGTGGAGAATGGGGGTAGGGTCAGGTGAGACAGTGGGATAGTACACTTTGGCAATGGGCATTATATTAAAACTGACATTGTTTAGAATTGCTAAAGTATATGACTCGTAAAAGAAAAGCTAACTTATAGTTTGATTTCTTATTGTAATCTTGCTTTAAGCCTTCCACAGATAATACACTCTCTTAGTGTCTATACTCAGAAATTCCTCCTGCCTTGAGATAAGGGGACAAATCTAGGCTAAAAGCTCATGAGAGGGTAAACTAATTATATCTGAAGATTATGGTTACTATTTTACAGTATAATTTTAGTGTTTTAAAAACAGAGAATGTACTAAAACATAATTAATAAATACATATTTTGCTTTAATTCTTATGTGAGTATGTACTCTGATTTAATAAACAAAATCAGAATAAGTGACTTGATAAGTCAACAGGAATGTGAGCCTTTTCAGATTAATATCACAACGGCAAATGCAAAGAACTCTGGGTTAAGATTTAAGTGACCATTTAAAAATCCTTAATCTTTGAGCCTCAGCTTCTTCATCTGAAAAAATAATGCTTATGTCTTTTTAACTACTTCCCAAGATGGTTATGAGATCAAGAGATACAGCAAGTGAAAGCATTTTGAACCTTGTGAACCTGTGTACAACATAAGCCCATATTTTATAATCACAGTGAGCAAAGATATAAATAGAACACTTTTAACAGGACATTTTTACACATATTAAAATGTTACCAGCAATTTCTGTAAAAAGATTTAGTTTTACATTATGACCTCAATTTCAGACTATATCTGTTTCTGAGACTATTCTATTTTTATTCTTAAACTAAATTTAAACAAACAAAAATCCTGCTGTCTACATTTATTCCTTTAGAAAATAATCTATTGTCCAATATTTGTTTAGCATCCTAGCATGTACTGAACGAAAAAAACTCAGTATAGAAAAAACAAGAACACTATCAGTTCCCCCTCTTATATCTAATTTTAAATAATAAACTTTGAGTTGAGTGATACAGATGCAACTATTATGAAATCTCCAAAATTAGTCCTACTTCTTTGGTATTTTTATGTGATTGAACTTTAAATTTTTGACATCTTTTACTTAGTATTTTCATTTAGAAAATAACTTCATTTTTCACACTGTATGTGAAGGTTTTGTTTAAGTTTATCCATATAAATATATTTTTATTCACTTTTTCATGATAAAATAATATTTACTAAAAATGTTGGCTAATAAACAGTATATTAAGTTTAAATTATATAACCAAAGTAAAAATGAAGAGAGGGTAGATAAAATGCATCAAAGTTTTCTCAGTTTCTAAATTTTAAAGCACCTATGATGCTGCCACTAAGATATAAAAAGACATTGTTGATTTCTAATAATACACTAGTTCATGGGGTGAAAAGTGGTGCATGAAAAATTTGGAACCAGTCGTTCTGAAGGAGACATAGTGAAAATATTTCTCTTTCTTTACTAAGATATAAAAAAAATTAATCCTTATAGTTATCACTTTCTTACAACTAATGTGTGTGTGTGTATGTGTGTGTGTATGTCTATGTGTGTATATGTGTGTGTGTGCGTGTGCAGGTGTGTGTATGTATGTGTGTGTATATGTATGTGTGTGTGTGTGTGTGTGTGTGTGTGTTTCCCCCAAATGTAGTCATTGCAATAGCCAAGCCTTTTATTTAGGTTCTGGTATAATTTTCTTCAGTCATCTCCTCACTAGTTTTCTTCCAACAATATTCCCGACACCCATTTTTAAACCACAGCAACAGATGGATTTTGAGCAATCAAATTTTCTGCTTAATCTCTAGAGAGGCTTCTTATTATGGAAGAGGATATTTTTCAATATCTACAGTGTTTGGCAAAGTTTTTGTCCGACACATTTAGGACAACTTGTTCAATACTTGGAATCACAGAATTCTTTTAGATCTCTACATTCTTGGTTAACTTATCAAATAGAGTGTTAACATGTTTTAGTTCCATAGGGACCCAAACTCTTGTTGAAATTAACTCTAAGGGGCAATCTTGCTGAAGTAGTTTATATCTGATCCCATATAGAGGTCCTTCATATGAGCAGATGCCATAGAGGAGTCTGGCATTTCAAGTAATCACTTATTATTATTAATATAAAAGAAAGATAATTTGCCTCATATTTTTACATTTTACACTTTAGATTAAATGGGAAAAGATGGAATATACAGCCAAATTATTGAGATCAGTGTCACGAATTTCATTTTGCCACTTACATATTCTATATTTTGAATAGACAATAACTTTATAAGCGTCTATTTTCTTATCTCTAAACCAAGGTTAAATTAGTTGGACTTTCAAATCATGCAATTCTTTCTTTGAAAAAGGAGACAAAACATTGGAGAATGTGTAAAGGCAGACCTAGACTTTCCCCTCATTCGCGTAGAATATTCCCTCTTAGCTGGCTGTGTAAACCAGCAATCTAAAAGGCTTTTGATGACAAAAATGGCTGCAAGCCACATGGTTGTGGAGCCAAATATGCCCTTAGGAGAGATATTTGACTTGTTTCAGTTAAGAGAAATGGAGTACATTGAAACAAAATATGCTAAACCAGAATTTTGAACATTAAGCACTGGCAGACATTCAAAATATTTAAGAATTGGCGATGAAGGCATTTCCTTTGAAATGTTCTCTGGAACTGTTTCTATTTTAACAATAATACTGTGCAATATTAAATGATATTTAAGTTTAACTGCTATAAGGCATTTTATTTTTGTACAAAAAAAGTGTTTTACTTCTCTCTTCTATTTCAAAACCAAACATCTTGAAAGCTCTGCATATACTTACTGTCACCATCCCTGCACCTCCCACAGCTCAACTTCCTGCCATGGGGATTTTGCTAATACCACTTCACTGAGACTGCTATTGCCAAGGTCACCAGTGACCTATTTGTTGCCAAATGCAATCGACATATCTCATTCAGAGTTTTATTTAACTTCTCTGCAGCACTAATGCTCTCTCTTGAAATGCTCTTATCTCTTAGCATTTGTACTACCTTCTACATATTTTCAGATTTTTCTTCCACTTTTCTGACCCTTTCAGCCTCTTTTCTGGGTTCCTCTTCCTCGCTCCATCCCTCAATAGTCTGTTCAGAACTGCTTCTTTCTCTTATCAAACACTGTTTGTACAACTCCATCTACTTCTAAGGCTTCTAAGGCTCTATGTGAATTGTTCCCCATTGTACAGCTTTTCACAGATTTGCCATCTGAATTTGAAATTCTTATATCCAGCAGCTGTCTAGACAGTTCCGCTTGGATCTCCCACCAACACCTGAATTGTAATATTGCCACAATAGAACTCATCGCCTTTTTGCCAAACCTGGATCATCCTTCTGTGGGCCAGCCAGGCATTTTGGTTTCATGTTCATCACAGCTGCTTATTCACCAAGGAAGTTAATAATTTTATATTTGTTATACATATCCAAGTAAGCATTTAGTCCTTCTTGCCATCTTTGCCTCTATCATCTCTCAGTTGACTTGCTGTCATTGTTTCCTGTTTTGCCCACCATTGTTCTGTTCTCTCTACACCAGTCACTGTGATATTTCTAAAATGCAAACATTATTATATTAATTTTATTTTCAAAGCCTTTTTGGTGCTTTCCAGTTGTTCTTAGGATAATCTCCAGTTTCACAAATAAGTTGAATAAGTCTCTGTGTGATCTGCTTTGGACTCTGCCTTGCTTTCTAGTCTCATCTCTCATTATTTTCTCCTCTTCTTGCCCTGCCTTTCATCATAATTGAATATCTTTTTTTCTTTTCTGGGACACCTCTGCTCCCTTTGTGCCCTGTACCATTAACAAAAGGACTTTTCTCCCTAGAACTACCATTTAATTCCCCAGCCTCTCATGTTTAGCTATCTCTTATAAAGACTCTATGTCTCACATCAGCAGCACTTGGTGAAGTCTTCCCTAGTATCCCACCTGCCGAGCCTGAGTAAAGTGCCCTTCTATGTACTTGCACAGATCTTTAGACTTCCCTAAACAGCCCTCGTTATTCTTTCCACCTCTCCCAAGGGTGCCTAATCTCCACAAAAACAGAGACAATGTAGATTGTGTATACCCTGGTATCTATCACCCTTAGCAGGATGTCTGACACATAGTAGGTGTCCAGTAACTATTTAGGTTTTGGTTCCCTATCGTTTAACTTATTATGTTTTTATTTGTTTCATCCCACATAAATTATGCTTTTGCATAAAACATGATAGAAGCTTCAGTGATCACTAGGGATCATTGACCCTCAATTGTAAGATCAGTTTGTTAGAGTCATGAAAACAATCTTTGAATGCTGAAACATACGAACATGGATACAATGGTTTTCTGTTCATGGACAGGGGACATTCAGCCTGGGCAAGGCCTAAATTGAGGTCATATATAGCATGTGCAAACTGTCATTTTATATAATGATGGTGATGATGATGATAATGATGGCCATACTAAAATAAATGTCATCACAGCACCGAAGCCCAGACATAGGTTATTATTTTCAACCTGGCAATCAGCAACACTCATAACATATTATTTTCAGAATATAGTATCAATAGCATGAGGGTCATTATCCTAATCAAATCATAAATATTCAGAGGCATTTTAAACATCTAGTTTGTGGCTTCATTAAGCACATTCAACTCACAGTTCCCTTCCCCTCTCTGCTGCTTCTTTAGTAACTAGGAGCTAAGAAGAGCAGGAGAAATGAAAGGAAATGAAATTCATGCCTTCCAATTTTGCTTAAGGCAATTCTATTTTCAAAAAGATGAGGGTGAGGTGGGAAGGAATAAGATAATCAATAAATGAGTTTGAGAGACTCTTTTTGGAATTCAGTTATGTTCTTCCTGTCTCCCAGAAGGACAATTAATCATGAATAAGTTATAAGTTAGATTTGCCTTTGTGTACAGGCAGCCCTGACTCACAAACCAAATACACATATATCACTTGAGGGGTTTTCAGAAGAAATCCAGTGCCCTCTCTGAGAATTAAAATATAAGTTATTGCTCCCTGTCACATTATTTTATACAATGGAGATTTGTAAGCATCTCATTGCATGCACTACCCGAGGATTGTGCTTTTATGAACAGCAAATGTAAAAGAAAATACACAGTGAAAAGCAGGGAAGTTCACACCAGAACTGAGCACAACTCAGTTTTCCCAGGATGCCTGCAAAGGGAGTAATCTAAATATTCTATGATATTAGCATATTTGCTCATTGAAAGCAAACTCATTTGACTTAATGTGTGCATGGAAATCTTGATGAGATCACCTAAGCCTCACTTACTTGAAATCAGAACCAAGTCCTTACCTTATGTCTGTTGTCTAATGAGAATGCATAGATGCTTCAACAAAACTCATGCTATAGGCAAACCATTATGATATTAGCTAAGAACACTTCCATGTATATTTTTTCTTTGGAAATTAGTAATAAAATGTTCACACACAACTTCTTAGAGAAGCCATTTGGTGTTTATACTCTCCTCCCACCAAACTATCTTTATCTTGACCTTGTAAGAACATGAACCAAAAATTTTAAAAAACGAAGCTCTAAAAGCGTTTTAGGGCCAGGCGCGGTGGCTCACACCTGTAATCCTAACACTTTGGGAGGCCGAGATGGGTGGATCACAGGGTCAAGAGTTCTCAACCAGCCTGGGCAATATGGTGAAACCCCATGTCTGCTAAAAAATACAAAAGTTAGTTGGGCATGCTGGTAGTCCCAGATACTTGAGAGGCTGAGCCAGGAGAATCCCTTGAACACAGGAGCTGGAGGTTGTAGTGAGCCAAGATCACTTCACTTGAACTCCAGCCTGGGTGACAGAGTGACACTCCTTCTCAAAAAAAAGTATATATTTTAGAACTTGGCTCCTAGTCTTTCATTTCTGTGACTTACAACTGAGTATAGATGAAGTTTTGAATTCTGATCTTCTGAAAAAAAAATCAATGAATTAGTTTTTACATTAAAGCACCAATGAAATGTATATATAAAGATGTATATCATTATTCAAAAGCAACTTTTAATCTTGATTCTTATTGGGGACATGTTTAGGGCTTTTCTCAACCCTACTTACATGCTAATCTGTTTAAGTCACAGAAGTTGCAGTGGTTGTGAGTTTTTGCTTCTTTGTGTATTTTTTTTTTTTTATTTTGATAGAGACTTGATCTGGTGCCAGGCTGGAGTGCAATGGCATGATCTTGGCTTATTGCAACCTCCACCTCCCAGGTTCAAGTGATTCTCCTGCCTCAGCCTCCTGGGCCGCTGAGACCACAAGTGCATGCCACCATGTTCAGCTAATTTTTGTATTTTTAGTAGAGACAGGATTTCACCATGTTGGCCAGGATGGTCCCAGTCTCTTAACCTCGTGATCCACGTGCTTTGGCCTCCCAAAGTGTTTGGATTACAGGTGTGAGCCACCACACCTGGCTGTGTCCATGTGATTGTTTTTTTTAAGTTCTGGGGTCCATGAGCAGATCATGCAGGTTTGTTACATAGGTATACTCATGCCATGGTGGTGGTTTGCTGCATCCATTGACCCGTCATCTACATTAGATATTTCTCCTAATGGTCTCCCTCCCCAATCTCTCCACTCCCTGCTATTCCTCCCCTAGCCCCCCACCCCCCAGGCCCCTGTGGGTGATGTTTCCCTCCCTGTGTCCATGTGTTCTCATTGTTCAACACCCACTTATGAGTAAGAACATGTGGTGTTTGGTTTTCTGTTCTTGTGTCAGTTTGCTGAGAGTGATGGTTTCCAGTTTCATCCATGTCCCTAAAAAGGACACAAACTCATCCTTTTTTGTGGCTGCATAATATTCCATGGTGTATGTGTGCCACATTTTCTTTATCCAGTCTATCACTGATGGGCATTTGGGTTGGTTCCAAGTCTTTGCTATTGTAAATAGTGCCACAATAAATGTATGTGTTCATGTGTCTTTATAATTGAATGTCTTATTCTCCTTTGGATATATACCCAGTAACAGGATTGCTGGGTCAAATGGTTTTTCTAGTTCTAGATCCTTGAGGAATCGCCACACTGTCTTCCACAATGACTGAATTAATTTACACTCTCACAAACGGTGAGCATTCCTTTTTCTCCATATCCTCTCTAGCATCTGTTGTCTCCTGATTTTTCAATGATTGCCATTCTAACTGGTGTGAGATGGTATCTCAATGTTGTTTTGATTTGCATTTCTCTAATGACCAGTGATGAGGATGTTTGTTTGCTGCATAAATGTCTTCTTTTGAAAAGTATCTGTTCATATCCTTTGCCAACTTTTTGATGAAGTTGTTGGTTTTTTTCTTGTAAATTTATTTAAGTTCTTCATACATACCAGATATTAGCCCTTTGTCAGATGGGTAGATTGCAAACATTTTTTCCCATTCTGTTGATTGTTGGTTCACTCTATTGATAGTTTATTTTGCTGTGCAGAAACTGCTAAGTTTAATAAGTGTAGTAAATGATAGGCTGGTGCATTACACATCTCTGGGGTGGTGTAGCTTGGGAAGGGGAGGTCCTATCTTTGGGAATAGTCATTAGTGTCACATTTCGGAACAACTTTTGTGGCTTTCTTATTCCAAAGCATTTCTGTGCTGAGTTCTAATAGTTTTTGTGAACTTTCAAAACACTCCTAATTACATTTATAATTGAGTCAAAATACAAAAATGAAAATTGATTTCTTAGAAGCAATATTAGTTCTCTTCCCTTATAATACTATCAACATCTAACTTTAATTTATTACAATAACAAAAAAATACATCTTATTATGTGTTCTGGGTAGAAAATCATCTTTCACAGTTTACATGCTAATTTCATGTCTGTATTTTCAATGCTGGAATTCATACTTTTTTAGCTACTCTCAGAATTAATATGATATTAAGAGGATTTCACAAAAGCTGATATTTTGAAGGAATAGTTTAGTTCAAATGTGTCACCAAATATTTATCTTCTTAATCAAAGCTATTCATCTGATTGATTAACAAACACATTTCAAGCCATTTAAATGTTTATTTAGAGATGGAATCTCACTCTGTCACCAGGCTAGAGTGCAGTGGCAGAATCTTGGCTCATTGCAACTTCCAACTCCTGGGTTCAAGTGATTCTCCTGCCTCAGCCTCCCGAGTAGCTGAGACTGTAGGCACACACCACTATGCCCAGCTAATTTTTGTATTTTTGGTAAAGACAGGGTTTCACCATGATGGCTAGGATGGTCTTGATCTCTTGACCTCGTGATTTGCACATCTTGGACTCCCAAAGTGTTGGGGTTACATTGAGCCACCATGCCCAGCCTAAATATTTATTTTAAAAATGTGTTTTGTACTAGGGAATAGCGTGTACCTCCCAGAGATGGGATAGATAACTGGAGCACAGAGTTAAGAGTAAGACTTTCTATGGAAATGTTGTACTTCTGATATTTGAACCATATGTATATGACCTTTTTAAAAGAAACATTACATTTTTTTAAATGCAACACATTTGTCTTGATATAAATTAAACATATGTTCTGATAGTCAAAACTACTTTGCAAGTAGAGGAAGTCATTGACAATATAAAATTGTTAAGAATTCAGATTCATTCCCTCTTTCTTATAAGCCTACAAATAAAGTAGACCATCGAAGTAATTTTTGTGGCATCAAAAGTAAAGATGTTTGCATCAGATTAACATGTGTGGTTTGATTGGAAGAGGAAAATTACTCTATGACATTGAGCCCAGAATATTGGGAAATCACAGGGATTATCGTGCATAATCTACAAGGTGGAGATAAAAGGATGGAGGTACTTTTCCAGGACACATTGCAGAGAATTTCCAGGGTGCTCCTTGGCCTGAGGATCTCCTACACATGGTCTGCATTAGCACTCCAGGGCCTGGAAGCCGTAAAGAATAGTAACATATACAGGAAACAGTTATAAAGAAATAAGCAAAAATGGCTTAATGAAAGGAAAATCAAAAGCGCCTGTTTATTATAGTAATTTGGGGAAGGAAAAGGGAGAAGAAAAATGGAAACTGGCTTCTATAAATGAGAAGCTTACCATATGGGGACTGAATATTCATTTTCATGCTTTAGTGGACATGATTAGGGATGTTTGTGTACTCCTGGACCCCTTGTTAGATAATTATCATTTGCAATTTTGTATGAGGAGTACATGTGGCCTTTTCTATCTAGATTGAAGGCTTTTGAAAAGGAGGTACAATGACTTTTGTTTGGTAGGCTCAAGGTAAGAGTATGCAGTTAAGATTAAACCCTTACTTCACCACTTGCAAGGTGTATATTTAGGGCAAGGTAAGTAACCTCTCAGACCATCAGTTTCTTCCTCTGTAAAATGACATAATAATAGTATGTACCCCAGAGAGTAATTCTGAGGATTAAATAAGTTAATATTTGTAAAGCACTTAGAACAGTGATTGGCACATAGTAAGTCCTGGATCAATGCTTGATAAAGAAAGATACATGTGAGTAATATAGTAGAAGTTGGCTTAAGTAAAGTCCATTCAATTAATTAATGTCCTATTGCCGCTGAAAAGCATTAGTCAGTGATTTAAGATCCTGAATACTCATGGTTATTAGGTCACTCTTTTGCTTACCACTGATCTCACCAGTACAATTGTTTGCTTATGGAGACTACCTTATGTTTATTCCCTGTTCTATTTACGACAGTTACTTTTGTTTTGTTATTATGTACCTAAATCTTATAAGTAAGCCTATTAAATATGCATTCAAAAGACAGTTGTTTGTATGAGAACTAGGTCAAAGGCTTTGGAGAAACCTGATAAGGGTTTTTTTTGTTTTTTGTTTTTTAATGCCTTGGATTAAGTGTTACTGAAGCAATGAACAGATTGAGGAAAAACCAGAAATTATTTTACAGATGTCTATAAATTCTGGCCCCACTAAATAGACACTGGAACTGGAAACTGTGGACAATGTGCAGTAGAGGTGGCTTGTATAAGAAAGACAACATAGAATTCTCAGGGAATGATTCACACTCAATAGCAAGGTTTGGCTTTATAGCAAAAGTGTCACAGAATAATAGACATTTGTATTTTTAAGCTAAAGGAAAACATAATCATTACAAATGATTTTAAATGGTTAATTGAATAAATAAAAATTTTAATGCCACATAAGAGGGTTTCTGTCATACTTAAGGCTACTTGAAATAGCTTTGGAGTTAATGTCTGCCTTAGGTTTGAATCCTGTCTCTGCCACTTTACCTGTTATATTTGTAAAACACTTAGAATCAGTAAATTCGTAAAGCACTGGGACCTTGGGAAAATAGCTAATTTAACTTCCGTAGGAGTCAGATTTTCTATTGCCAAACATAAGATATTGATAGTACCTATGAGGTCATTAGGAGGATGTAACGCATCAAAAGAAAGCACTCAGCACAATGCCTGGCATGCTAAATATTGCCACTGATATTACTATGCTTTTCTGAATTCCATTCGTTACCTAATTTAGTGTCTTATGCATACTTTTTAAGAAATACATGTTGATAATGTTTAGGTAACATAATGATTAAATTATTCAGCAAATAATTGTTGGGCATACTGTTTGTCAAATACTAAGGTATGGTTAGAACAGAGTCATGAATTAAGACATAATTTTCTGTCCCCTTTGAGAAGCTTTTGCATTACGCAGATGTTACATCAAAAATTGCAGTGAACCATTATTGATTCTGTCTTGTGGCCAAACACTAAATATATACTTTCTAAATGCAATAATAATAATGATGGATAAGGATCTAACTGTTAAAGTTGTAGTGTTTTGGGAAATATTCATTCATCCTCTTGCTCAATAAATATTTATTTATCAGGAAAATAGAGTCAAGGTAAGCAATAACAGTGTGCAAAGTGTAATAACTGTACCAAAATAAAATATGAGTGAGCATCAAAAGGGGAGAGAAATGACAGAAAACTTTTGTGGACATGCAACATATTTCTAAACACCTCTAAAATATTTTACCCATATGTAAATCTAAAGAGCCTGCCCATAAAACCACACATGATGTCAACAAGGATAAGCTTCTACAAGTTGATGAAAGTATGGGCTACGGGTATGAGCATGGATTTCAAGTAAGAATGAGACTGAAGTCCCAACTACCACTTATTGGCTGTTTGACACTGAAAAAATTATAAACCTATTAAAATAGCTGCTTAGAACAGTACCTGGCAGGGTAATGCCTCAGAAGGTGGCTGTTGCTATGACAGGTAAGAATTAACACTGCACTCAAGTTGCATGGAAAGTGCCAAAATGTGTCTTCCAGACCACAGGCAGCACCAACACTTCCCGAGAACCGTTGCCCTGACTTTCATGGATTGTGTAGCTTGGCTCTGTGCTATGCTCTTAGGTCGAGTCACTGAGATACCTGTTTTTCTTTTCTTTTGGTTGTTGTTGTTGTTTAATCTGGTCTACATTTTAATCAAAGGATATCTGTATTATCTGTATGGTGTATGGTTCAAGAAGTTAAACTCACTTAAAGACTTCAATCCTGTATTTTCAAAGAAACTCTTTTGCTGTTTTTGTAGTTTACATTTTTATTTATTTGGTTTTGTTCTAGTCTGAGGATGTGGGGTGACTTCTAATAGTAGATTGCAGGTTATTTTAAACTTGTGTCTGTCACACCACAAAACCTTCACAAAAAATGTTACAGACCTTTCCATAATCTAGTCAACTGCCTTGAACACCTCCTAGATAATAATCTAGAAAATTTGATCATTATTGAGAATTTTTGAGCTAAAATTTTTTCTCTGTGGATTATCTATGTATTCCAACACTAACTCTAGAAACCTTATTCTACCAACAAAGTTGATGTCTAATAAATATTTGTTAATGGATTTATTTTGCTGGGTGATTGCACTCCGAGGCCTCATACAGTGTCCTTATGCACAGTTGTGTAAACTCTATTGGTAAAACTAAAGTTTGCCACATTCCAGGAGTAATAAGGAACGAGTAAGCCAAAGACCTCGTCTGTAACCTGTCATTCACCAAACAGTTGTAACATCTTACTAACATAAAAGGAGCTTCAGGAGAATAAGGGCAATATGACAAAAAAGCAAAATCACGTACTTAAAGGATTGAAAGAAAAGGAATAGTAAAAGTATGTGTCTATTAATAAGGGGAGGAGAGAAAGAACTAGAGAGATTATTTTCAAAATGCAAGTAAGAGTTAAATGCAATTTCATAAAGTGCCCATGGTTTCAGCTCTAGTAATGTAAAATTTCAAATCAACATTCTAGGAAGCTGATGCACTTAAATTAGACCCCTGGATATGCTTCTGGGTATAACAAGCGACCTTACTGCTTTAGACAGACACACTGGGAGAAGGAAGAATTGCTCTGCAGCCGCTAGTCTATGACAACTTTAACTATCTCCTATGTCCTTTAGGGAGAAGGAGGAATTGCTCTGCAGCAGCTAACGTATGACAATTTGAACTGTATTTTTTTCTGATCTGTACAACACAATCATAACTGGAGGAAAACTGAAAATCACATCTTATCATATTAATCTCTGGTCATAGTTGCTCCACAAAACAATTTTGGAAAAATTAGCTTGTATGTTAGAGTTCTCAGAAAATCAGCTGGTTTTCATTTCTGATATGGAGATGATTAGTTTTATAGAAAAATGGATTGATTGGTCTTCCTACCTTCTTTCAATCCTAAGCACTTTCCACTTTGGGTCTAAACTCATTCTTTGTACTTATGTAACAGACAGAAGCAGAAATGGCATTGTATATCCTCTTTCTTGCCTAAGCCCAAATAAGCAAGATGAAGTGACAGAAAAAAGAATACACATAAACTCGTTCCTGGGCTTGTTAAAAATGTGATTTCCTGCAGAGGATTCTGCATGGGGGTTCCCAAAAGGCTCTTTATTTCTCTGTCTAATTTTCTAGCTTTTTGATTGCTTCCTTCAATTAGTGTCCAGCCAAAGCCTTCCAATTTGTCTCTTACCTAGAGGGAGAAAGAAATTAACTTGCAAAGGAAAGTTAAAGAGGAAGAGATGGAAAAGAGGGAAGCTGTTCCAAATGCCATATTTTCACAGAAGGTGTCCAGAGAAAGAGAGTAGGTCTTGCTATCATCAGTGATAAAAGAAACCCCATTCCCCATGACTGTCAAGAGGCTTTGGCCTTGCTTTACAGAAATCAAATCCCGGATGATTTTACAAAGCTTGAAAGGTGGCATTGAGGAGGAATACACCTTTGAGTTCTGAAGGAACTCCTCCTCCTCCACCACCTCCTCCTCCTCCTCCTCCTCCTCCTCCTCCTCCTCCTCCTCCTCCTCCTCCTCTTCCTCCTCCTCCTCCTCCTCCTCTTCCTCCTCCTCCTCCTCTCTTGAGCTTAACTCAGCACAAAGGAAAAAGCTGATATTCTGGATTTCAGTTCTCACTCTGTTCCACTGTCACCTTACATGTACTTAATTCACAGTGGACTGGACTCCCATGTCCTGAGGGAAGCAAAGAGGATGTTCTATTTTGGATTTTGCTTCTGTTTCCACCTTGTGTCTTACTCTTTCCCTCAGCCCATATAGAAGCAGATCTGAGAACTGGGTATTTTAGTTGAGTAATTCAAAGACTTGAGTGGAAAAATATTTTAGCTGCAAAGCTTAGATTGAAAAGTGTATGCTTTTTCTTTGGTAGATGGTGACTGTAGTGAATATACAGCTGAAGAGAAAAAAGATTTTTTGTGTGTCCTTCAAACACACAAAAGCAGACACACACACATTCACATATAAGTGGAGTGGAATATCTGTCCGGTTTTCTTATGCCTTATTTCCTTTCTGAATTTCTGATGTTGTGCATGGCATGCTCCACTCTTGTTTTTAATCTTGCATCACTTTTGCAGACTCCTGAGAGTGCTCAATGAAGTAGCCTTTCTACCCACCATCCAGCTGACAGCTCTTACATGCTGTAGCTAAAGGGACTGTTATCTTGAGATAAAGTAGAAAAATGCTAAGGAGTCCTTGTGGTTTGAATGGAAATTCCCATAAGTGCCTTTAATATCCTGAAGATAATTAATTAATTATAATGGGATAATTTAAGCAATAAAAAATTAAATTTCATAACATATATTATATTATTTTAAAACACAGAGAAAGATGGACCTGTCAACATAAGAAGTCTGGAACATATCATGTATTTCTATCCCTTCCAATGAGAAATTTGTAGAGAGGCCATTATAAAAAGAAACAAGATACTCTTACAGTGATTCATTAATTTATTCACCACACAATAATTCTTTTAACAACTTCCTTTACTTACGTGTCAGGCAGCATGCTAGTTAAGACCAGGACTAAGGTGAGTAGTGTAAGACATTTACCACAGTGCAAAGTTGAAAGGGACACCAAAAACCTCGGTAATCAAGATAAATAATATTTCAATGCAATATTAAAAAAATAACGCGGCTGGGCACAGTGGCCCATGCTCATAATTCCAGTACTTTGGGAGGTCAAGGCAGGCGGATCACCTGAGGTCCTGAGTTCGAGACCAGCCTAGCCAACATGGGGAAACCTCATTTCTACGAAAATACAAAAATTAGCCAGGCATGGTGGTGTGTGCCTGTAATCCCAGCTACTCAGAAGGCTAAGGCAGGAGAATCGCTCGTACCTGGTGAGGTGGAGGTTGCAGTGAGCCAAGATTGCACCACTGTACTATATAGCCTTGGAGACAGAGTAAGACTCTGTTTCAAAGAAAAAATATGCAAAAGAATTCATGATCAACAGAATATCAAAATTACACATAAAAACAGTAAAAACAAGGTATGGCAAGGCCAGAATTTTGGTGACACGAATGAGATGAATTCATGCAGGTGCAGAGTCAGATCTTGTCTTCATCCAAAACACTGATTTTTTTTAACATCAATTTTTTTGTTAACTTTTATTTTTGAAAATATTAGATCAAAATATTCTATAGCTTAATTTCTGAAATTTTGATGCCCTTTCAATTTTGCTCTCAAAGTAAATACCTCAATTTTTTTATTCTAGTGTGGAGTCCCCTCTTAATCACCTCCTCCTAAATTCTACACCCTGGGATCAATAGTAACAAGCAAGTTTCCTCAGTGTAAAGAACTGCTGGTTCCTGGGAATGAAACAGTTAAGAGGATTCACATCCTCTGATTTTCATTCTTAACAGCATTTTTTTTTCTGAATTCTTCAGGCAAGATTCCATTGTAACAAAAAACTATTTTTTACTTTCTTTCTTTTCTTTTCTTTTTTTTTTTTTTTTTTTTTTGAGATGGAGTCTCACTTTTGTCACCTGGGCTGGAGTGCAATGGTGTGATCTCGGCTCACTGCAACCTCTGCCTCCCGGGGTTCCAGCAGTTCTTCTGCCCCAGTCTCCCGAGTAGCTGAGATTACAGGCATCTGCCACCATGCCCAGCTAATTTTTGTATTTTTTTTTTTTCTTGAGACGGAGTCTTGCTCTGTCACTAGGCACCAGGCTGGAGTGCAGTGGCGCAATCTCGGCTCACTGCAACCTCCGCCTCCTGGGTTCAAGCAATTCTCCTGCCTCAGCCTCCTGAATAGCTGGGATTACAGGCACATGCCACCATGCCCAGCTAATTTTTGTATTTTTAGTAGAGACGGGGTTTCACCATGTTGGCCAGTATGTTCTCAATCTCCTGACCTCAGGTGATTCACTCACCTTAGCCTCCCAAAGTGCTGAGATTACAGGCATGAACCACTGCACCTGGACAGACTATTTCCATAGTAAAGCAATTTCTGTGTCCTCAATTGTAGAGGAAAGTTCTGAATCTCATGTATGGTCATATAATACCTTAAATATATTCACATCCTTCACAATGTGTGTCTTCATTTTGAGTTAGAAAAATGTTTTCCATACTCAGAGCTTCTCTCTAGTTCTTATATGAAGGACATTATGACACATTGTTTACAATCTTACATCTTCATACACTAAACGTGTGCTTTCAGTTGGGCAACCTGTAGTGGCCAGGAGCAGAATGATGCCGATTGGTGTTCAGTACACATTCAGCATTTGGCATTTGTTCCTCTAGAGTTCCCATGCCTCTCCAACAGAGTTTCCTCTGGGCAAGTCAACAACCACATAAACACTAATATGGAATAATGTACTAATTTCAAAATATGGCTTTAAGGAGCTCTGCTACTACAAGTTGGGCAGTACTGAATTGCCAACTAATCCTGCTGGGCCTTGGTTATTACAGTTGCAAAGTGAAGGTATTATAATAAGTGAATGCACACAAACTGTCCAGCTCTACCATTCTGCTTGTAATATGGGATCTTGCGGATGTTCCACTATTTATGAAACAAATTTTACATAGGTCTGGCTAATCATACCTGAGAAAAGGTCTTGTAAAGTATGGGTTATTAACTAAGCACATTATGTTTAAACAAGAGTTTTACCTAGCAAATTAAGGCTGATATTTAAACTACTACATTGATGACAAAGAAAATCAAAGTCAGATAAGTGTGTTGATCAAGATGTATATTGAACATCAATGTCTCTACTTCGATTTAAAAGGATAGAAAAACAACCCTGGCAAATGCCCCATTACTAAATAGAGTCTTTGCTTTTCCTCCTTTTTTTCAAATTGTTTTTGCTAATACTATCAACTTCATAAAACTTACTGTTAGAATTTCTCCCATTTCTAGCACTGGTGATCCTATGATTCTGCAAAGGGTAATGAAACTTCATAAGTAAAAAGCCACTGAATTTTAAGTCATTTAATTTGAAACTTAATTTCTTGCTAATTTATTTTTGTTCAAATTAAAACCGTCTGGGTATGTGCTAGGATGAATTTGGTACTGGTAACTATTTGAACGCAGGCTTTCGTAAATAAGTTACTCTTCTCAAGTGGTTAGTGACTATTGCTTGGATACATATAATGCAAACATATTATCAGGGCTTTATTATTTGTCTCAGAAAAGAGTATTTTCCCTTTCCTTGTAAGTAAAATAATAATACATATTCCACCATATTAAAACTTAAATAAAGTGGTAGCCGGTGGAGTACAATCTCTAGAAGTACTTGTTTGGAAGCAGGAGATCCAGATTCTTCATAATCAGCACCAGGAGCAATGACTCCACGGACCTGGTGTACTTCTCAGGGTACAGCAGTGCTTGTGTGTTTAATATTTCCTTATCTTAACTTGGGCTTTCCCAGTCCTGTGAAGGAAGGTTGTCAAAGAGCAGAGAAATGACCAGGTGGCATGCACAAGAAAATCCTTGCATTCCTGAGCAGATCATGATTTCTCTTCCACCTGGGTCATGTGGCTGTCTGTGGAGGGAAACAAATACATGTACAGGTATAGCAATATCTAAAATGCATTATTCTTTTAAATGTGTGTAAGATATCTTTACTTAAAAACACTGTTGGCTGTGCATTACAGTTAAAAGGCAAGGTGGCAATTGATAAATCTGTCACATTAAATGCTGGAAACTAGAGGATATGCTTGGTAATTTCCTGGAATTTACTTTTCTAAAAACTGTTCCAAGGAGTAAATCTTCCCTAAGCTGATCTCCTTCTTCAGTTCTTGGTGAAAGAATATTCAGTTAGAAAAGATCTTTCTAACTTGGCATAAGCAAGGTCACTGGCTTGTCTTTACTGCCTGAAACCTACAAGCAAGTGGAACTTTGCTAATTTCAGTTGCATACAGTAGTGCTACTGTGATAGGTACAAGAGGATTCTCCCCTTCTCCTTTCCCTTAGTCCTTTAATGGAAACAGCAACATCTTTTAAGAAAAGGTTTGATTTTTTTCAATCCACTATGCAGATAATAAAAATAGAAACCATGCTATTAAAAAATATTAATGACTAAAATGTACTAGAACAACTCACATATTTACCATCTGAATTGTCTGTCTTTGAGAGCTCTGCTGAAGTTCATGTTCTGGGCTATGTTAATCAAAGACCAACCACATTTCGAAAGTCTAAGATTACAAGGTGATTAGAAGGCTTCTCTTTTTACAAAAAAAAAATTTAAGTATGAAGGAATTTTCAAGCTATTCACATGCCATCTCCTCTTCTTAGGATTTGTATGAGACATTGTAATGTGGTTTGGATGTTTGTCCCCTCCAAATCTCAGGTTGAAATTTGATGGCCAATTGTTGGAGGTGAGGCCTAATGGAAGGTGTTTAGGTCATGGAAGGGGGATCCCTCATGAATGGCTTTGGTGTTCTCCCCATGATGATGAGCTCACAAAAGATAACAGTTGTTAAAAACAGTCTGGAAACTACCGCCTCTCTCTTGCTTCCTCTCTCACCATGTGATACATTTGCTCCTTTTCCCTCCCATGACAACTAAAAGCTTCCTGAGGCTTTGCCAGAATCAGATGCTGGCACCATACTTCTTGTTCAGTTGCAGAACCATGAGCCAAAACAAGCCTCTGCTTTATAAATTACCCAGTCTCAGATATTTCTTCATAGTGATGCAAAATGGAATAAAACATAGCAATGTAATTTCCTCAGATAAAAAAAGTAAAACCTGATTTGGAAGTCAGTTTGTACTGTGAGATTTTGGTCAAATAAATATATTCAAATCTGTAGTATCACCCATAAAATGGGTATAGTAATAATTTACCTCAGGGTTATTTTTAGTAGAAATCATCAAATAAAAGTTGGTAATCATCTCTTACCTTTAATTTTTCCTTTGTACTTATACTATAGTTTAAAGATATATCACATCATCACAAAGAAAAAGCAAGAATTGTAATATTAGTGAGTCTATCAGTTATGGTCTAGTCAGGAAAACAGAAATATTCTGAATATTTCACATAGAGGTGATATTTTAATACATGGAATTGGTTGCAAAGATTTTCGTTGAGTGAACTAAAGGGGAAAAAAAAGCACTATCCAGAGTCCAGAAATATACATTTGCTATTGAGGTTGCTGTCAATGCCACTATAGCCTATGGTCATCTGCCACTCCTCCACCTGCTATTCCCAGATCTGCTGACTCTGCTGAAGCCATAGTCACCCATAGTCACCTGCAATTGTTGACTATTGCTCCCACTGTTGGCCAGAAGCGGAAAGACATTCTCTTTCTTTGTCTTTGCAATCATACTGAAATGCTTCCTACTGGAAAAATTTAATAGGAACTAATTAGAAAGAGAGTTTTTGGGAATGCAATTGCAAGATTCCAGCCTCCTCAACACAGAATAGGTCACAAAAAGAGAGGAAGGAATGGCTGAACACCGCAGGCGTTACCTACAAGAAGAAATAGTCATGTTAGTTATCGCTCTAGCACCAGGAAGCTGGCAATAATTCTGTTTCAAAGGGATGGACTGTGTTTATTTTCCCTCGCTTGCAAAATCACATGTAAATGTCACAGCAGATATAATGGAAGTGAAAATGAGAACAAAATCTGTGATGGTTAATTTTATGTGTCAAGTTGACTGAGCCACAGGGTGCCCAGATATTTGGCTAGACATTATTCTGGGTATATCTATTAGGGTGTTTTTGGTTGAGATTAACATTTGAATTAGCACACAGGGTACAACAAATTTCCCTCCCTCATGTGAGTGGACCTCATTCAATTTGTCAAAGGTCTAAATACAACAAAAGGCTGAGTAAAAGAGAACTGGCTCCTTCTGCCTAATCATCTTTGGGCTGTGACATAGGTCTTTTTATGCTTTAAGCCTCAGATTTGGACTGAGGGACTGAAACTTACACCATCAGCTCTCCGGGTTTTCCAACTTGTTGACTGCAGATCTGAAAATGTCTCATACTCTATAATCACATAAGTCAATTCCATAGTACATATATACATAAATAAAAACATAAATATATACATATATAAATGTATATATATAAATACATAAATATGTATACACACTTTATTACTTAACTCTAAATTTATTATATGTAAGCAATTTATCAAACGAAAGGTTATAAGAATGAGTACTTCTTTGTCCATCTATTGGTCTTGGCAGAGAAAAAGTTCTGGCTTAATTACTAGGATAAGATTTAGAAGAATTAGTCTGGGCATTGTGGTTCACACCTGCAATCCCAGCACCCTGGGAGGCCAAGGCAGGTGGACAGCCTGAACTCAGGAGTTCAAGACCAGCATGGGAAACATGGCGAAACCCCATCTCCACAGAAAACACAAAAAAATTAGCCAGGTGTGGTGGCACAGGCCTGCAGTCCCAGCGACCCAGGGGACTGAGTTGGGAGGATCACATGAGCCCAGGAAGCTGAGGCTACAGTGAGCCGAGATCAACACACCTCTGCATTGCTTCCAGCCTGGGTGGCAAAGTAAGACCCGGTCTCTAAACTTCAGTGTGATGTAATGATGGCCCATTTTACTTCACTTTATGGCATGGGAAGGGTTTCATTGTTTGGAATATGGTTTTCTTGCTTGAAGGTCTGGACACCAATTAGCTGAGTCCTCTACTCAGTATATCACTAGGCTGACCTCAAGGTACTGGTAGGGGCTACTGTCACAACTTCAACTCCAGGGTCCTCTTCTAAGCTCACTAGTTTCTTGCAGTTATATGATCAATAACTCTATTCTCTTGCTTGCTGTTTGCTAGGGACTACACTCAGCTGCTAGAACTTACCTTCAGGTCCTTGTCCTATAGCCTCTTGCACAGAAACTCCCCCCACAGTTGGGGTTCTCTAGCTAAACAGAACCGAGAAGATATCTTGGTTCTGTTTAGCTGGAGAACCCCAACTGATACTAATACAGAATTCATTCATAGATTAGAAATGTTGGCAAGCTCCTAGAAGAAAGAATGTAGATAGAATGATATTAATGAATAAACTCTATAGAGAAGATTGTACTTCAAAGTTGCACACAAGTCAATCACACTGGGAAGGACAGTTATTTCACTTAGAAGGGCTCAGCATGTTCAGCTGATGTCAAAGCCAGAAAGCAGGAAGGAGCTTTAACCAGGACAATTACTAATGGCAGGTGTGTGGAATTGCTTGAATAAATTATTCTTCCCTGTTTTCTGTATAATAGAAAGTAAACTGTTGTTCAAGAAAGGCATAGCCTAAATATAAAGCTAAGTAAAATTCAGCAAGATTTCATACCAATCATGGAGTATGCAGCAGGAAACTCTATTTGACTTTAAACTTGGAACACTGTTCCTCAAGTAGAAAGCTGAGTAACACCAATCATATTTATTTTTCTGTGAGTATAATTACACTATTTGGTTCTTGCAATACAAACATGTTGTAAATACTTCTTAAGTTGGTTTTCAACCAACTTAAAGTAGAAAACTTTATTACAGTTACAGAGAGAATACATGAAATAAATTTGGGCCATGAAAAAGCAAAGGTACAACCAACCAAGTTTGAGAGGGAAATATAGAAAAAGAGAAGTAGGAGAAAATGCCTTTGTATTTATTTTCTCATCTAAGACAGTGTGAAGGCAATAGAGTCTGTCTAAAATTGATGGGTTAAGAAACATATTTACGTATGTTTAACAATTGTAATGTTAACCATCAGAAGAACTAAAAGTAGAAAGAATAAGCGAATGAAAGAGAGTGAAATAGAGCTAGATTCCTCATCTTCCGTATTTGTAAGTAAAAAGTCTGAAGTTTGTAAATTAATAAATTGAGTTACAAATATGTAATTTAGTGTTGTGAATCTAACCACAAAATCAGTATCAGAAATAGTTATCCTTTGTAAGGTTGTAGTTGGTAGAAGGAGATTTTTATTTTTTTTAAAATTTAAATCTTAATACTCTTACTTTGTTTTTTATCTTGCACACTTACTATAATTTTGGAATATAAATAAATAAATATAGGGAAACTTGCCAGTGGAGGAGGTGTAGGGAGGGGTGTGCATAGCAGCAGCCTCCTTTGACCTAGCTCAGTGTTTAATTACAGTGATTTTAGGGATGCAGAGCAACCACAAATGTAAATTAACATTATAGGTAAATGCTACTGTCTGATGACATGGAACCACCAACATAGATGTTACCAGGTACGCTGTCCTAACCACTCATTTGGGAGTGAAATCTTTCCTAGGGAATTAGCTGTTACAACAGCAAAGAGGCTTCAGGCTGGTTTGACCCTTTTCCCTTTCCTCTCAATGGTCAATTATGATATTTATATTCAAAATAATTATTGGGAAGACAAACATGGAACTTTCACAATAGAAAATACTCCTCAGTTTCTTACAGGAAAACATCACCATCAGTCAGTCAAGTAAAAAATCAAACAAGCATATTATGTCTGACGAAACTATATGGTCAAGAAGTCACTTTGATTTTACGTTAAGAAATCAATCAGATTGGCAGCACTTTTCTCACTTATAGTTGAGCAGGCACAATAAGGGGAATGTTCCCTTGTATAACGCTCCACAAAAAAAGTTATTTGAAATGAAGTCTCAGCTTTTGCACTGTGAGAATTAGCGCTTCCTGCACTGGCACGCGGGTCCTGTTTCTGCAAATCCCCAGGATCTTGCAATAGCTCAAGTTTCTAAGTCATTCACTCTTTAACTAATGCAAAGAAAATTGTGAGCAGAATTGTCATGAGGTCTAAACGTTAGGGTCAAAATGTTAGTGTTCCAATGGCAAGTCAAGGTATTGTTCTTGATCATCATCCAGTGCCCATTGCCTTCACTTCCTTTAGTTAAACCTTAGCTCAGCAAGTTCTTTGACAGTTGATAATCTAGATGGTTCATAATCATTTGCAAAAATATATTTTCAGTCCTTTCTTTAAGATAAAAGTCCATTACCTCCAGTCTCACCAAATTACTTTTCACTAGATGCATAGTGACCTTAGTGTTTAGCTTTCCAACAAGACTCAGAGGCCAGAACTCCCATTTCAAGTGGGTCTTGTCTGAAATTTTCACAAAAGTGTCCAAACCCATTAACAGAACTAACATGGTTAGAACACCCTTGGAAATTGATATAGTCTTTAGGAAAACAAAACAGTGCATTTTTAACCTTTAAAAATAAAAAAGACCAAAACCATAGCCTGTGCTAACCTATAAGCAAAATAATTTAATTGTCTGTGTATGGAGAATTTCTAACTTCTGAGATACTTGGTGTTCTCACATAGCCAAGATTAGTATCAGTCCATTCGGATTGGCTCCCCCTGTCCCCACGGATGGAAGTGGGCTTGTAAATATTTTGGATGAAGAAATTTCCCAGTGTATCACAGTTACCAAGCCAGCTGTGCAAAGTCACTTCTACCCGGATACAGTAGAAATATTACAGATTTCCGTCAGGCTTAACCATTATATGTATCTTGTGAGCTCTGGGATCTGGGCCAGATTACAGAAGATATGATGAGTTTGCTGGACAGTGGGTAAGAATGCTCCCACATATGGTAGAAAATGTTTTGTTTTAAAACTTATCAGTTCCAATTCTTTGTCAGCACAAGCAAGAACGCATGGCCTTTGTTGTTTATCAGAACATATACGGCAGGAATAATCAACCACAAATCTTAGAGAATTGGGGGTTTGGTTTTCCATTTAATTAAATTTGATTTTCTGGTTGACTTGGTATTAAACAATTAAAGAAACAAAAGCACTTTCTTTATTCAAACCTTTGGAAAATGGAAAAAAGAAACTAAATTTATTGACTATTGTCTCAAATATTGTGGTAGATTTAAAAAATATTATTTATCTTTACTGTGTCTGTATTATTTTTATTTTTATAGAGGAAAAAACAGCCACTGAAGGATACAGCCAGTTGCTCAAAACCACAATGTTAGTGTTGAGAAAATATAAAATGAAAACTCAAGTCAGTCTGCCTACAACAGACCATGTCTACCTAATATTTTTACCTGAAATTCTATTTCCTTATAAGTGTAGATTTTAAATAATTAACATATTTGAAGTTTTCTCAAATCAGTATTTTTGAGTATCTGTTGAGTGCTAATCTCTGAGCTCACTGTGAAAGATAGAAAGGTGAATTCTATATATTAATGGCTTCCAGAAACATTCAGTGGAATAGCTGTTACTTAGTTACAGATGTTTACAATACAGAGTGCTTATTTCTATGCAATAGTTGTTTTCGTGGCACTATAGGGACAAAGTAGCAAGAGTATCACCAGTAACTGCAAGTGGGAAGATGGCATCAAAACAAGCTTCAGCAAAGTCATTTTAGTTGAGTTTATCAGTGAGCAAGTTATCACCCCATTGAAAGGAACATTGGTTTAGGACCATTAAAACAAATAGACTATTTGGAACACCAGTGGAATGTGAGTCTCGGAAGGAAAAGACAGAATCATAGCACATATACAATGCTGGGTGATCTGACTTGTACTGTAGGGGTGATAGACACTGTGAAAGAAAGTGGAAAGACATCAGATTTGCACTTAAAAATGATCTCTTTAACACAGAGGGGGATAATTTAAAGCTATATAGGAAAATACTAAAAACAAATTGGTGAAGGATTCCAAGTGTGAGAGAAGGGGAGGCCTCTGGTTTAAATGAGGACTTTGCACATTTCAGAGTCATCTGCAGAAGCCTCAGTTATCTTTGGAAAATGCTATACAGGTGTAGAAGGCAGATGATACTGAATTGTCTCCCAGGGGAACTCCTTTGAAAGTTAAATTAAAAAAAGAACTGTCACTGATTTAAGTACCTGATATTTGCTTTTCTAATAAATGAGGAATGTAGACAAACTAATAGCATTTTTATTAATAAAGGTTTTGCTACATATTTCAAAAGAATCAGTTACTATTATTTACCCCAATCGTGTCAGCCAATCTTACTGTTTTGGATCTTACTCTTTATCTGCAAAGTGTCCCCAACAGGAAGAGAGTGAGTGGTTACAACAGACTTTCTGGCAAGAAGCACATAGATACTTACCACAACTTGATACTGATGTTTCTTAGAAGACATCTGTATTTATTTAAGTCATGTGAATCTTATATTCTGATTCATAATACATTCATTTCGAAAATTAAAAAATATTATTGTGAATTTCTTAACCTTTCTCCCAAATCCTCACATACATTTGAAATATCAGGATAACGCATCATGTTTTTCATGTGAACTCTTGTTCATCTTCTGGTCTAACCCCAAGCACACTTTGCTTGGAGCCTCTAATACCATTCTGTATTGTTAGCCAAAGGGAGTGATTGGGAAATTAACAAATGGGTCATCGTTTGTTATATTAACAATATAACATAGGTACTTCTCAAACTTTCATATTCACAAGAATTGTGGATTGTTAAAATTAAAAATCAGATTCCCAGGATTCTTCCACGGAGGTTATTTTAATTTAACATGCTCATGGAATTGACATTTAAAAAATAAACATGAGTGACTCTGCTGGTGTTCTATGGTTCCCACACTGAGAAAGGCCCAGGAAACCTCTAGACTATGATAAATTCCACATGGTTAAAAATTCCTGTTTTCTTTTACTACATTGTCTAATACACTAACTCTGAAGCTGCCTAGACCCTACATCTCTGTAACATTTGATATAACACAAATTGACCCACCCCCAGGTAAAGCAGCCAAAATGTTTATATTTTTTGGACTGTGAATATTAATGCACTCAGACTACAGCCACTAGCCCGTGGAACTGTAGTATATTATAAAAACAAATTATACTAAATGCAAGAATATTTTAAAAGCATATAAAAGTATATAATAAAATAGTGCTGAAATGAAAAAAGGCAAAGACAATAAAAGGAGCAATCTAAAAATAATTTTTTTGAGATAACTCTGAAAATATGGTAAGCTGAGCCTTCCAGAATTATTTCAATCATTTAAGGAGTGTTAAGGAAACTAACAGTTGTTAAACACCCACTGTCTGTCAGGTAGACTCAGTAATGAGGTACGAATACTTTCTCTTTTTTTTTTCCCCAAAGAGAAGACAAAGGCTTCTTGAGGTAAGTTAAACATAAAGTTGAATAAAAGCCATTTGGAACTCTTCCAAACTTATTATTAGGCTTTCTACAGAAACACAAAACTGTTTGTAATGCTGAACTTGGCAACATTTACCTCCTTTGGGGCTGTCTATTCACATCTCCTAGCCATAGTGTGGAACTCTAGAACAAAGTCACCTCTCCCTTACATGCCAAAGGTGAGAAGGCAGATACCTGAAGGCAGCCATTTTTCACCAGATATGCTAGCAGGGCCTCAAAAGAGACAGATATTACACTGCTCTCCCAACTCACTTTCCATGGACTAAACTAGAATGGGCACCCCACCCTGCATCTCCCTGTGACATCTCACTGGCAGGCCCAATGTTTTTAGTCTGCTTAAAGGGCCAGAGGTGCAAACATCACTTCAGCCCAACCATTTCGGAAATATTACTAGTTCTAGGGACGAACACCAAGTAATGGGATCCCAACTAGCTTTCAAAATGAAACAAAAGAATTGCTTAAGCATGTATATTCATCCAAGAGTCTCATTTCCAACTTAGTATTAGAATAGGCTAAAATGCAAGTAAGAGTGAAGACCTTTAAATGTCTTCTCTTTGCATAAACAAACAGACTTGGGCATGAAGGTCTTCAAGAGAACACCTAGTTTAGTGCTGCCCTGGCTTTCTGAGGATTGTACTAAGTCCTGTGGAGAGAAAAATCTCAAGACCAAGTAGGCAGAGGCCGCATCCTCTAAAGAACTTTCAGTTTAAGCAGTTTTATTATGAGCTACTTTCTCAGCCCCAAAGATATTTGTGCAAATTAACTAAATTGGCAAGTTGAGAAATGCTAAAGTAATGCCTGATTGATCAGGCCCAATGTGGTTGCTTCCTGCCTTGGAAGAAAAATCTTGCTATTACATGATTAAGAAGGCTTTTGGTTCAGGGACACACTTGGGTTTCAAGTCATGCAAGTCATGCCCCCTTTTAATAAAACTGACAAACCAGAGCTGCTCAGTAGGTTTCTTTCTTGGGCCCTCTTGCTTCTAGCTGAAAAATGTTTCATGTTAAAGTCATCCATTTCTCTTATCCCAGAAGAGATGTGGTAGCTAGTCTTCAAATGGTTGGTCTCAGTGCTCTCAATTTATAACACCAACTGTCTGTCATTTGGGTGTGAGAAGTCTTCAGGGAAATGAGAAACTGGATCTTTCATACTAGCATTTTACAGTTCTTCAGAATCAATTACAATTTGAACCTGAAAGTACAGTTTTCTCAGTTTCTGATATGCTCTGCTGGGTTTTGCTGAGCTAAGTAGAAGCATTTCATTCCTGAAATGTCAGTGAAACCTACTGGTTGCTTACTGCAACATGAGGAGGAACTTTCAGTAAATACAACAAGGATTTCATGCAACTCTAAGGCATGCAACCCTAAACCCAAAGACCTTTAGAGACCCAGTAAGAGTAGGCTGCATATGGGGACAGGAGACCCAGGTTTTAGGTCTAGCAAGGACAAGCCAGTGTCCGCTCTTATAAAATAAAGGTAAGAACTAACCACTTAAAATGTATTTTTCTACTAATATTTCCAAGATTCTGGTGAAGACATGTATGTTGGAAAGGCTCAAAACAAAGAAAAAGTAATAACTTGCATGCAAACTTACTGCTTCATTGATTCCTTGCAACAGTTTTATAAAACAGGTTTCAATGTTCCCTTTTTACAGATGAGAAAATAGAGATTTGGAGATACTGAAGAGGCAGTCCAGGGTCATATTTAATAGGTAGCAGAGCAGAGATTCAAACCCATGTCTGTCTTATTCTGAAATCCACTGCACTCTATGGCTTCCTGCCTGGCCCTGTGCACATTCCTACCTTGGGCCTTAAATCTCTATTATGCTCTAACCGGAAGGAACCTACAAAGCCTTATTTTAAGCCTATCAAGTGTGAAGAGGGTCTGTAAGGAATCAAAAGAGAAAGTATGTAGCCTTTACTTTTCCTCACTTCCCTCCTCTACTTTCAGAACAGCTCAACTGTTAGATATTTAATATTTCCCTTCTTACTGAGTTTTTTTTTTTTGTAAAATAGTATCAATGCTTAAAATAGAGAGGAAAGAAAGGAGATAGGGGAGAATAAAAAGAGGAACAGTTAAGGAAAGTAGAAGGAATAAAATAAATTGAAACCACTGTGTGACTTCATTATATCCTCTTCTGGGATTTACAGAGCTTTAGAACTCTTTAATGGGGCAAATCTAGAAGAGATAGCACATTAGTAAAGCATTTTATAAATTACTTCATCCACAAGGCTGCATCAATCAACTCTTATGATGTGATTTCTAAATCTCAGTAGTTTACAGTAACTATTGTTGTTTGTTTCTTACTTATGTTACTTGTTCAGCACTGATTTGTCAATGGTTATGCATGCCACTGTCTTCATCCTGAGACCCAAATTGAAGACGGAACTCCTGTCTAGGACATACAGTATTATGCCAGGAAAATAAATAAAACCAGTGACAGATCCATGAGATGCTATTTAAATCTTCTGTGTAGCAATGACTTGTGTTAGTCCCACTTCATTTCATTGACCATAACAAACCACATGGCCAGGCCAATAGGCAAGGATGAGGAGAAATCATCTTTGTACATAAAGTGGCAGCAAATAGGAAGGATCATGTTCCCTAACACGACTTACCCAGTCTACTCTTTGATCACAAATCTGTATTTCTGTTTCTTCCTTAAATGAAATTTGCTCTCTTTCTTCCCAAGGAAGAAATTCCAAAATCCTATCCAATTCAATCATAGAATCAGTTCGATGATTAAAATGTTACAATGTTATCTATATCAGGGATAGACGGGAGTCCTTCTGATCCAGAGACTTACTAGTTTCAAACAGAAGTTGAATAATAGTTACCTGTCGTCCCCATTACACATGTACAACAGTTAAATAAGGGACAAAATAACCACAATAAATTGTCCCATTAAAAAAGAGGAAAATGTAAGGCTCACAGCAGTCACCGTCTTCAGCTGTTCTGAAAATTTTCAGTAATTTTGGTTAAGCTTTGCAAGGGCCTCCTTCCTGGGTACAAGGTGTGTTCCTTGATTAAGCCCTGGTTTTGCTCTCTGGGAGTCACTTGCTAGACCATTTACCCCATAGTTTCTTAGCTCCACACTGAGAGGGTGTTCCTTTCCCATGATCATTCTTGGTCACATATGTAGACAGCATTGGAAGTGTGCCTTTTTGAAAGCTGTGTAGTTTCCTCGGCCTGCTTCCTGCTGTTGAAGATGGGGAGAGAAAAGTTGTTTAATCTCAAATAATTATAGTCTCTTTTTTTTTGAGACAGGGTCTTACTCTGTCACCCAGGCTGGAGTATAGTGGCATGATCTCGGCTCACTGCATCGGCCTCCCAAACAGCTGAGTTTGCAGGCACATGCTAACACACTGGGCTAAATTTTGTATTTTTGGTAGAGACAGGGTTTCACCATGTTAGTCTGGCTGGGCTCGAACTCCTGGCTTCAAGTGATCCACTCGCCTTGGCCTGGGATTACAGACATGAGCCACCGCGACTGGCCCAATTACAGTCTCTTCTAATTTGGACCGGTGGCTCTTTTGATAGTACAAATTTCTCTACAACTTCAGTTGGCTGTTTATCTGTTTAATTTCAGCCAGTATCATGTACAGATGGCCATGCCTGTATCTATTTTTGAGACATAGCTCTCTCAGAAGACTTAGATAGAGCAAATAACTGTGGACAATGATACAATGTGCTATGCAGAATAAGACAGAAGGCTCCAGAAGTCATCTGGGGATTCGGGTACTATAGTCTTTTCATGGGTCTACATGAAGTTTAGAATAATTCCCAAACCCTGTATATATACAGGGTCAAACTTAGATTCTGCCAGTGTTCTGAAGTGGTTCTTCTTAGGTTGTGTGCCAATCTGTGTCCCTTTCTCTGATAACATACTAAGCTGCTTTTTTTTCTGTTCCCTTTTCAGAGACCTTGATTTGAGTTTTCTTAATGAGAGGGCAGCTGGCTGGATGAAAGTATCTCCCTTGTTCAAAGTGTATTGAGCCAGTGGTAGACACCTAAACTGATGGTTTAATCAAATTTCCTTCTGAGAATTTGGTGTGAACTCATAGTCTAGTTTATCTCTGCTGGAGGTTTAAACAAGAAGGACGTCCATCGGGTTATGTTGTCCTGGGTTTAGAGATGCCAACAATCTAGACAGAGAGAAAAAGCAATGAAACACATACACTGCTGGAAGCAGAGAAATCTGCCTGCCCTTAAGGTCTGTGATATATTCCTATCCAGAAATTTCTTCCTTTTCTTGAGCGCTTTTTTGTGGATTTCTAAAACTTGCAAAGAAATGATCATTTAGACAACCTTTTAAACTTTCCTTCAACAAATTATTTGTGAATTTTTATGTACAAGATACTAAGAGTTCTAAAAGCATAAAAAGATGAATAAGACACAATAGGACTCATGGTATTAAAAAAGTTCACTAGAGAGGTAAGTGAAAACATTACCATATGAAGATATATATGATGTACATTAAATAGTGTGGCAATTCAAAGGATAGTGTGATCATATCTTAAAGGATCAGAAATTTTTATGAAAAAGATGGCAATTGTGATAAACTTCTGGGACATGCCAAATTTGAGGGGAAGAAATAAAAGGAAGCTTCAATTGAATAATATATAATTACTTCAACTGAGTATTAAATAAATGGATGGACTAAGGAAACTTGGAGTGTATTTTGGAATAGCCTGAAGTATTATTTGGAGTATAGAAAAGATTGGAAAGAGGAGGCAAATACTTAGTAAGGTAGTTTGGGATATTGTTACAAAGGGTAGTGGTTGCAAATATGTATCTACTTAACTGAGTAGAAAAATTATAGACAGAAAGATTAATAGTTATTGAAGGTAGTCATAATGTCTTGAGCCAGGCAGTCTCAGGGTTAATGGAAAGTGTGTAACTGGAAAGAAAGTACAGCCAAAAGAAGGTGGAGAGCCATGCAACGGATTGGATATGAAAACATAGAAGGGGAATTCAAAGAGGGAAAAGGCTTTGGATTCCATAAAATAAATAAATAAATAAATAAATAAATAAATAAATAAATAAAGAGGACAAGAATGAGCTGTGGGAGGGAAAGGGAGTTTAGTTTGGATTTTGCTGAATTAAACATGCCAATGAGACACTCAGTGGAGACAGATATTTGGTAGGTCATTAGATTTAAGAGGATCCCAGCACTTCAATACAGGAGAGTGCTCAGAAATCATTTTGTATGCCTCCCTCATTTTATAAACGAGAAAACTGAAGTCTTAGTGCTTTGCTCCAAATGGCAAAGCTTATCAAGATAATCCAGAAAATCTTCCAGTAGATATTTAAGCAAAGATAATTCAGTGTTGACTGATACAAATATCTAGACTGAGTAAGATTTTGTCCATCAGTATGGGAAGTGTGGAAATGCTGGCCACTGGCAACACGGCGTGCCTGCTGTGTGCTAAGTACCCCACTAAACACTGTGCAACGCTTCAGAGGACATGAACAATGCAGACACCATGTGCCCAGGAAAGTATGGTGCTCTAATTGCGAGGGCAGTCCAGTGCCATGTGAGCAGACCTCACTGAGGGATTCCTTCCTCGTGTGCAAACAGAGGTGGCTGGGATTTTGCCTTCTTTATCAGTCAGTGTATCCTTATTCCCAGGGTTTGCACAACTAAATGGAGTTTGCCTCTTCTCAAGTCAAGCTCTTGGGATTAATCAAGGAAGAATCATTCTAAGTTTTCTATAATCCAACATCGAACAAAAGGAGGAAATGTATTATATCTTAATATCAAAACCAAGATTTATAATTTTGCTAATTAACCAATGATTTTATTGTTAGAAGTGGAGAGTGACTTGCTTTCTTCATTCACCATGGTTAGGTTCTATTTCCTGAATTTATATTCAGGAAAGTTGGTGGTATGAAATGTTCCAGGAATAACTACACATTTTCAAATTAACAAGTTGAAATTGATGCAACAAGTATCGTATAGTTAGGGGCTGAGACACTATTTCAACAAGAAATTGGTTTCTTAAAGCAGAAGTAGAAAAAAGCATTTACTAGAATTAAATTCTATTAATGTCTATGCATGTGTTATTTTAAAATAACAAAGCTTACATACATTTCTTTGAGAGATTTGCCTGTGATATATGATTGCTTTAAATATATATTTATTTTTGAAAATCTTAAATTACACACGAAAATTATTTTGAATGGTGCCGTAGTAGAAGCATCCATGGAAGATTTGGGGCAGTTTCTAGAATAACATGCAGTCTTTTCATCTCGTCTCCTTTGACCCTCATCACATCTGAAAGGAATCAAGAAGACAAGCTAGATGAAACCAAAAAATAAAATTCTCATCAGTGACCATGTAGGCACTCTTCCTGCCTTTTGATGTTTATTTCAACCTATTTACATGCAAATGAAGAAGAGCTCTGTCTACTTTGGAACTTCTGCTTTGACAGCTGGGATTTTGCCTTCTTCATCAGGCAGTGTATCCTTATTCCCAGGGTTTGCACAATTAAATGGAGCTTGCCTCTTCTCAAGTCAGCCTCTCAGAAGATCCCCAACCAAGGTTACAAGGAAAAACACCTCACATATCATTGTACTTAGGCGTCCATGAAGCTATGTTTTTCTCAGGGGACAAAGCTTTTCAGGGTGCCCATATTTTAAGAGACACACAGATGGTGCCACTTAAGACCTGAATAGGGCATTCTTCATCATTTTACAATGTATTTCTTTCAGAAGCAGCATTTTCAATTCTGTAGATTATCAGAATGTCAAACATGATTAGGCCAGAAACACCTACACAAGATCTCACACAGAAAGAAGAGCACACACAAGCACAGCTCCTTGATCAAACATATTCTAAAGCACTTTTTTTTTTTACTGATATTGATGAGTTATTTTTCTGCATTTAAAAAACTACCTATTCTTACAAAGATCAGGGTCAAAATATCGAGGTATGCCTGCTAAATAGAAAATCTCCACTTTGAAACATCTTTATCTTCTTTGCAGGAAGATTTGCAGCTACAGAATAATACGCAACATGCTCCAAGGTCACCTGGAGGGAAAGCAGAGAATCTTTTTTTCTTTTAACTGTTACAAAGAAATTACAATGACATATGTCCAGAAAGCAGTCAGTTCTGTTTGCTGAGAAGTAACAAAGAACGTGGGAGTTGGAGTTTTCCTGAACACTGACACAGCTCTCCTGTCTCTCAGTTTGTTGGTAACTTCATTATTGATGAGTGGCTCCCAAATCCCACAGTACTAATAATACAAAAACATGATTTGAAAATGACTTAGTAGTGTAAAATAAAAACTGGCTTTGAAGCCAACAAACTGGAGGTAAAATTCTTCTTAGACATGCACTTGTTGTGCAAATTTGGGTAGTTTATTATATGTGGGGACATCTGATTCCTTGTTAAAATATTCATATCAACTAGACCTGTCAAACAGGACACGGCAAGTGCAGCAACACGAGTCAGAAATTGCTTTGCTGAAGGGAAGGAAGCTCACAGAATCAGCTGCGAGTCTGGAGACTCATGTTTGGAAACAGAAAGAAGGCAAGAAAAATGGGGTCTGAGAACATACCTCAAACCAAGATATTGCATGGGTGGAGGACTATAGGGGTAACCACTGCTGCACACTGGATACGAAATGCTGCCACCAAAATTACTTTCCACCCATCCTGCTTCTTTGCGGGCGCTTGGTCCTGAAGCCAAATTCCTGGCAGAAGCATCAGATTGGTCAAATTTATACCACATGCTTCAGCCATGTAAGTTCTAGAAGAAAAACTTTTACCAGATCTTCACAGTTATCTCAAAGGGAAGCCTAGACCAGCCTTCCATCAAGAGCCACACAAGGAGGATTTCCAAAAGATAAGTTCAGGTGGCCAAGCCCTTACCCCCACTCCAAATAAACCACTACACCCTTTTCCTAAGACTGCTTTCGCAATAAAAATTAGACAATGCATCCAAATTTCACACATTGTTGAGCCCAACCTGCTTTGATATGAAGGAAAGAAAACAAGTATTTACTCAATGCTGTCTAGCTGTTAAGAATAATTATACTTAGGAAAGCAGTTGAAGAAAATATATATATATATATATACACACACACACATATATCACATATAAATGTATAATATATATTATACATATATAAAATTCAGTAAGGCCAAAGACCAGCAAAGGCCAAAGAGCATCTGAAAAGTATTACATATATACAATATTATCAATCTGAAGTTACCACTATTTTTGTTGGTTGGATGGTATTAATAAAGCTTTACCTTTTTTATTTCAGTGGCAAAAAGGTAGTTAATGTGCTACTACCTGTCATGCATAGAAGTTAGGAATTGCCTAATATAGAACAGGCAAGAGGAGAAATTGAGAAGGAAGGCTGACTGTGGAACAATATAGGGGACTAAAGAAGTTGGAAGCACTAGGTGTGGGAAAGGAAGAGAAGTGAGTAGCACCCTGCGGGAATAGAACCTGTAACTGCTTCCTTGAGGGACAGGAATTTCCAACACAGAAGGGGAGTGGCAAGGAGCAAGGGGAGGAAAGGTTGTCTGGCCCCAAGATGATCCTGGGCACTGGAGAGGTTGGTGGGAAACTGCCAAAGAGCTGACAGTGGGGATGCCTGTGGGTGGGGAAAGATGGAGGCCAGGGCAGAAGAACCTAATTATAATTTGCAGGGCTGAAGACCAGCAAAGGCCAAAGACCACCTCATTGAATTTTGAAAACACATCATGTCATGAGGGTCAGTATGAGAGAAGGCAATCAGAAAGTACCCAGTTTAGAATCTTATCGTGGGACATTCATTGATTAAAACCGCAGTCGAGGTGACAGAGCAGTGTGCTGCCTGCTGTTCAGATATCAGAAACAGGAATCTCTGGGAATCAGATAACTTCTAATACATTGGAAAGAGTATTGCTTGTTCTTAAACTTATGCCTGACCCATCTTATTAAAAAATTTCAGAAGGCTATGTGCCAATTTTATCTTTAACTTTATATTTTGAAATATCAACCTTAAGAAGTGTTGAAAGAGTGTTCCCAAGACTGCTGTATGCCTTCACCTGAATTCACCAGTTTTTACTATTTTAGTGTTTGCCTATTCATCTATCTATCATCAACTATCCAACTATCAATCTATCTTCCTGAACTATTTTAGAGTAAGTTCTGTATATCGTGAGAATTTTTAAGAGTATTTCAACAAATATTTCCTAAGACCAAATATATATTATAATGTAATCACAGCATAATGATCAAATACAGCCAATTTGACATTGATAAAAATGCCATTATTTAATATCATCCATATTCAAATTTTGCAAATTATCTCAACAGTGACCTTTATATCTGTTTTTCTTTTCCTGAATTTCAGATCCAATAAAAGATAACACATCATACTCAATTATTTAGTCTCTTTTGTCTCCTTTTATCTGGAAAATTCCTGCCTTTCTTTCTCTCTGATGATACTTTTCTCAGCTGTGGGGGGACCGGGTCTCTCTTTGCCACCCAGGCTGGAGTGCAGTGGTGTGACTGATCATGGTTCACTGTAGCCTTGACCTCCTGGGCCCAAGCAATCTTCTCACCTCAGCCTTCCATGTAACTGAGACAACAGAAATGAACCATCATCCCCAGCTAATGTTTTTTTCCTTTTTTGTAGAAATGTGGCCTCTCTGTATTGCCTAGGTTCGTCTCTAACTCCTGGGCCCAAGTGATCCTCTGAACTCAGACTCCCAGAGTGCTGGGATTATGGGCATAAGCCACAACGCCTGGCCAATACTAATTTTTTGAGAACATATTCTTTCAATTTTTATCTGTTCCTTCCCATGATGAGACTCAGCTTTTGCATTTTTGGTAGGAATATAAGTGGTGTTTTGTCCCCAACACATCACATCGCAAGGTAAATGAGTTGAGTTTGTCCCATGATTGATGATGGATTGGGTAAACTGGAATCTGCCAGTGTTTTCTACGATAACACTACTTTTTTCTCTCATAAATAGATATTCTATGAGGAGATACTTTGAGTATATGCAAACCTTCTGTTCCCTCATCAAACTTTCACCCACTAGTTTTGGCACCATTGATGAGTCTTGTCTGAATCAGTGTTAGTATAATGTGTACAAAATATTGATTTTTCTTTTTTGTTCTTGATTTTATTTTTTATTTTAAGTTTATGGCACATGTGCAGGTTTTTATATAGGTAAACAACTGTTATGGTGTTTGTTGTACAGATTATTTTGTCACCTAGGTATTCAGGCTAGTACCCATTAGTTATTTTTTCTGATCCATTTTCTCCACCCTCAGGTAGGCCCCAGTGTCTGTTGTTCCCCTCTATGTGTCCATGGATTCTTATCATTTAGCTCCCACTTATAAATAAGAATATGCAGTATTTGGTTTTTCTGTTCCTGTGTTAGTTTCCTGATGATAATGGCCTCTAGCTCCATCCATGTTCCTGTAAGGACAAAATATCATTCTTTTTTATGGCTTCATGGCGTCCCATGGTTTATATTTACCACATTTTCTTTATCCAGTCTACCACTGAAGGGCATTTAGGTTGATTTCATGTCTTTGCGATTATACATAGTGCTACAGTGAACATTCTCATGCATGTGTCTTTATGGTAGAATAATCTATATTCCTCTGGATGTATACCCAGTAATGGGATTTCTATGTCAAATAGTAGTTTTGTTTTTAAATTTTTGGGAAATCACCACTCTGCTTTTCACAATGTGGAGCTAATTTATGCTACCACCAACCGTGTATAAGCATTCCATTTTCTTCATAACCTCATTGGCATCTGTTATCTTTGGACTTTTTATTAATAGCCATTCTGACTGGTATGAGATGGTATCTCACCGTGGTTTTAATTTACATTTATCTAATGACAGTAATGTTGAGCTTTTTTCATGTGCTTGTTGGCCGCATGTATGTCTTCTTTTGAAAAGTGTCTGTTCATGTCCTTTGCCGATTTTTTACGAGATTGTTTATTTTTTTCTTATAAATTTGTTTAAGTTCCTTTTAGATGCCAGATATCAGACATTTATCAGATGCATAGTTGCAAGCTTTTTTTTTCTATTCTAAAGGTTGTCTGTTTACTCTGTTGATAGTTTATTTTGTTGTGCAGAAGCTCTTTAGTTTAACTAGATCCCATTTGTCAATTTTTGCTTTTGTTGCAACTGCTTTTGGTGTATCCAACATGAAATATTTGCCAGTTTCTGTGTCCAGAATGGTATTACATACGTTGTCTTCTAGGATTTTTATGTTTCTGAGTTGTACATTTAAGAATTTAATACATCTTGTGTTGATTTTTGTACATGACATAAGAAAGGGAGTTCCACTTTCAGTCTTCTGCATATGGCTAGGCAGTTTTCCTAACCAGGATCATTTATTGAATAGGGAGTCTTTTCCCCATTACTTGCATTTTTCAGCTTTGTTGAAGATTAGATAGTTGTCTTATTTCTGGGCTTTCTATTCCATTCCAGTGGTTTGTGTGTCTGTTTTTGTAACAATGCCATCCTGTTCTGATTACTGCAGCCTTGTAGTATAGTTTGAAGTCAGGTAGTGTGAAGTCTCCAGCTTTGTTCTTTTTGCTTAGTTTCATCTTGGCCATATAGGCTGTTTTTGGTTTTATATGAATTTTAAAATAGTTTTCCTAGTTCTGTGAAGAATGTCATTGATATTTTGACAGAAATAGTATTAAATCTGTAAATTGCTTTGGGCAGTATGGCAATTTTTATGATATTGATTCTTCTTCTCCATGAGCATGAAATATTTTTCTGTTTATTTGGAAACACTGATTTTTTTCTACCTCCATTATTCCTTTCATATTTATTATTTGTTGTTCTCCCAAAGGGAATAACTTTCTCTCCCTCCTTTCATGTACTTGTGTATAGGTATATGTGTTAACTCTGTGGGTCCATACATTCTTATTTTATTCGGGTTATAATCCCTTACTGCCATTATGAGGAAAGATTTTTACATACTATATTTTGTGTAAATATAATTGTTTCTTGAAATATAGCAACAAAGTTAGTTGTGGAGACATTGCTATGTTTTAAATTAATTGTATAAGAAAGACAGTTTAGGGTGTGTTTAAGGGGTAATAATGATGAACAAGACTATGTAAGATGATAGAAGTATCTGCCTGCCTGGATGCCTTTCCCAGGGGGAAGGAGGCTCTGCACATTGTGCTCACACATGCTGGCTACAAACACAGTTCTAAGCAGCATTTTAATGTGAGTTACACCATACTTAATAGCTCCAGATATGATTAAGAGGAGTCCAAGCACAGAAATGCAGAGATAGCACTTCATGTACCCTGTTAGATGAGGAGATGACACACTCCTTAAGCCAAGAGTTTTCAGCTGCTGGTTGGACCACCTCTGACACCTCATGGTTCCATTTGCACAGCAGATATATAGAACTCTCTTGATTACCAGAGATATGACTGCAAATAGAAAGGTAAGAATCGGAAGAAAAGAAAAATGCAAGTAAAGCAAAAGTCAAGAGGCAACTCCCGACAGTTAAGGATATGAAAGAAAGAGGAGCAATCAAAGAAGATAAATTACTGTAAAATATTTGGAAACAGAGTAAAGAATGAAACATAAACTAAACAATCCTGGAATTGATGCTAATAGAAGTCAAGAAGTGAATTCAAAATAATCCACTGGGACAGTCAGAGAGAGACAACTAGCCACTTCCTCCTGTTTGGAGTTTTAAGGAAAGGTAGGCATGGCAAGAGTCAGGTCAGTGGCTGAGATGCCAGTGTGATAGGAGATCTGCAGAGGAAGTGCCATGGCCTGCCAGGGAATGCTGAGTGATTTCAGAACAAACAGTGTCCAGACAGACTGGAAGATTTTAAAAAACTGTATTCAAATATAATATACATATGGGAAAGTGCTCAGTTGATTTGCGCAATTGAAACCAGCACCCAAATCAAGAAACAGAAACTTACCAGCAACCCAGAAGCCCTTCTTGGTCCTCTTTTCTATCACCAGGCCCTTGCTTGCTAAGAGGAACTTCCTAGGGAAATACTGCCTTTATTTCTATTTTATGTAAGTGGAATTCTATACTATACCCTCTTTTGGGTCTGCCTTCTTCTGTCCAACATTGTGTTTCTGAACTTCATCCATGCTGCTAGTGGATATGTTGTTTATTCTCAGTGCTGTGTAGGTTTCTATTGTGTGCATATGCCACAATTTATTTATCCATTCTACTGTTGATAGGCATTCAAGTAATTTTCAGTTTAAAGTATCATAAATAAAGTTGCCACAAACATGTTTTTTGGTGAATATATGTGTGCATTTCTGCTTAGCATATAACTAAAAATGGAATTATTATGCCATAGCTATGCTTTACTAGATACTGACAAATAGGTTTTCAAAACAGCTGTGCAAAATCATATTCCTGTCAGGCGTAGGCATTTTTGGAAGAGAGGGGCTAACAACAGTAGCTATCAATGAATTAAGTTGGTTTTTCTGGAAGTGAAAAAATGGCAATTGGGGCAGCATTACGGTGCATGGATTATAATGAAAACATAAGAAAACACAAGAATATGCTGTAAGAAGGTAAAGCTAAAAAATTCTTACCTCACAAGAAGAATTTCCTTGAATTCACTAATTTTTCAAATTGTTATGTTTGTACCTCCATAAAGCCTAGTGTAGAAAATTGATTCAAAAAAATGTTTCTTTGCTGTTTGTAAAATGCTGTTTTAAAAATGCTATAATTTAAATTTCTAATAAATACTCAAATTTAAAAAGAGAGAGAAAGGGAGAGAGAGAAAAGCTGTGGCTTAGAACAGTTAAGACACTTGCTTATGATTAAGAGAAGTGAAAACTGGGCTGTTGAATCTATTAGGACCCATCATCAAAACCTGCAATTCAGTAATGTCATACTTGGCATATTGTTTGCTGGAGGAATTTATTACTAGATTAGGATGAAAGGAATTTGATCCAGTTGAACCATGTAATATTAAAGTAGTAATTAATTCTGAGGAATCAACAAATTTTACAAAAGGAAGATCTAGATTTTGTTTTTCCTTTCTAGCCTAGTAGTGGGAAATATGGAGACTTTCCTTTTTTTTTAAATTATACTTTAAGTTCTGGGGTACACTTGCAGAACATGCAGCTTTGTTACATAGGTATATATGTGCCATGGTGGTTTGCTGCACCCATCAGTCCATCAACTACATTAGGTATTTCTCCTAATGCTATCCCGCCCCTAGCCCCCTATCTGCTGAATAGGCCCCAGTGTGTGATGTTCCCCTCCCAGTGTCCATGTGTTCTCATTGTTCAATTCCCACTTATAAGTGAGATCATGTGATGTTTGGTTTTCTGCTCTTGTGTTAGTTTGCTGAGAATGATGGTTTCTAGCTTCATCCATGTTCCTTCAAAGGACAAGAACTCATTCTTTTTTATGGCTGCATAGTATTATGCCACATATTCTTTACTGACCACCTACTCTGTGCCCAAATTTGTACTGAGTGTTCTGATTAACAGAATGATATAAAGTACCTTGCAAACCCTGAAGAGTAACACATAAACCAGCTGTTTTACAACTTAACTATGAACATAAGCCATAATCAAAAAAAAGGCCACTTGAAAGTGCAAGAGTGAAAAATAAACAAGTAATCAAGCAAAATGGGAATGTAGAGAACTCCACATTGAGACAGTCAGGGTAAGGAGGTTCTAGGAAGTGGGATCCCAGTGGGTGGCATGTTTAGGAAAGAACTTATAGAAGAAGTAGACCTGGAATTAGGGCTTGAGGGGACCATGGAATGTGGGTACACAGAAACTGAGGACAACGTTTTAGTTCAAGTGATAATGGGACCAAAAGCCAAAAGGGAGGTAGAGATGCATGTGACTACTTAAAGGATGGTGGGTAGTAGTTCTTTGATGGACAGGATGGCCAGCCACAGGCTGCAATTGCATAATCAAAGGTAGAGAATTATGACCAGTCTGTAATGTGGCATTTTCGTTACTGTCAGGGTTTATGGCTCAGACAAGTCCAGGTTTCTATGAACATGAGAAATGTGGTAGTGCTGCGGGCACACCCAAGGTTTCCACCTTTAAAAACTGATCTTCAAAATGTGAAAGTTAATCTCAGCTGCTGGAAGGCTGCCATGGGAGTTGAAACACTTGGATGAGTCACATGACAGATATGCAGTCAGCCACCTCCAGCTCACACACAGCTCCAGAAGTTGACGTAATATTGAGGGCAGGATGTGCACTCTAGTAAGCATGAGCTGTAGGTGGAAATATGGAAAGAGAGATTCAGCTGGGAACATTCTTCATTTAAGAGGCAAGGACAAGGATAGCCATAATAACCTCTCAGTGTCCCAGGGGTGTCATGAATATCTGGAAGAAGACTCACTCCAAATAGGTAGGTGACTGAGTGAGTGGGCAAAAACAATGGGGTATTCAAAAGTCTAGTGGGTGTAGAGATTCACCACCTGGGTAAAGCATGATTATTCACTTTGAAAAGAAATTTCTTGAGTATTTAACAGAAGATCCATTTCAAAATGTAACCTTACCAAAAGACTCTACCACTTGCAATTAAAATAAAAACTCAGCCAGGCGCAGTGGCTCATGCCTGTAATCCCAGCACTTTGGGAAGCTGACGTAGACGAATCAAGAGGTCAAGAGATCAAGACCATCTTTGCCAACATGGTGAAACCCTCACTAAAACAACAAAAATTAGCTGGGTGTGGTGGCACATACCTGTAGTCCCAAGCTACTTGGGAAGCTGAGGCAGGAGAATCACTTGAACCTGGGAGGCGGAGGTTGCAGTGAGCCAAGATAACACCACTGCACTCCAGCCTAGCAACAGAGCAAGACTCCATCTCAAAAACAAAACAAAACGAAAACAAACTCACAATATCCTTAATTTGCATATACTACTTAAAGTGATATTGTTCAGAATTGCTGGAGATGAGGAATTTAATGTTCTTGCATTGGTTGGGTGAAGCAATGTTTCTCTATATTTTAATTACTGTCCTGTGCTATAAACACCATAGACAGACCATATTGCTTTTAGTACAAAGCTATTGGTGTTTGTTGGTGGGGAGCATGTCTTAGCATGTAAATGAAACAAGAAACATTATCTGCAGGATATTTGTTCTACTAAACAAACACATGAAAGCAGACAAAATACACCTTCCGCAGACTGTTTTCATTAAGATATTTAGTTTTAGTTTAAATTTAGTGGCTTTTTATCTTTTATCTTTTTTTTCAGTGGTTGCTTAACAACCACTACATGAATCATGACTTGCAGAAAGTTAAAATTTATCTTTTATTTTGGTAAAGTATTTTAAAATTTATTTGTGGAGTTTAAATCTTAATATTGCCAAGTATAACCAAAACTTTCCCAGAATTTTGCAGTCTATGGCTAAAAATAGGAACCCATTGATAAGAACGTTCCAGTGCTGCTGGTACCGCATCCTCAAGTGTATAATGCAGATCTCTCACAAGTCCACAGGGACTCTAGGTGCTGGCTTCCTGATGGGTTCAGGACACATTATTCCAAAATATGGCAACTCAGCTTTTGAGAAAATAGCAGAAGCAGGAAGGCCACTTTCACCTTTCTGTTACCCTTCTTCCCTAAAGCAGGTCATAAGACCCTCACTGGAGGGTGCCTTCCCGTACCCACAGGAATGGTGCATCCTTCTGTTGAAGACAGAGGAGAATCTAAACAAACAGGCCTTACTATGATGCCCTTAGTTTATTTCCATACCCTTCTGTCTAATCATATTTCTCCATGACTGTCCACTCTTCATCGAACCTTATGTTTCTCTGTTTCTTTGTGTCTTCATCTCTCAAGTCTCCCATGTCACATAGAACTTCTATTAAGTAAATCTATATGCTTCTTACTTGTCAATCTGTCTTTTCTTATGGGAGTTTCAGCTATGACCTTAAGATTGAAAGCAAAGACAATTTTTTTTCTCCCCTACATTCTTCAAGCCTAGTTGAGTAGACACTTCACAGCTGCCAATAACTATGAAAAACAGATTTTCTGCCTGCCCGTTATCACCTTGGGCTACCAAGGCTTGTAAAACCCTCAAGGATCCAAATGCACTGAGATCTGTTGAACTTTCACAATGCTGAAGGTAAAATGAACGAAAGCCATTTTCCCTAATTCTGGATCTCAAGTTAGCACAGTTAGCCCAAGTTTTATAAAGGCTTTTATGAAAAAATCCTCTTGGTTGCTACCTGCAGAAAGCTCCTGCATTAGTTTAGGTGATTTAAGAAGGAGACAAACACAAAACAGTACTTACTGTTTCTCCTCCAGGGAACTACCCTCTAAGGTTATTCTTCCCAAGTTCTCAATAGCACCATCTCTTCACAATGTATATCGACCCATGCAGAAGATGTATAAGTCATTAGTTTTGCAGACACTGCCAGATTTACTTTCTCAGTTTAGTATTGGCCAAAATGCCCCTGAGAATGCATATAACTTAGTAATTAAACCTTAACCATTTTCAAAGTATCCGCACAATTTACAGCAATGTAGAAACAAATGTGCTTGCATTCTATAACATTTCCTACCTTGGCATGTTGTACATGTGATTCCTTCTAAGAAAGGAAGCCCGGTCAAGAACTGACAATGAACCTTCACAAGGTCTAGAATGTTACCTCTGAGAATCTGTCCTCTGAACAGCCTTCAGCAAGACGCAGGAAATCTGGCTCTTATGGCTATTCACTGATGATCATCTGGTATCTTGGACAAAATTCCTAGTTGATCCTTTCAATGTAGTCAGATTAGATATTTTTAGATTCCTTCCAGTGCTAAAATCCTATCATTCTATTAATCTAGAAGCTTTCTATAAAGCTTTTCCTCCTTTAAAAATTTTTGTTGTTGATACTGCAGGGGAGCCAAAATGCTTGCATCGGAAAGGGTTAACAAAAACAGTTACACAAAGGTATAGCATCAATAAACAGAAAGCTTGCCAGCATAAAGCTAGAGAAACGGCCTTGGTATCTAAGGGACAATCTCACTCCTTTAAACATAAGCTCCAAGGTCTTGCCAGAAATTCAGTATCCGCATTTTTGTGGTCTCCTTTCTCACAGATTATTATCTTTGGATGCTCTTCTGGTGGGTGGTCCCTTGTGCATAATGGAGACTGTTGATTCTGCAATAGGGTTTGACTTAAAATAACTATGAGTTTGGAATTTTCTAGTACTTATGGCAGATTTCCTTTTCTAAGAACCTCCCTGTTTTACTTAACCTCCAAAAGGAAGTTTGGAGTTCTGCTGGTAAATCAACTCCCATTTTACTGGGAAATTCCTAGCTTTGCTTTTAAAATTGGCCATTTGTTTTAAAGCAAATTATCCAAGCAGTGAGACACTTACCTGTATCTTGTTTTCTGAGTGTTGAACGACAGACAAGTTCTGGATCTTCTCTGAAGATGCCGGATCACCTTGGTTATGTTTAGCATGAGATGGATTTTACGTACTGACCTAAGGGAACTACGCTCCAGTCTTTTAAAAGTTAAGGTTGACCAGGTTTGGCCGCCAAACAAAGTCACAATAACCTTCTTTTTAATCTTACATGTACTCTTAAGGTTTAGATAACTGAAATATGACTGAGAGGTGGTTGCCTCACTCTAAAGCAGGTTTGCAAACTATAACCTACGGCTCAAATGGAGTCTGTGGCCTATTTTTGGTAATAAAGTTTTGTTGGAACACAGTTGCACTCCTTTCTTTGCATTTTATCTGTGCCTAATTTCACACAACAGCGGCACAGTTGAGTAGTTAGTTGCAAAGGACAGACAGAGACTACGTGCCTTGTAAAGCCGAACATATTTACTAGGTGCCCCTTTACAGAAAAACTTTGAAGACCCCCTACTCAAAATAATCCTATATGGGACTGACAAAAAACAAAGGCTGAAGTTTTGAAAACTGTGACTTCTAAACAACATTTGATTCTGTTTGTTGTATTTAAAACAGTGTTGTCCAAGCTGAGTTTCTTAGAATGCTTGCTAGTTCTACAGAATGTCACTAGATTTAACAAAAGCAAAGGGGAATTACAGTCAAATAAATTTGTTAAGTTCTGGAATAAGTCAAGTGAAACAGACTTAGTCTTTGTAGCCCTTTTCAGGTCACTAATTTATATGACAACTCTACAAAAGAGGATTAGATACAGATTTCTTAATTCACATAGCCTTAGAAAACTTTCCTTTTTATGAAGCACCTCATAGGGTTAATGTTCAAGGCACATACTGTAGGAAAAATGATTTGTTTAGAGTGAGAAAATCTGATCATACATTAGATTACCAAATGTGCGTGTCTTCAAGAATGCTTAACTTCAACAATAAGCTGGTTAACAGGAGAAAGGTGATTATCACAGATTTATTTTTATATAAAATTTGAAACTTTCAGTAGCAGCTCGCTCCTGACTGAGAGTACATTAGGGATAATATTACACCGACATTGTTGTGAAAATAGAGCAGAATCAAACTCCATTCACGAGACTTTCACTCAGTGAAGAGAAATTCTCAGGGCCTTTCTTCACCTCCCGAATTTTAGAAAATCAGACAGTTAGTGTTCAAATCACAGCCCCCAGTGAATGTCGCTTACTTCTGACCTGAACACTTAGTATATAAAGGTTATGTGGGCGTCAAAATGTCTAGGAAAGCCTTATGTGTCCTCTGGGGAAAGTTGCAAGGAACAATAGAAAAGTTCCTGAATATCGGGAAATGTTTTCCCAAGATCAAGAGATTTATTGGTATGTGGGAAAGATTCCAAAGCAGCTCTGTTGCCTGAAACATTTCAAATTTGACTGCTAGCTGCCAGTGCCAGTTTTGTTGAAGGGCAATTGCAGTGCAGTGGCACACAATGTCCTAGGCTGCCTGAGTAACTTAGAAGCAGCGATGATGTTTCTAAAGGCAGAGTTTATTTTGCCAACATACATATTTTTGAAATTGCTTTTGACATTGTCACCTGTTTGCCTAACTAAGAAGGTTATTGATAATAAGCCAGGCATATGTTTGCTCAAGCCAAACAGGACTTAGAAACCAAACAATTATTCCCCAGTTCAAAAAATCAAAGATTTGTCAGCTCTAGTGAATGACTTCCACCTTAAAAAATACTAGGAACCTGACTGCTTGCCTATAGAATGACTGCTCTTTCACTGGCTGATGTTTTTGCAGCCATATAGAATAGTAACTTTTGCTTAGTATGGGGTTAGGAGCTGCAAGGGATCAGAGTATGCCACCCTAAACTATGTCAGTGTGACATATGGATTATTTTTGTGATACTTGTTGATTAGTAAGTTTATTTAGTAAATATTTACTGAGGGCAGATGTCAGACCAACCATATGACAGACAATGTGCTTGGTGCTAAGGATATAGCACTGAAAATAACAAACAAACATCCCTGTCCTTAAAGAGGCTTCAGTCATGTTGGGAGGAAGAGCTGTTTTAAAATAAACATATTGTATATAATGAGCCAGGAACGAGTGACTGGGAATGCCAGAGGGATACAATGTCAAATAAGACTCTGGGAGAAGCTACCTTTTGAGCAAAGATCTACAGGAGGCAAAAAAGGAACACTGAGATTTTCTAGGGGAAGAGTGATCCAGGAAGTGGGATCAGCAAGGGCAAAGGCCCTGATCCCGCTGAGGTGAGAGCATGCTTGATCAACATATTTGATCCAGAATGAGGAGGCTGGCATTAGTGGAGATGAGCAAGTAGACAAGTGTGGGTAAAGAAGTGAGTGAGGCAATCAGTTTCGTTCAATGCTGCTGTCCATCTGTCCTCACGGCTCCATTTTCTTTGGCCACATCTTTTGTCAGTACAAGTGAGCAACCTTCCACTCTTCTAAGTTACCTTGCCTATATGCTGGCAGTAGAGTTTATGTTTCACCTTCTCAGGTGTATCTACGCTTTTTTTTTCTAACCATGTTGAATTTTTAAAATAAATTGAATGATCATAGTAAAAAGACAAAACTATATATAGTAAACACTGAAGAGAGGACGCATTGGAGCAAATAGACTTAGGTGAAGTTTCTGGATTCACAACTTCCTAGATGGGTCATTCTGGTCCAATTATCCAACTATTTTGAGCTCATTTCCTCATCCAATATCTAAATCAGGCAATATACACAGTTCTTATCATAGGCCTTGGCACATAGTAAGTGCTCAGTACATTTAGATTTCCTGAAAGAGTCAGGCAGGTTAAAGTTCCAGAATCATTTTCCAACCTACACTACAACCCCAACTTCAGGGTCCCTCCAGTTGCTGATAACGCATATTGGTTCTACTTTGTGGTACTCTGCATAGGATGTGTGTTTATAAAGAGACAATTTGCATTGCTCATGGTAGCACAGAGTGCCTTGGCTAAGGGAAAGCCTTCGTTTTTTCCAAAAGTAACTTATAGCCCTATTTCTCTGATTTTATCATTCTTCCCTACTCTGAACTCAATCAAAATATGTGAATTTATGATTGTAATTATTTACAAGTATTTATTATTTTAAAAATTTGAGATTGGCTTTTCTGACAAATGTTCAAATGTTTGAGTACTGTGCACATATAGAGCTTTCTGTACTGGAAGCTCTGTGCAGGTTCTATGCAGAATAAATTGTAAGCATTTGCACCAGGGCTGGTGGACACAGTCTCCATATAAAATGGACTTAGAAATACATTGGACAAGTCATGTTTGATGCAGACATTCTCCGGCAGTTGACTGAATCCTGCTATGTGATCCTACTTCATGGGTTATCCCATGCATGACTTCTATTTTAGTCTCCTACCCTAGTGTCATTTCTCAGTAATTTGTTCACTCCTACTTTAGTTTTATAGATGATTAACGTTCTTGTATTGGTGGGAGGGGAAGGTATTCAGAAGGGATTGATATATTTAAAATCTGCCAGGATTATGATGATTGAGGTCATTTCATACAATGAAAATTTTGATCTGGTAGCTTTGAACTTGAGGATATCAGATACCGAAACTATAAGCTGCTTAGGAACAGGCTAGATGAGAAAACATACTACTTATTCTCAGATGCTTTCTGTGAATATCAAATCTCAGACCTTGACATCGAATTATAATTAGAAAATATCACAATAAGGGGCCTTTGCTGAGTTATTTATACATTTGTGTCCTTTGGAATTATTGGCTCTGGCATTCTCTGTGGAGGTAGTTGGGCTTAGCCTTTTCTCTGTGCAGCTGCTCTGTGCATGTGACACATACCCAGGACACTTGGGTCTGTAAGCTGAGGTATCCTTGCCCTCATGCCCTCATGTTCTACTCCTCACAATGGATTGCTTCCCACTTCCTTCAAGAGAGTGCTGGGTATTAAGTCAGGCTTGTTTTCTTATCACTTGTACTGCCTTAAAAATCCAATTCTAAAATGCATTTTATTCTTAGGCATTTACACGGAAGTGCATCTCACCCTCTGACTCGTAATTAGAATTCTTCCTAAAGACCCTGAGATTCCTGAGACTATATTAGTTTGCTCCACTGCTGCAGCAAAATGCCATGGATGGGTGGCTTAAACAAAAGAAGTTTATTTTCTCACACTTTTGGAGCCCAGAAGTCCAAGCCCATTCTCAGGCCTCCCTTCTTGGCTTGCAGATGGCCACCTTCTTGCTGTGTCCTCACACTGTGCTTTTTGGTGCATGTGTTTCTGGTGTCTATTTTTATTTTCCTAGTCTGCTTTTCTTTTCTTTTTTTTCTTTTTAAGACATAGTTTCGCTCTTGTTACCGAGGCTGGAGTGCAAATGGCACGATCTCGGGTCACCGCAACCTCCGCTTCCTGGGTTCAGGCAATTCTCCTGCCTCAGCCTCCTGAGTAGCTGGGATTACAGGCACGCGCCACCAGGCCCAGCTAATGTTTTGTATTTTTAGTAGAGATGGGGTTTCACCATGTTGACCAGGATGGTCTCGATCACTTGACCTCGTGATCCACCCGCCTCGGCCTCCCAAAGTCCTGGGATTACAGGCATGAGCCACCGCGCCCAGCCCTCCTAGTCTGCTTTTCTTATAATGACACAAGTCAGATTGCATTAGGGCCCACGTTAAGCACCTCTTTTTAACTTACTTATCTCTTAAAATGTCCTCTTTCCAAATACAGTCACATTGTAAGGTACTTCACAGTGAGGACTGAGGGGATACAATTCACTCCATAACAGTGACATTTTCAGGTCATCAGCTTTATTAGTTGCTTCCTGCAACATACAAAGGTACATTTTTTGAAAATCAGTGGCACAAAAAGGAGAAAAGGAAGAAAAATTGACAGTTGTGACACATTTGTGATTGTAATTATTTACGAGTATTTATTACTTAAAAATTCTGAGATTGATTTTCCTGACAAATGCTTATATATTTTTTTTTTTTTGAAGAGGGAGTCTCACTCTGTCGCCCAGGCTGGAGTGCAGTAGCGTGATCTCAGCTCACTGCAGCCTTCGCCTCCTGGGTTCAAGCGATCCTTCTTCCTCAGCCTCTGTGCTTACTGTTTCGTCTAGGCCAATTACAAAGAGAAACCAGCCAAAGATGAAAGGTTAAGCCTGGAAGTTAAGGTGCTTTTAAAAACAAACAAATCAAACAAAAAACATCATTTCAGTTAATAGTAAACACCAAATCAGAGCAGGTAACTCAAAATCCTACCAGTTGCAACTAGAATTTCTTCCTGAGTTCTAGAAATGGTTGAGATTGGTAATGGAATTCAAATGATTCTGTGTAGAACATGCAGCTTCCAGTATGGCAAGCTCTGAATGAAATGTGAACATTTTACGTAGCTGGGACTAATCATGTGCCACCACACTCTGCTAATGTTTTGTATTTTTAGTGGAGACAGGGCTTCACTGTGTTATCCAGGATAGTCTCGATCTCCTGACCTTGTGATTTGCTCGTTTCAGCCTCTCAAAGTGCCGGGATTACAGGTGTGAGCCACCATGCCCAGTCAAATGTTCACATTTTATGAGTACTGCTGCACATTTGGAGCTTGCTGTACTGGAAGCTGCATGTTGCATGCAGAATCATTTGAATTCCCCTGCCAATCCCAACCACTTCTAGAACTCAGGAAGAAATATTGGTTGCAACTGGCAGGATTTGCAGATAATCTGCTCTGATTTGGTGTTTACTCTTAACCAAAATGATGTTTTTTGTTTGGTTTGTTTGTTCTTAAAAGCACATTAACTTCTAGATCTAACCTTTCATCTTTGGTTGGTTTCTCTTTATAATTGGCCTGGACAAGAGAGTAAGCACAGAAATCAAGAATTAAATTTGTTAGACTCAGAAAATCAGTGAACCCTTGTACACTTAAGCATCATCAAAAATATATGAAGAAACCAGTCTGCCAAATAGACGGCTGATTGATATTGCCTTGTTTGCTTCATTGATTACTTGTTTGTTTCTGGGAAGAGGTTTCCCAAGTCTATTTTTCTCTATAGTTCTTTACACTGAATTTTTTTGCACAGGTATTTCATCAGGCTTGCCTAACCTCATCTACATATGAAGAAAGTCATCTACAAATCTTCAAATTATTATTTCTGAACTCTAATGGATTTCATTTCAAGTATTGCCACAGATACTGGAGGGAGCTTCCAAAAAAGATGGAGGAATCCCAGAAGTTAGGGATATACTATAAGTTGTAAGAATATTGTACACATATCATTTTAATGTTTATTCTTAGCTTTAACATACATTTTATTAGAATCTGAATTTGAATTTTGAGTGAAATTCAACTAATTTTTTAAATGTAAGAAGTGAATAACTTTGAAATAATCTCAGTCCATATTTTTCAGATTCTATGGAGATACTGCTTTTTAGAAGTTATAATCAATGTAAGGCATTTGAATTTTTATTAAACATATAATGTATTGTTGTTAAATTGAAGCACTACAGGAAGGTAAAAAGTTATAAGTAATTATTCTCCTGTTCTTGCCTCTTTTCTTTTTTTTAAATTTTTTATTGGATTTTAGGTTTTGGGATACATGAGCAGAGCACGTAAGACAGTTGCGTAGGAACACACATGGCAGTGTGCTTTTCTTTCCTTCTCCCCTTCACCCACATTTGGCATTTCTCCCCAGGCTATCCCTCCCCACCTCCCCCTCCCACTGGCCCTCCCCTTTTCCCCCCAATAGACCCCAGTGTTTAGTACTCCCCTTTCTGTGTCCATGTGTTCTCATTTTTCATCACCCACCTATGAGTGAGAATATGCGGTGTTTCATTTTCTGTTCTTGTGTCAGTTTGCTGAGGATGACGTTCTCCAGATTCTTCCTATCTATGAGCATAGAATATTTTTCCATTTATTTGTGTCCTCACTTATTTCCTGTGAAGTGGTTTGTAGTTCTCCTCGAAGAGGTCCTTCACATTCCTTTAAGTTATAGTCCTAGGTACTTTATTCTCTTTGTTGCAATTGTGACTGGGAGTTCACTCATGATTGGCTCTCTGTTTATTATTAGTGTATAGAAATGCTTGCACATTTATTTTGTATTCTGAGACTTTGCTTAAGTTGCTTATCAGCTTAAAGAGATTTTAGGCTGAGTCAGTGGGGTTTTCTAAATATACAATCCTGTCATTTGTAAGAGACAATATGACTTCCTCTCTTCCTGTTTGAAGACGCTTTATTTATTTCTCTTGTCTGATGGCCCTGGCCAGAACTTCCACTATTATGTTGAATAGGAGTGGTAAGAGAGGGCATCCTTGTCTTGTGCCAGTTTTCAAAGGCAATGCTTCCAGCTTTTGCCCATCAAGTATGATATGGGTTTGTCATAAATAGCTCTTATTATTTTTAGACATGTTCCACCAATACCTAGTTTATTGAGAGTTTTTAGTATAAAAGGAGTGTTGAATGATTTTATCAAAGGCCATTTCTGCATCTATTGATTTAGTCATGTGGTTTTTGTCATTGGTTTTGTGCATGTGATGGATTACATTTATAGATTTGCATATGTTGAACCAGCCTTGCATCCCCAGGATGAAGACTACTTGATCGTGATGGATACGCTTTTTGATGTGCTGTTGGATCCAGTTTGCAATGTTTTATAGAGGATTTTCACATCAATGTTCATCAGGGTTATTGGCCTGGAATTTTCTTATTTTTGTTGTGTCTCTGCCCTGTTTTGGTATCAGGATGATGCTGGCCTCCTAAAATAGGTTAGGGAGGAATCCCTTTTTGTCTATTGTTTGGAATAGTTTCAGAAGGAATAATACCAGCTCCTGTTTATACCTCTGGTAGAATTTGGCTGTGACTCCATCTGGTCCTGGGCTTCTTTTGTTTTGTAGGCTAAAATTACTGCCTCAATTTCAGAACTTGCTATTGGTCTATTCAGGAATTTGACTTCTTCCTGTTTTAGTCATGGGAGGGTGTATGTGTCCAGAAATATATCCATTTTTTTTTCTAGGTTTTCTGGTTTATTTGCATAAAGTATATATAGCATTCTCTGATGGTAGTTTTTATTTCTGTGGGAATAGTGGTGATATCCCCTTTATCATTTTTAATTGTGCCTATTTGATTCTTCTCTCTTTTCTGTTAGTCTGTCTAGTGGTCTATTTTGTTAATCTTGTCAGAAAACCAGCTCTTGGATTCACTGATTTTTTGAAGGGTTTTTTTTTTTTGTGTTTGTGTGTCTCCTTCAGTTCTGCTCTGATCTTCATTATTTCTTGTCTTTTGCTAGCGTTTGAATTTGCTTGCTCTTGCTTCTCTAGTTCTTTTAGTTTTATTGATAGGGTGTTGATTTTAGACTTTTCTGCTTTCTTCTGTGGGCATTTAGTGCTATAAATTTCCCTGTAAACACAGCTTTAGCTGTGTCCCAGAGATTCTGTATGTTTTGTCTTTGTTCTCACTGGTTTCAAAGAACTTACTTATTTTTGCCTTAATTTTGTTACTTACCCAGTAGTCATTCAGGAGCAGGTTGTTCAGTTTCCATGTAGTTGTGTGATTTTGAGTGAGTTTCTTAATCCTGAGTTCTAATTTGATTGCACTGTGTTCTGAGAGACTGTTTGTCATTATTTCCTTTCTTTTGTATTTGCTGAGGAGTGTTTTACTTCCAATTGCATAGTCAATTTTAGAATAAGTGTGATGTGGTGCTGAAAAGAATGTATGTTCTGTTGATTTTGGTGTGGAGAATTCTGTAGATGTCTGTTAGGTCTACTTGGTCCAGAGCTGAGTTCAAGTCCTGAACAACATTCTCATTGATCTGTCTAATATTGGCAAAGGGGTGTTAAAGCTTCTGACTATTATCATGTGAGAGTCTAAGTCTCTTTGTAGGTCTCTAAGAACTTACTTTATGAATCTGGGTGCTCCTGTATTGAATGCATATATATTTAGGGTAGTTAGCTCCTCTAGTTGCACTGATCTCTTTACCATTATGTAATGGCCTTCTTTGTCTTTTTTGATCCTTGATGGTGTAAAGTCTGTTGTATCAGAGACTAGGACTGCAACATCCCCCCTTTTTTTCATTTTCCATTTGCTTGGTAAATATTCCTCCATCCTTTTAATTTGAGCCCATTTGTGTTTTTGCATAGGAGATGCATCACCGGAACACAGCACACCAATGGGTCTTGACTCTTTATCCAATTTTCCAGTCTGTCACTTTTAATTGGGGCATTTAGGCCATTCCATTTAAAGTTAATATTGTTATGCGTGAATTTGATCACATCATTATGATGCTAGCTGATAATTTTGCCCATTAGTTGATGTAGTTTCTTCATAGTGTTGACTGTCTTTACAATTTGGTATGGTTTTGCAGTGTTTTTTCCTTTCCATATTTAGTGCTTCCTTCAGGAGTTCTTATAAGGCAAGCCTGATGTTGACAAAACTCTCAGTATTTTCTTGTCTGTAAAGGATTTTCTTTCTCCTTCACTTGTGAAGCTTAGTTTGGCTGGATATGAAATTCTGTGTTGAAATTCTTCTTTTTTTTTTTAAGAGTGTTGAATATTGGCCCCACTCTCTTCTGGTTTGTAGGGTTTCTGAAGAGAAATACACTGTTAGTCTGATGGACTTCCCTTTGTGGGTAACCTGACCTTTCTCTCTAGCTACCCTTAACATTTCTTCAGTCATTTCAGTCTTGGTGAATCTCATGATTATGTGTCTTGAGGTTGCTCTTCTCAAGGAGTCTGCTTGTGGTGTTCTCTGAATTTGAATGATGGTCTGTCTTTCTAGGTTAGGAAAGTATCCTGGATAATATCCTGAAGAGTGTTTTCCAACTTGTTTCCATTCTTTCCACCAGTTTCAGGTATACCAATCAAACACAGGCTTGTTCTTTTCAAATACTCCCATATTCCTTGGAGGTTTTGTTTGATCTTTTTCATTTTGCTTCCTCTAATCTTGTCTTCATCCTTTATTTCATTGAGTTGATCTTCAATCTCTGATATCCTTTCTTCCACTTGTTGACTCAGCTATTGATACTTTTGTATGCTTCACGAAGTTCTCGTGCAGTGTTTTTCAGCTCCACTAGGTCATTCATGTTCTTCTCTAAGCTGGTTATTCTAATTAGCAATTCTTCTAATCTATTTTCAGTCTTCTTAGCTTCCTTGCATTGAATTAGAGCATGCTCCTTTAGCTCAGAGCAGTTTGTGATTTCCCATCTTCTGAAGCCTGCTTCTGTCAATTTATCAAACTCATTTTCTGTCCAGTTTTCTTCCCTTTCTGGCAAGGAGTTGTGATCCTTTGGAGGAGAATACGTGTTCTGGTTTTTGGAATTTTCAACCTTTTTGTGCTGGTTTTTCCTCATCTTTGTGGATGTGTATACCTTTGGTCTTTGATGATCACCTTCTGATGGGGTTTTTGTGTGGACATCTTTTTGTTGATGTTGATGTTATTCCTTCTTGTTTGTTAGTTTTCTTTCTAATAGTCAGGCCCTTCTGCTGCAAGTCTGCTGGAGTTTGCTGGAGGTCTACTCCAGACCCTGTTTGCCTGGGTATCACCAGTGGAGGCTGCAGAACAGCAAAGATTGCTGTTTGCTCCTTTTTCTGGAAGCTTTGTCCCAGAGGGACACCTGCCAGATGCCAGCTGGAGCTCTCCTGTTTGAGGCATCTGCTGACCCTTGCTGGGAGGTGTCTCCCAGTCAGGAGGCACAGGGATCAGGACCCCACTTGAGGAGGCAGTCTCTCCTTTAGCAGAGCTCAAGTTCTGTGCTGCTCTCTTCAGAGGTGGCAGGCAGGAACATTTAAGTCTTCTGAAGCTGCACCCCCACAACCATCCCTTTCTCAAGAGTCTCTGTCCCAGGGAGATAGGAATTTATCTATAAGCCCCTGACTGGGGTTGCTGCCTTTCTTTTAGAGATGCCCTGCACAGAGAGGAGGAGTCTAGAGTGGCAGTCTGAAGTTGTTATTTCTTATGATAGTAATGCCTTCTTCTGGAATATCTTCAGAAGGACCTGCCTAAGGCTATTTTATAGTTAACATTATTTTATAAGTAGTATGTGTACACTTTAAAATCATGATAAAATGTGTAGTATATTAAATACATAAACCATTACCATAGTTGTTTATTACTATTATCAAGTATTGTGTACTGTTCATAATTGTATATGATATCGTTTTATACTACTAGCAGCAGAGCAGGTTTGCTTACACCAACATTACCACAAATAGATGAGTACTCTGCTGTACTTGGGTATTACAATGGCTCAATATCACTATAGGACAGGAATTTTTCAGCTCCATCATAATCTCATGGGACTATCATCTTATATGTGATCAATCATTGACCAAAACATTGTTATATAGCTTATAACTATTTATAGATATAGATATCAATAATAAACCTACCTATCAATTTATCTTTCTATCTATCTGTCAGCTTATCTACTAGATACATTGCTGGCTGTGTAATTGCTTGGCAAATGGTATTCACATTTTGAATTTTTGAAACAAGTTTCAAATTGTCCTTCACGTACTTCTATATGCCTACAATAATGGCTATTTAAAAAAAAAATCAACTGGCAATACTAATTGCTGATGAAGATGCATAGCAACAGAAACTCTAATGTATTGCTGGTGGGAATGCAACATGGTATAGTCACTTTTGAAGACAAATTGGCATTTTCTCACAAAGCTAAACATGATCTCACCATTTGCTACAATTGCTCTTTTAGGCACTTATACAGCTAATTTGAAACCTTACAAACTTATGTCCACAAAAACACCCATATGTGAAGGTTTATAGCATCTTTATTTATAAAGAGGTATTTTAATAGGTGAATATATACATAAACTCTGTCACAAAATGTAAAAAGAAATGAGCTATCAATAAACTGTGTCACAAAAGATAAAAAGAAATGAGCTATCAGGCCACAAAAAGGCATAGTTGAATCTTAAGTGCATATTGCTAAGTAGAAAATATTACATACTGTATAATTCCAGTTACATGGAATCCTGAAAAAGGCAAACTTCAAAAGAATAGAAAATACAAAGAATGTAAAATAATTTTAAATAATTCATAATATGTAGAGACTTTCCTATCAAGGAAGTGGAGTTAACTCCCAAGTCATTAAGAGTGGGCTGTATATAGCAACTTTTTTCCGAAGGATACAGTATAAAACTAGGGAGAAAGAGTGACTTTACAATCTGACAGGTCAGAAACCTGACAGATCAACATCAACAGTAATGTTATGTTGATAGTGTGTATCCTCGAAATTATGTGTTGGAAATGGCCCTTTACCTCTGTCATCCTCCTCCTAACACCAGTGTAATCATGGGAGAAACATTAGACAAATCCACTTTGAGAAACATTCTGTAATATATACCAGACCAGTACAGCTCAAAAGACTTACAGCCATCAAAAACAAGGAAAGTCTGTGAAACTGTAACATCCAAGAGGAGCCTAAAGAGACATAATAACTAAATGTCATGTATCCTAGGTGGGATTCTGGAACAGAAAAAGTACATTAGGTACAGCTACATTGTTGGCAAGTTGGAACATTTTGTCAATTCATGAATTCACTATTTTGAATATTGAACTCTCAGTAAAGACATTTTCAGGAAATTGATTTTCAGCAAAACAGCCACTGGGTGTATTGATCAGCTATAATTCTGGAAGTTCTGTTTTTCCCTGAGGTTTATCATTAATATTATAGTGAAAAGCTATTTTTTATTCATCAATAGTCAAAGCCTTAATAGCATTTGATACTTGAGAATGTTAGAAATAAATGCAGCAACTAAAAAGCTCATGGCATATTGTGACTTAGATTTGAAGATACATCCAATTTTCAAAAAACATTGTTTTCAATAGTATAGCATTTGACTGTATAATCCATATTCTCTTAACATTTATATGTTTAAAATTTGTTAAACTCTAAATCTGAATTGCATATGAACCTAATATATTCAAGAGCTCTTTTGAACCTGACAACAATTCTATCATGGAGCAATGGCTGTGAATTCTCCTTAGGTTAAATATAACAAAATGGACTTTAGTGATTTAAATAATTCACCCAAAGCTCTTATTGTCAGTGGCAGCAGTGGAATTTCAACCTAGGTCCTAAGTCTAGCTCTCTGGAGAATTTCTTATGATTCATATGCCCTTGTATTATTTATTATTCTAAATAACATAATTACAGTAAAGCATGTTTTGTAATTTATTTTAAACAAAACTGTGAAATGTTTGCTTATTGTGAAAGTATCATACATACAGAAAATTTATGCAGAATAATTAATAATAAAAAATCTCATATGATCCCACAACAGAACTTTTTAGAAAAATGAGATTGCATTTTGCCTAACTAAAAACTTGTTCAATTTAATTATTTCATATTTCTCTTTGTATTTTTACCACTTGTTAGTATTATTATGTTCCAAGTTTGTTTGAATGGATTCATATTCTGTGTATTCTTCTATGACTTATAGTTTAGGAAATAGAAGCTTTTGAGATGTATCCATGTTAATGTGTATAATGTAGGTCATTACTTTTCACAGATGTGTAGTTTTCTTTGACATGAATGTACCCTAATTTTAATTTTTCTCTTTTTATTGTAAATGTATTTTGCAGTTGTTGTTGGTTTGGGATTTAAAATATTTCTGTGGTTACTTGTCTGTTTATCTATCACGAACTGTGAAGATTCTTGTACATACAATGGAGTATACATGTGCAAGATATTTTTAGAAGTTCTGGAGTGACATTTGAAGAATATGCTCAGAGCTTTCACTACAGGCCACAGAAATCAATAATAGCATTTATAAATGTAACTAAACAAGTTCTTATACGAGGTCCATATGAGTAAGTACTAGAAGAGAGAACTGTAACAATTCTGTAACAGAAGATGCACTATTGTTTAAGCAAGTCCCTTGCTTGATTTTTCTATACTCATCAATGACACAGGGTGTAGAGCTAAGAAAGAATTTTATTTTCCTGGAAAGATTGTGTGTGTGCAAACCCTTCTTTAGTAGCATTTCAGCTTCTTATTCTCTTCTTGAAGAGGACTCTACTGTGTTCTCCTTTAATTTTTTATGTCATTATTTTGAATTATTTAGAATAAAACCTACATTTTAAATTTTGCTTGCAATAGCAAGAATATGAGCAATAATCATCTTTCCCACTGACAATAATGTATTTTTGGTAAATTTTAAAAATTGAACCATAGGGAGCTATTTTGTCAAGGTCATTAAACATGGAAGCTTGTGGCTATTTCTGCCATGGAAGAGAAATAACTACTAGAAACTTATCCCACTTGAGAAATGAGTAATTCTTTATTTCATTACATTCCCAACCAGAATCTCTGATCCATCAGTAATTACTCACATATTTTTTGGTTCATACAATTTCTATAACTGAAAAAAAGATCTAAATATATATTTCATTTGCAGAATTATTCTCTACCAAGATAGGTTTTGGTGTAGCAATATTCTAGCACTAATAGTACTTTCAACAGGTTGGTCTCTGAAATATCAATACACATAAAATGGCCTCAAACGAAGTAATGTGGCCAAGCCATGACAGCTGGCCCTCTGGGTATTATCAAAATACCAGACTTTTGCTATGAGATATTCAAGGACAGTGTAAATTGCATATACTAGAAAAAATGATGCATTACTATAAACATACATAATCTGCAATACTTCTTCAGAAGAATATATGTGAATATTTATGCATTCTGATGAATTTTCAGGGGTACACACATGGCCAGAACAATATCTGAATACTTTGGTGGAACAACATTTTATCTGCCTTTTTGTCCAGAGAAAAGTAGTTTATAACATGGAAATAATGCATGCTAGTCTATGGGAATTTTGTAGTGATTCTTATATTTAGGAAACTAAGATTCTGTACTTCAAAGGTCTTAAAATGAAGTGGGAAGATGAGTCATGAAAAACACATATTAAAATATGAAAAATAATGAAACTAATAAATCGAATGCATCTTTCTGATTTGATTTTTTGAATAACTTGAAATATAGAAAATATACTCTGACTTGATACATTCAGAATCCTCATCATTGCAGATTTCTTGCTCTCATAATACATTTATATTTCTGAATCACCAAGTGGAAAGATCGACTAATTTATCAGAATAAACTTATAATTCCATTCTCCAGAGAACTCTTCAACCAGGGTGCAGACTACTTGTTACCACTGATAATTCTTCCTTCCCTTCATCAGGAATAACCCCTGGACATAGGATAGGACTTACAAGACTTATAGAAGGATCTTTAGGGAGATGGAAGATTAGGGCTTCACACAAAGAAGTAGGAATGTCATCAGAATCCACTGGAATAAATGTTCACCTATGATTGAACTATACTACTCATTTTTGAAGGAAGATAAGTAATAAGCATTCTTTCCTTCAAACATTTGCAATCTAAAGGAATCAGGGTAGTGTGATGGAATAAGAACTGTATTACAAGTCAAAAGGCAAACTTTGTAGACCTTGAATCTTACTCACTACTGGTTCTCTTAGTTGCCTTATCAATTAACTTAAAATTAAAATGTATACCCAAGCAGGTAGTTTTGAATGTTAAGGAAAGGTGGATGTAAATACCTTATATGCTACCTGAAATAAAATGTACATTTAATAACTATGATACATTCAATTAATATACTCTTTTTACAGTTTTAAAAATAGTGTTAACAAAGTATTTATTATAAAATGGAGATATGCTACAATATAGCATATTAAGAAAGAATATTATCAAAATTTCTCTATATATCTTAAATAAACCATAAATACATGAACTGTATTGAAAGAGCATGCATTGAAACAAAAATAAAAACACATATCCAAAACATTAGTTAAAAAATGCTTTTGTGTTATGAGGCTATGGATGATCTTTTTTCTTTCACATTTCTGTATTTTACAAATGCTCTATACCAAACAAAAGTTTCAATTTTTTCAATACAAAAAGAAATATTGTAAGTTTAGTTATATACTTTATTTCTCCAACAAACTTGTTTCCTGAGGAAAAGAGTTGTGTAATTTAGTCCTTTGAATCATAACATATCAATATGTCTAAATTAAGGGTCTAATACAAATTTTTCAACTGGCAGATGATTGATAGGTTTTTCCCTCTCAGTACTTTCTAGAACATCGATAAGGGAAAAATATGACTCAATCTGTCTTGTTTCTAATTCACATCCAAAAGCTCCCATACATCTACCAAGTTATAAGGCTAAAATCTAGGCTGTCATAAACTGTTTTGAAAGGAATTTTTTTTTTTTTAAGGAAGAGTCAGTTTGTTAAAGCTATGTGAATAATGTAGCATGTGCAAAATTTGGCATCAGCTCATACTCTGATAGCGCCAGACACCAAGAGAAAAGCCTTTCTTGTCTCTTCCTCACTCCAAGGAAGAAATATCATCTTCTTTTACTGAAGAATTAAAAGATGAGGTGAAAAAGAATTGGTTGAGTATTTCTACTGAAATATCTGTTCCGACACCACAGTTGATAGTAGTACATAGTCTGAGAGCCTTCCATACTCAGTCCCATCTGTTAAAATGGCACAGTGCCTAAATGCCAGATGGTGTACTGGCTTCACAGGGACAGAGGTGCCAGAAAGAGGGCTTTAGAAGACATTTTTAATACCACCCCCTTGGGCTTCCTGCCTTGGTAGCAACTCACCCATGTTGGCGACCCTGTCACATGCCACATTGCTTCCATAATATCTAGAAATAAGAGTTTCCAAACACTTACTAAGTCACTTCCTTCAGTTGCCTACTGGTTTCTGATCTTTTAAAAGTTGAAAAAGAATACCAAAGTGGAAAAAAGAAAGGCCAAGGGTGGCCAACATTTAAAGTTTCCAATACCCATGCCCTATATCTGAGGGTGAGTAGGATTATATGATGTGTTGAACCGTATTATGTAAGGGTGAAATAAGTAGACACTGGTTGAGCAATTTACCCATTTTCAGTGAGAAGAGAGCAGTTCTGTTACATGGAAGAACCAGTTTACATGGTCCACTCAACCAAAAGACAAGAAGTGCTCTAGCTATCAAAAAATAAAATACTTTCTCATTTAGTTAATGAAAAATGATAATTTCAAAATACATTTATAATAGCTCAACTATTTCTCAAAACAATCAGGCTAGATAATTAACAATGAGCATAGACTTTCTGAAAGCTAATTTTCAAAAAAATCAAACACAAAATTACACAAATATAGAATGAAGATGTATCACCGATTTGTTAATTCAATTATGTAACCGATAGAATGGCAAAGTTGGTTCAAAGACTATTTCAGGAACCAGTTATATGGGCATTTAAAATATGAACATGTTGTCGAGGTGAAAATGAAAGCTTATTCCGGTCCATCAGTCCAATAACACCAAAATCTTTGGGGTAGTTTTTTATAGGAAAAAATTCTCCAGGTTAATATGTAGCTTCAGAAATTCTATATTCTAATCAAGCAGTAAATAACAAAGTCAAACAGGTAATTTCTCCAAGAGAATTAATAATCCCAGATGAGCGTATTAACAAAATGCTCCAGAGTGTCAGTGAACAACAGTGTACTCTCTTTTGTCTTATCTCCAAGTCTTGACTACTTTTTCTTCACTACATCAGAATAAAATCTCTCCCTCCCTCCCTCCCTCCCTCTCTTTCTCTCTCTCTCTCTCTCTCTCTCTCTCTCTCTCTCTCTCTCTCTCTCTCTCTCTCTCTCTCTCTCTCTCTTTGTGTGAGTGTTTGTGTGTGTATGTAAAGGGGTTGATTTGAAGAATCCCAGGAATTTTATTTAACTGTAATAGCGATAAGATGGGTTTCCACTCCCCTGGTTTTAAATTTTCTTTCTAGCAAGTAATTTCTCTTTCTATTCCCATGCCATCCACACTCACCAAGAAGGTCAGTGTTATTTTCTAATTTAAAAAAAATTAATCCTTTTGCCCTAGGATCTTAATGACATTTTTGCCTCAAGTGTTTAGCTATTTTCATCACATGTTATTCCAAGTTAATTTAAACATTTTCTTATGTAATTGGTAAATACAACACTTAAACATAAAATAAAATAGAAATTTGCTGATTGCTTTCAGTGCACATATTTGTCTTTCTTTGTCGACTACTCTACTCTCTATCTCACTCTAAGATCGAGTGGGGTTTGGAAGGTATCTTAAGCCCTGTGTCTGTTATATGAGTCTCAGGCCTAAATAAATCTGCTCTCTGTATTCTTAAATATCTATATATGTTCATGTGTGTGTGTGCACACACTATATAAACAAATATGTATATATACTTATGTAAACACACATATATACACATACGTATAAACATATATACACATGTAAATATGTATGCATAGATATGTATATGGCCAGGCATGGTGGCTCACACCTGTAATCCCAGAATTTTGGAAGGCCAAGGTGGGCGGATCACTTGAGGTCAGGAGTTTGAGACCAGCCTGGCCAACATGGCGAAAACCCATTTCTACTAAAAATACAAAAAAATTAGTGGGGGTGGCAGAACACACCTATAATCCCAGCTACTTGGGATGCTGAGATAGAGAGAATCATTTGAAACCAGGAGGCAGAGGCTGCAGTGAGCCAAGGTCATGCCACTGCACTCCAGCCTCGGCCACAAAGCAAGACTGTCCAAAAAAAAGTTATGTATAGGTATATAAGCTGTAGTTACTTAGCATAGTAGTATTACATGATTTGGGGTTTTCATGGTGATGTGAATTTAATCGTTCATTTATTTCTCAGCAGTATTTCCTCAGCCAAGTAACATTCTTTCTATGCTAGACATTGGGCTAGGTGCTAGGGATATAACTCTCAAAATAAAGGTAGAGACACAAAGCCTCCCCTCATGGAATGTAATGTCTCATGAGAAAGACATTTAAAAAATATCATATAGCTATATATTATATATCTCATCAATTTATCCATATCTATTATACATCTCATTTGTCTATCTGTAATATGAAAAAGAAATACAGGCTTTTGAGAATGCAAACGATAGAAAACAAACTACTCAGAACATAAAAAGTTTTTTTCTGAGGCAGTGACAAGAAGTCTAAAAAATGAAGAAAAAGGAAGGTTTCTTCAGGATCTGATGGACCATGTATGAAACAATATTGGAAATAATTGGGTATGGTTGTTATATCAGAAAGCACAAAACTCTGTCTTCCATTGTGTTCAAGATGACAATGACACATGTGTATCTTCACTTTCTGTTGTGAGTGATGAAAAACCCCTCAAACTTGTTTAAGAAAAATGGAATATATTGATTTATATAATGGAGGAGTGGTTTCAGATATTGCTTATTCCAGGGTTCAAATAATTTATCTTTCTCTTAATTATCAGGCATTGCCTCATTGACACTGAATCCATTATCCAACCCCACATGGTAGAAAGACAGTAGCATATAGCTCCAGTGATGATATTCTTCCAGGTTTAAATCCAGCAAAAATGTCCCACACATTATGAATTCTTAGATTCAAATGTGACCAGCTAAGGTCACTTACCAATCCCTGAGAAAATATTACAAAATACTAGAAAATAAAAAACATGAGGACAAGATGGCTGACTAGAAACTGACCATCGGAGGCTGCCATGGAAAAGATTCAAAAAAGTATGCGAATCCAGAACCAGAAACCAAGGTATCCAGGTTCTGTCATCAGGACTGATTAGGCAGCTGGCGTGACCCACAGAGAGGAAGGAAGAGCACTGTGGTACAGTGGCTTACCTGAGAGACACATGGGGTAAGGGAGCCCCCATCCTCATCCAAGGGAGGCAGTCACTGAGCATGGTACCCAACCTGGGAAACCCAGATTTTTCTATGAAACTGTGCAACCCATGGATTGGATGATCCCACTAGGGGGCCCACATGACCAGGGCCTTTAGCTCTAACCACAGAGCCATGCTGATTCTTAACATCCACTCCACTAGAATTGGCCTAAGCCTGCAGAATTCCCAGGGAGAGAGGCAGCACTAAACACTACTGTGGCTGCCTGTGGTCTAAGCCATCTGAGCTCATTGGGGCAGGAACAGCGGCCAACACTGTGGCTACAAGGCCTCCCTGCATGAACTCCAATTCCAGCCAGGGGCTCAGGGACAGAACTCTGATCTCCCTGGACTTGAGCCCTTAGAGGGCGGGGTAGCTATAGTTTCCATGGACCAGCAGACTTAGTCTTTCCTTCTGCTAGCTCTGAGGAATCCAGGCAGCCCAGATGAGTGGGTTTCCCTCCGAGCAGCAGACCCTCTTCACCAAGGGATAGCTAAAGTGCCTTGTTAAATGGGTTCTGCTTCCTGTGCCACCAACTGGGTGATATTCCCCCAACAGGGGTTGTCAGACATTCTATTCGGGAGTATTCCTACTGGTACAAGCATCAGGTTGGTGCTCCTCGAGGTCAGAGATCCCAGAGAAAGGAGAAGGCACCCATCTTTGCTGTTCTCCAGCCTCCTTGAATGACACTTTCAGGCACAAGAGCAAACCAGATGAATAGGGCCTGAAGTGAACCCCCAGGAAACTGCAGCATCCCTACACAAGAGGGATCTGACTTGAAAAAAACAAACAGAAGGCAACAAAAACAGCATAAACAAAGAAAGTCCAAAGCCCCCACAAAAACCTCATTCAAAGACCAGCAGCCTCAAAGGTCAAAACTAGACAAACTCATTAAGATGAGAAAGAATCGATGAAAAAAACACTGAAAACCCAAAAGGCCAGAGTGCTTCTCTTCCAAATGATTTCAGCACCTCTCCAGCAAGGGTGCAGAACAGGACAGAGGATGAGATGAATGAATTGACAGAAGTAGGCTTCAGAAGGCAAGTAATATCAAACTTTGCTAAGGTAAAAGAGCATGTTCTAACCCAATGCAAAGAAGCTAAGAACCTTGATAAAAGGTTAGAGGAGTTGCTAACTAAAATCACAAATTTAGAAAGGAGCATAAATGAACTGATGGGGCTTAAAAATGTTGCATGAGAACTTCATGAAGCATACAAGTATCAATAACCAAATCAATCAAGCAGAAGAAAGAATATCAGAGATGGAAGACTCTATCTTGCTGAAATAAGGCAGGCAGACAAGATTAGAGAAGAAGGAATGAAAAGGAATGAACAAAACCTCTGAGAAATATGGGACTATTCAAAAAGACCAAACCTACAACCAATTGGTGTACCTGAAAGAGATGGGAAGAATGGAACTAAGCTGGAAAACATGCATCAGGATATTTTTCAGGAGAACTTCCCCAACCCAGCAAGACAGGCCAACATTCAAATTCAGGAAATACAGAGAATATCACTGGATTAGTCTGTTTTCACACTGCTGGTAGAGACATATCTGAGACTGGGAAGAAAAAGAGGTTTAATTGGACTAACAGTTCTCCATGGCTGGGGAAGCTTCGGAATCATGGTGGGAGGCAAAAGGCACTACTTACATGGCAGCGGCAAGAGAAAAATGAGGGAGAAGCAAAAAGTGGAAACCACTTTTGGAAACCATCAGATCTCATGAGACTTATTCACTATCACAGGAATAGCACTGGAAAGACTGGTCCCTATGATTCAATTACCTGCTTCCTCCCTCTCACAACACATTGAATTCTGGGAGATACAATTCAAGTTGAGATTTGATGGAAACACAGCAAAACCATATCATGCAGTAAGATGCTCCACAAGAAGATCAACCCCAAGATACATAATCTTCAGATTCTCCAAGGTTGAAATGAAGGAAAAAATGTTAAGGGCAGTGAGAGAAAAAGGCCAGGTCACCTACAAATGGAAGCCCATCAGACTAATGGCAGATTTCTCAGCAGAAACCCTATAAGCCAGAAGAGAGTGGGGGCAGACATTCAACATTCTTGAAGAACAAATTTTCAACCCAGAACATCATATCCAGGCAGACTAAGCTTCATAAATGAAGGAGAAATAAAATCATTTTCAGACAAGTAAATGCTAAGGGAATTCATAACCCCATTACCACCAGGCCTGCCTTGCAAGAGTACCTGAAGGATACACTAAATATGGAAAGAGAAAACTGTTACCAGCCACTGCAAAACACAAAAAAATATAAAGACCAATGATACTGTGAAGAAACAGCATTAAGTAGTATGCAAAATAACCAGCTAGCATCATAATGATAGGATCAAATTCAACCATAAAAATATTAACCTTAAATGTAAATGTGCTAAATGACCCTGAATAAAAGACACAGACTGGCAAATTGGAGTCAAGACCTGTTGTGGTGTATTTAAGAGACCCATATCATGTGCAAAGACACACAGAGGCTCAAAATAAAAGGATGGAGGAAAATTTACCAAGCAAATGGAAAGGAGAAAAAAGCAGCACTTGCAATCCTAGTCTCTAATAAAACAGATTTTAAACCAACAAAGATCAAAAAAGACAAAGTAGGAATTACACAATGGTAAAGGGGTCAATTCAACAAGAAGAGTTAACTATATACAGCTAACTATGTAACTATGTAGATTATATAGTTACATAGTTAGCTGTATATAGTTATATTTTGGTTATATATAATTGAAATATATACACAGTCAATATAGGAGCAACCCAGATTCATAAAACAAGTTCTTAGAGACCCAAAAAGAAACTTAGACTTCCACAAAATACTAGTGGGATATTTTAACTCCCCACTCTCACTATTAGATAGTTCAGCAAGACAGAAAATTTAACAAGGATATTCAGGAAATGAACTCAGCTCTGGGGCAAGTGAACCTAACAGATATCTACAGAACTCTTCACTCCAAAATGACAGAATATACATTTTCCTCAGTGCCACATGGCACTTACTCTAAAATTGACCATATAATTGGAAGTAAAATGCTCCTCAGCAAATGCAACAGAACAGAAATCATAAAGAACAGCCTCTCAACCATAGTGCAATCAAATTAGAACTCAGAATTAAGAAACTCACTCAAAACCACACAACTACATGGAAATTGAACAACCAGCTCCTGAATGACTCCTGGGTAAAAATAAAATTAAGGCAGAAATCAAGAAGTTCTTTGAAACCAATGAGAACAGAGAGACAACTTACCCGAATCTCTGGGAAACAGATAAAACAGTGTTAAGAGGGATATTTATAGTGTCAAATGCCCATTTCAGAAAGTTACAAAGATCTAAAATTGACACATTAACATCACAATGAAAAGAACTAGAAAAGCAAGAGCAAAGAAATCCAAAAGCTAGCAGAAGACAAGAAATAACTAAGATCAGAGTGGACCTGAAGAAAATAGAGACATGAAAAACCCTTAAAAATACCAGTGAATCTAGGAGGTATTTTTTTGAAAAAAAAAAATTGAAATAGGTAGAGAGCTAGCTAGACTAATACAGAAGAAAAGAGAGAAGAATAAAATAGACACAATAAACAAATAAAGGAGAGATCACCCTGATCCCACAGAAGTGTAAACTATCATCAGAGAATATTATAAACACCTCTACACAAATAAACTAGAAAATCTAAAAGAAATGGATAAATTCCTGTACACATATACTCTCCGAAGACTAACCCAGGAAAAAGTAAAATCCCTGAATAGATCAGTAACGAGTTCTGAAACTGAGGCAGTAATTAATAGCCTACCAATCAAAAAAAGCCCAGGACCAGATGGATTCACAGCCAAATTCTACCAGAGGTACAAAGAGAAGCTGATACCATTCCTTTTGAAATTATTCCAAACAATTGAAAAGGAGAGACTCATTCCTGATGCATTTTATGAGGCCAGCATCATCCTGATACCAAAACCTGGCAAAGACACAACAAAAAAATGGAAACTTCAGGCTGATATCCCTGGTTAATATTGATGTGAAAATCATCAATAAACTACTGACAAACCAAATTCAGTAGCACATCAAAAAGCATATCCACCATGATCAACTCAGCTGCATCCCTGGGATGCAAGGCTGGTTCCACATATGCAAATCTATAAACATAATCCATCACATAAACAGAACCAATGACAAAGACCATATGATTATCTCAATAGATGCAGAAAAGGCCTTTGATAATATTCACCATCCCTTCATGTTAAAAACTCTCAATAAAGTCGGTATTGATGAAACCTATCTCAAAATAATAAGAGCTAGTTATGAGAAATCCACAGATAATATCCTACTGAATGCGCAAAGCTGGAAGCATTTCCTTTGAAAACAAGCACAAGACAAGGATGTCCTCTCTCCCCACTCCTATTCAACATAGTATTGGAAGTTCTGGCCAGGGCAATCAGGCAAGAGGAAGAAATAAACCGTATTCAGATAGGAAGAGAGGAAGTCAAATTGTCTTTGTTTGCAGATGACATGATTCTATATTTAGAAAACCCCATGTCTCAGCCCAAAAACTCATTAGCTGATAAGCAACTTCAGCAAAGTCTCAGGATACAAAATCAACGTGCAAAAATCACAAGCCTTGCTATACACCAAAAATAGACAACCAGAGAACCAATTCATTCAAAATTGCTACAAAGAGAATAAAATACCCAGGAATATGACTTACAAGGGTTGCAAAGGACCTCTTCAAGGAGAACTACAAACCACTGCTCAAGGAAATAATAGAGGACAACAACAAATGGAAAAACAGTCCATCCTCATGAATCAGAAGACTCAATATTGTGAAAATGGCCATACTGCCAAAGTAATTTATAGATTCAATGCTATTTCCATCAAACTACCATTGACTTTCTTCACAGAATTAGAAAAAACTACTTAAAAATTTATATGGAACCAAAAAGGAGCCTACGTAGCCAAAACAATCCTAAACAAAAAGAACAAAGCTGGAGGCATCACACTACCTGACTTTAAACTATACTATATGAGACTACAGTAACCAAAACAGCATGGTACTTGTACAAAAGCAGACATATAGACCAATAAACAGAATAGAGACCTAGGAAGTAAGACTACAAATCTACAAACATCCGATCTTCAACAAACCTGACAAAAACAAGCAATGGGTAAAGTATTCCCTATTTAATAAATGATGCTGGAAAAACTGGCTAGCCATATGCAGAAAACAGAAACCAGACCTCTTCCTTATACCTTATTCAAAAATTAACTCAAGATAGATTAAAGGTAAAATGAAAAAAAACATAAACACCCTGGAAGAAAACCTAGGCAATTACATTCAGGACATAGGCATGGGCAAATATTTTATGATGAAACCGCCAAAAGCAATTACAACTAAAGCTAAAATTGAATAATGGAATCTAATTAAACTAAAAAGCTTCTGCACAGCAAAAGAAACTATCATCAGAGTGAACAGGAAAGCTACAGAATGGGAGAAGACTTTAGCAACTATATTAGTCATGGTTCTCTAGAGAATCAGAACTAATGGAATAGTTTTATATATATACATATATATGAGCTTATTAGTATTAACTCACATGATTACAGGGTCCCACAATAGGTTATCATTTGCAGGCTGAGGAGCAAGGAGAGCCAGTCCTAGTTCCAAAACTGAAGAACCTGGAGTCCAATGTTCGAAATCACGAAGCATCCAGCATGGGAGAAAGAGGCTGGGAGGCTAGGTCTTACCACATTTTTTTGGCTTGCTTATATTCTAGCCACACTGGCAGCTGATTAGATTGTGCCCACCCAGATTAGGGGTGGGTCTGCCTTTCCCAGCCCACTGACTCAAATGTTAATTTCCTTTGGCAACACCCTCACAGACACACCCGGGATAAATACTTGTATCTTTCAATCCAATCAGTTGATACTCAGTATTAACCATCACAGCAATCTATCCAAGTTCTATTAACCAGAACTTAAACAAATTTACAAGAAAAAAAATATTTTAAAAAATCAAGAAGTGGGCAAAGGATATGAACAGACACTTTTCAATAGAAGAAATTTATGTGGTCAACAAACATATGAGAAAAAGCTCAATTTCACTAATGATTAGAGAAATGCAAAACAAAACCACAGTGAGGTACCATCTCATGCTAGTGAGAATGCCAATTATTAAAAAGTCAAGAAACAACAGATGTTAGTGAAGCTGTGGAGAATTAGGAATGCTTTTACATTATTGGTGGGAATGTAAATTAGTTCAACCATTGTGGAAAACAGTGTGGCTATTCCTCAAGGATCTAGAATCCCAAACACCATTTGACCAAGCAATCCCATTACTGGGTATATACCCAAAGGAATATAAATCATCCTGTTATAAATATACATGCACATATATGTTTATTGCAGCAGTATTCACAATAGTAAAGACATGGAACCAACCCAAATGCCCACCAATGATAGACTGGATAAAGAAAATTTGGTAAATATACACCATTGAATACTATACAAAAAGAAATGAGATCATGTCCTTTTCAGGGACATGGATAAAGCTGGAAGCGATCAGCCTCAGCAAACTAAAACAAGAACAGAAAACCAAACACTGCATGTTCTCACTCAGTAGTGGGGGCTGAAAAATGAGAACACATGAACACAAGAAGGGGAACAACACACACTGGGACCTATCAGTGAGGGGGTGGGAATGTGGGGAAAGAAAGCATCTCGAAAGATAGCTAAAGCCTGCGGGGCTTAAAACCTAGGTGACAGGTGAATAGGAGTAGCAACCACCATGGCACACGTATCCTTAAACTTAAAATTAAAAAATAAAAAAAGGAATGGAATATGCTATTCAATTCAATAAAAGTGTCTGTTGTACCTAAAAAAGAATATAAAAACATATTTATGCTCAACTACACATCGATCATACTGTTACTCTTTTTTGACTGCATATTCTTTGACACTTCTTCATATGACAGTTTTGTAATATTTTCTATAAAGAAAATAGAAAAATAAATGTTTTCTCTGCATAATTGATACTTTTTATTATTGGTAGATTAGAAATATATCTTTCAGTTAGTTATATAATTTATTCATAATGTTATGGTTTCTTAAGGATTGTTATCAAATACATGAAAACCTCTATCAAATTTCTTTTATATGTAAGTTTAAAAATTTGAAAGAACTTTCATCAAAATTTGTGTTTTGATATTTTTCAAATGTGCATCTCCTCTGCCATCCACATAGTGCCAGTACCACAAGACATTTTCACATGCTAGTTCAACTTCTGATAAGCTGCCATTTTTGTGGCAACAGATCACGGGGCAAGAATGTACATGGAAATACTTTTTATGCCAGAATGTTTTACAGTAACATAACTATTCATGGGTGGAACAGTGAATCACCTAAGTGTATTCCACTAAAAGCAAAGTAAATTGTCTTAGCTTGCCTCAGCAATTTGGAGTAGCAGGAGTAGATATTAAAAAGACAGAGTTCTCTTGTGTGGGTATGTCTCAGGTGAGGTCTTCGCAGTACTGATAAACATGATTCTGACAGCAAGAATGAGGGTCCTTCTCATTTGGGCTCATAGGATTCTGGAGAATCTGGGATTTCAAGACTCTCCAGTTTGTACATCTCAGGACCAAGGGTCTCTGTCTCTGGACCAAGAGTCTTGTTTTTTCTTTGCAAGAGGTTACATAGGTGAATTTTGAGATCATGCACTTATCCTCCTTTGCAGCTTCCCCATCCTTTTAATTAAATCACAGACATGCATACTTTTTGGCAGAATCTGCCTCATAGTAGCAGGAGACAAGGGTTTTCCTTACCATTAAAGGCCTCTGGTTTAAAGGTATATCTTGAGTTAAAAATGGTTATTTTCATTTTTCAAGACTTCCAAGCTAAATAATAAAAATAACCAACTCCATAATTTTATAATTACTTTTGGCTCCATTTCATCCAACTGCCAGAGCTCGAATGTAAGCCCATCCTTCTAACAGGATCTCAGTGCAGCCCAACTCAGATAAGATTCTTGGTCATTGTGATGCTATTGTGAACTAGGAGTTAGGTCTATCTCAGTCATCATCAACAATTTGTCCTTACTACTATTTTCAAAATCCCATCCTGATAGCTTTCTGAGGTTGCTCTTGGTATCTCTATTTTAATCTGGGTTTCCCTGGAAGCAGAACCTGATACAAAGGATTATTTGCAGATATTTTAATTGAAAAGTAATCACAGAGGCAAGAGTATCAAAAAGGAAGAGTTTAAAAGAACAGAACGGTAAGCCAATTGCACTGGATACCTCCGCAAGTGACTAATGCTAATGCCATTATGGGAAGCATAATGAAATGAGTCTCTGAACTGTCCTCTTTAGAGGACAAAAGGTAACACACTCTTTGGATTCCATCTTCCACTGGTCAAGGATGACTCTTGGGTATTAACCCTTCATTGCATATGACTGAGTATTAGATAAATTCCCACAGGTATCCCACACCACTCTGTTGAAGAAGCCCTGGGGCAGAAAGCAATAAGCAGGTACCATATGTAGGCCCAAGAGAAGTTTTGTCAGGTTACACCTGTGCAGGATTCATCCAAGCAGGTGCAGACAGAACTGGTTAGGGAAGCAATGGCTAGAGCAAAACGGGGGATTGAGAGGATTTTAAAAATATACAAATCTTATTGTGAGATAAAATACTTATTCTAGAGTTAAAATAATTACCAATTTTCAAATATTAAAAGGCATGTAATATGCAGGTATGTTTATATTTAAGCATATGTTATATTCTAAAAATACCTTTTATCTGTAAAGAGCAGTATTACAGAAATAAGATGCTCTTCTCCATCTCTCTGATATACTTCTGAATTATTGCTTCTAGTCACAGGTGAGAAAAGTAAGGCCTTGACTGAGTGGGTGTATCTGACTTCATGTCATCTAAAATATGTAAATAAGAAACACAAAACATGTTTCAAGGAAAATAGCAGAATGTAGCTGGCTATTCTCATGTCTACATACATTTTTATGGGTCTTCTCACAGCAGTATTCTCTTATAAATTTCCAGTTCTCTAAACCATACTAGAGTGAAATATTTATACAATAACTCTAAGCATTTCTCTTTGTGTGTTGTTTCTAAATCTTCTAAATTTAAAATAAAAGAAAATATAATAATCCCCACTGAGTTAGATTTTTCTGGGACCTAAACGGACAATAAATTCCTAGTTGGAAACGTGATTTCCTGCCCTTGACTTCCTTTTCATCTGTTATGATCATTTGTAATACAGATTAAGAAACACCTTTGACATTCTCCTGTGGCTTTGAAATTGCTATGTAGCTATTCACCCTCTGCATAGAAATTGAATGAATGAATTTATAGCATTTGAGAACAGAAGAAATCCCCATATGGGAAAAAAAAACTTGGAAAATAGTTGAAAAGGACTGCAGACTGTAATCTAGTTAGTAAATAATAATGCAAACCACAGTGCAATGTAACTGAAAAAGAGAACAAAGGCTGGCCTGATGAGATTTGATAAAATTTTTGGCATTGAAGAGCTGGGAACATTTTCTTGCCTATTCACAGCTAAAATACTTCTTATTAAGAAAGGGTAGAGAGAATGGAAACTTTCTGCAAAGAGTTCTAATGGGTTTATTTGTTATGCAATTTTTTGCTTTGACCTTTGTAAAAGCTCAATTTTCAGTCACAAGGGAACCAGGTACATTACTCAATTAACTTTAGTACATTTTATGTGCAAAGTACAAAACTGAGCAGTTCTTAAAAACCATATGAATTTCCCTCAACCTATGTAGGAATTAATATAAGTTGATACATTGGTTCTTTTTTTTTAAAAAAAAATCTTAATTGCATAAGTAATACATGTTAATTTGAGAAATTAAGAAAAACAGATGAAGAAAAAATTCAGTTTGCCTATAACCTTAACACCTAGAGAGAACAATTCAACATTTTGATAATCTTCAAATGTACACACACACACACACACACACACACACACACAGGCACTCACACATACACACACATAAAATCCCCAAAATAGATCATACTGTAGCTGCTGTTCTATATATTACTTGCTTCCAACGTCCTTTAGTATCAGTAACTGCTATACATTATATATATATATATATATTTGTATATGTATATACAGTATATATTGTCATATATATATGTGTATGTACACATGTGTATAAACTCTGTGTTTAAATTTACAAGTAACAAAACAGGGATCTACACTAACATTTCAGAGAAAATAATGACCTTATTGGTTTTATTTTATTTTTTTGGCTCTTTTTTTTTTTTGAAGACAGTCTTGCTCTGTTGGCCAGGCTGGAGTACAGTGTGTTAGTGGCATAACCAAAGCTCACATTAGCCTCAACCTCCTTAGCTCAGGTGATTTTCCCACCTCAGCCTCCTGAGGAGCTAGATGTATAGCTGTATGACACCACACTTGGCTAATTTTAATTTTTCTGTAGCGACTGGGTCTTGCTATGTTGCTCAGGGTGGTCTCAAACTCCTGGGCTCAAGTGATACCCTCACCTTGGCCTCCCAAATTGCTGGGATTGTAGGTATAAGCCACCACGCCTTGCCTTGTGACCTTACTTTGGGAGTAAAAAGGTTTCAGTCCCATTTTCAAGCTTCACTACAGGGCACTATTGACTCTTTCTAAGCAAGAACTCTGAGCAAAGTAGCCTGTGTCAGTCCTGATAAAAAGCAATGGAAAGACTTCTTCAGTCTCTTCTCACGCCACAATAACTGAGGAGGCTGCATGTAGCTATAAGCTGATGCAGCTTCTGTCACCCCAGGTCCCTTATCTATGGGCAACACCCATGTTTACCTGCAGAGACATATTCTGTGGGGGAAAAATAGACTTTGTTTTGCTAAACTCCTGACATTCAAATATTGCTTAATACTGCAGCACAAACTAAGATATCTGGATAATACAACAACCATCTTTTCTATATTTTAATTTTAATATACTCTTGATAGACTAGATATGATCATCTTTTTTTTTCAGACAGTCTCATGGTTATTTTGTTCCCTGCACTCAGCCATCTTGGGAATGTCTTTCTGTGGCCTTTATAAATTTAATTGAGTACAAAGTTACTTGGTCATGCTTTCTCTTATAATTTTTAGACACTGCTATCTTCTGTTGGAAAGTGTAGCTGTGGAGAAGTCTGAGGGCAGCCTCAAAAGACTAGACTGCCACTAACAGAGTGATTCTGGTCAGGAGAAGGGGAGAGGTATAGGGAAAGTCTGAAACTGGCCAAGTGACAGCTTGATAAACAGATTAGTATAGACAGAAGATTGCCATTCATAAAGACAAGAAGAGAACAATCCCAAAGGCATTTCAGATACGTTTGATGCTGCCTTCCCATCACAGGGCCAGAATGCTAAAACTCTGAGGGCAGAAAGGTTTCCAGAGGAGGGCTAAGAGTGTCTGGGGTACCTCAGCATTCTCTGCCTTGTGATGCCCCAAGCGTCTGTTCCTTGTGTTCTGAAACAGCAACCTTGTCCTCCCCAGCTGTGGCTCAAGCAAATCCAAGTGCAGCTCTGGCCTCTGTTCCAGGAGGTACAAGCCAGAAACCTTGGCAGTGTCCTTGTGGCACTAAATCCGCAGGCAAGAGTATGTGAAAGCTATGGTGGCATGGTTACCTCCATCTAGATTTAAAAGATACTACAGAGACCTGCCAGTGGGATGCAGCTGCTGCAGAGTATCCACTGGGGCCTAATAGGGCTGTGGGAGTGGGGCCACTACTGAGATCCTAGAACTACAGCAGCATCAGCATACAGTGCCAGTCTGGGAGAGTTGCAGGCAAGAGAGACTCCAACCTGTGAGAGTTACTTCATGGGCTAAGCCCAGAAAAGCTACAGGGGAGGAGCTACCTGAGGACTTAGGGGTCCAACCCTTGCCCCTGTGTGCCCACGCAGGACATATAGTCCCAGGAGATTATTCTCAAGCACTGGAATTTAGTGTCGTTCAACCTATTGTGGTTAGGACTTATTTGGAACCAGTTATCCCTTTCTTCTCTCCTGTGTCTCCTTTATGCAATCGATATATCTATCCTATGCTTATCTCATTATTGTATTTTGGAAGAAGATAACTTATTTTGATTTCACAGACTCATACATAGAGGGGAATTTGCCTTAGGATGAATCATGCCTTAAGTTTCATTCACATATAATTTAGATGAGACTCCAGATTTGAGACATTTGAGTTGATACTATCATGAGTTAAGACTTTTAGAGCTATTGAGATGGAATGAATGTGTTTTGTGTGTGGAAAGGAGATGAGTTTTGGGAGGCTAGGGAGGAATGTTATGATCTGTATGTTTGTCCTCTCCAAAACTCATGTTGAAATTTAATTACTAATGTAACAGTATAGGGAAGTGGGACTGTAAAGAGGTGATTAGTCTATAAAGTCTGACCACTGGGTCTGATTAATGCCACTATAAAGGGGTGAGTTTGGGCCCCCTTTGCTCTCTTTGGCTTCTTCCCCCGATATGTAATGATGCAGGAAGATGCTCTTCTCAAATACTGGTTCCTTGATCTTGGACTTCCCAGCATTGAGAACTCTGAGAAAATAAATTTCTGTTCATTAGAAATTATCCAGGCTCAGGCATTCTGTTATGGCAGCACATTAGTCTGTTTTGTGCTGTTTTCTTTATGTGCTTGGATCCTTAAGCAGCATCAAAACTAAAAAAGAAAATTTAAGCTCGGTAATTTCAATGTTCTGAGTTGTTTTTAAATGGAAGGCTTGGCCCTTAAAATTTCAAAATTCTTCTCTGCCTTTATTTCAAGAAGGTATTTTTTTATACCACAACTTGGATGTTTTTTTCTCTGTTTTGTTTTTACCATCAGCATCTCATTTAATGTTTATTTTGTCCCTTGTAAATATCTACCATCTTAGCAGTATCATTTTTGTTTAATTTATCTTTAACCTATTCACCATGTCCACAGCATTTCCAATTAGGTTCATTCTATTTTTATTATTTCAAATATGTCTTTAAAATCTGTACTATTTTTATTTTTTATTTTGCATGCTTTCATTGTATTCTTGTATTTCTTCTCTAAGTTATCCCAGTTCATTTTTCTATTTTTTTTCTTTTGTATAATCACTTCCCAGACATTGTCATATGCTCTTGAAGCTCTCTTTTAAAAAGTATACATGTTGTATATAATTTGTTTGAGAATATTGAAAACTATTTCACCGAATGCTCATATGCTCTTGAAGCTCTCTTTTAAAAAGTATACATGTTGTATATAATTTGTTTGAGAATATTGAAAACTATTTCACCGAATGCTTCCTTTTCTTTGGCAAACTTTTATATTCTTGTAATGTGTGTTTGTGTTGCTTTTTATTTTAAGTTCTTTCTTCTTTTTTAAAAAAAAATTGATTCATTTTCTATGCTTTCTTTAAACAAAGGAGGTATAGTTAGCAATAAAAATGGTTTATAAATATGACTTGTTCCACAGCTACTACTGATCTCTTGCAGAATGAACTGGGTTTCTACTGGGCTATTATCTTGTTCTTCAATGGCTCATTCTTGGTTGAAAATTTTGTCAACCTATTCCAGCTTTGTTTACTGTAACTTCTTTCATAACAGGATTTAGACTTCAAAAACATATATTGCTTCTTAGTGTTCTTGCCAATTTTTATTTCTATATGATCAGTGATGCACAAATATTGTATGATTTATGATTTAAGGTTAGGACATTTTCTTGTTCAATTGAAGATCAAATTCTTATTTTTATTTACTTCTTGTTTCTTTTCTATTTTTTTTTAGGTTAGGAAGAAGAGTTGTGGAAGAGACTGCTAGTTATTGACCTATCCATTTGTTCTTTTTCCTGGTATAGCAGTTAAATAATATTTTGCATATTCATTTGAATTTAGGTGTAACTGAGTTGTCTTCATCTATTTGGGTTGCTGTAAGAAAAATACCTTGAACTGGGTAGCTATGAGTGGCAGAAATTTATTTATCACAGTTCTGGAGAACTCCTTGGAGGCTAAGAAGTCCAAGATCAAGGAACTAGCAGATCTGGTATCTGATGATGGTCTATGTCCTCATACATGGCACCTTCTTGCTATGTCCTCACACGGTGAAAGGGGTGACAGATCTGTCTAGGGGATCTTTTGTAAGAGCATTATTCTCAGCCAGGAGGGCTTTGCCCTCGTGATCAGTTCACCTCCTTAAGGATCTACCTTGTAACTCCATTATGTTGGGAGTTGGGATTGTGTCAATTTGGAGGAGGGATGTAAGTATTCAGTTCATAGCATGAGTTATAGACAGTAAGATAAAACAGAAAGTGAGGATTGCCACTGCCAGACCTGGCCTAGAGAATTCTCCCACATTGTCATCTTCCATGTTCTTTTCTATTCTGTAGCAGTGCAGGAAGCTGTGTTTTGAAGATAATAAAGTCAAGAGACAGAAGGATACTGGGTCCCTCTATCAAAACTTGTAGGGAAGCTGTTGACCAATCAAGAATATCCATTTTGTTTCTGTGACTTTTCAGTACAATTTTGTCCTCTATTGCAACAATTCTTATTTGTATTTTTTCATGCATACCATTAGGGTTGATTGAGAAAGAGAACGAGTCAGTTTTACTTCATTATCATAAACCTGTGACTATAACATTTTTTTAATTTAATTTTATCCCCACGTTATTGAAAATGTAAATTAAAAAATTATTTTTATTTCTTGAACCTAATTTCAGCATAAGAAAAGAGGTCAGATTTTGCTTTGCCAAATGAGTTTCCCAAAGATATGTGTAATAAGCTAAACAGTGGCTGCAAAGATATACAGTCCTAATCTCTGGAACCTATCATTGTTACCTGGTTGGAAAAAAGTATCTTTGCAGATGTAATTATAGTTAAGGACCTTGAGATTGGGAGATTGTTTTGAATTATTTGGTTGGGCTCTAAATGCTATCACATGTGTCCTTACAAGAGAGATACAGGGGAAGATTAGACATACAGAAGAGGAGTAGGCAATGTGACCATGAAGACAGAGATTAGAATGATGTAGCTACAAACGGAAGATCACCGGCAACCACCAGAAGCTGGGAGAGGCTGCTGACACCTTGATTTTAGCCTAGTGAAATGGAATTGAGAATTCTGACGTCCAGAACTGTGAGAGAATAAATCATTGTTGTTTTAAGCTACCAAGTTTGGTGGTAATATATTACAGAAGCCACAAGAAACTAATACAAAATGAGAAAACCATAAACTTTTGTAATTAACAATAAATTTGCTTGCACAGAAATATTCAATGAAATTTTGTTGAAGTATTACATTAAACTAAAACAGAAAGTTATGGTCTATTTTTCCACTGGGAATCTGAGGCAAGACTCTTCTTTGGAAGACATGAACAAATTAATTTGTTTCAAGGGTTTAAATAGCCTCATCATCATCTGTGATCTGGCTTCAATGCAGAACAGCCATCTACTTCACTGTGCTCCTAATTCATAAATGGCTCAAGACACGGAAATTAATTGTTTACAATGTTAATTATTATGTCCATTATGTATTCCATTTTCAACTTTTTAACACAAACATGTCAATAAATTTACCTATGTTAATTTAAAACTGAAGTTCCTGATTCCTGCCAAATGTACCAACTTGAATATGAGTTTTCTAACAGGTCTGAGATGAACTTCAACAATTTCAGAAATATTCTTTGTATGTAAGCTTATTAATTTTGCTAGGACAACATTAAACTTTTCAAAATTTTTATGACACTAAAAAATGCATTTTCTAGAAATTTGCCTATCATAACCTAATGTCTAAAACATATTATTCATACTAAAATTTTTAATCAAGATTATAGATTTAGCTAACTCCAATTTTTTAATCTGTGTTTTCAACAGTTGCAATAGAAAAAAACCAAATATTCATGTTTTCTTCTTTAGTTTTCCTTGTAATATCTAAACCTAAAAATTCTAATCAGTAAAATTTTAATTATATTTATAAATGTAAATGCTTGTTCTTGTTGGAAAACATATCTTTCTGTATTCATCACATTTAAAAAAATAAACATACTATTGTGAGAAGCTTTTAATTTGGGGGTAATTTTATCACCCAAAACATTTTAGAAATAAACCCTCCAGCATATTAAAATGTGAATATCATTTTTTAGCTAAATGTTGTTTAGCTTATTAACTTTTCATTTGCTTTTTTCCTGTATTTTCTACATAGTATCTTTATGATTTGTTTCATAAAGATGACTGAATGCATATTCTCTAGGCACAGTTTTGCTTGCATAGGATGCATGAAGAACCACTTTTCACATCCCCAGAAAAATATACCCATTATAATATATTTCTTAAGTAAGTAGCTACTCACTCTGTCTTTCATCCGCCTCTCCTATCCTTTGATGGAAATTTGTGTTCAAAATTAGATAAAAATATTTTATTTTCTATTTAGCACTAGCTTAAGAAAAAACTCACAAGTATAATAATAAAATACAACTGAAACATAGTGTCACAGAGTGGGGAGTGGGTGACACACTGGAGAGAAAATGTTCTAGCTAAAGAGGGAAGCCTCAGGCAATGGTTACAGGTGGGATCTGAGATACAGTGTTGTCAGAGCTCTTACTTCCAAAGAAGCCAGAGGCCGGGCGCGGTGGCTCAAGCCTGTAATCCCAGCACTTCGGGAGGCCGAGGCGGGTGGATCACGAGGTCAGCAGATCGGGACCATCCTGGTCAACATGGTGAAACCCCGTCTCTACTAAAAATACAAAAAATTAGCTGGGCACGGTGGTGCGTGCCTATAATCCCAGCTACTCGGGAGGCTGAGGCAGGAGAATTGCCTGAACCCAGGAGGCGGAGGTTGCGGTGAGCCGAGATTGCGCCATTGCACTCCAGCCTGGGTAACAAGAGCGAAACTCCGTCTAAAAAAAAAAAGAAGCCAGAATATGAGATTTCTAAGAAACCTGGTTTTCACATGTTGGCAATTGAATGAAAACACCCACCATCAGGGGTGGGGGAGGAAAGGGATGAGAGAAGCAGGAAGAAATATATAAAATAGAATGAGATAAAAATAAACAGGCTAAGAAAAAATTGTAAAAAAAAAAATAATGTGACTTCAAAGTTTAAGTAATTATTTGGATAAAGTAAAGTACATTATTGTTATAACAGAAAATCTGAACACTGACTGGAAATTGTTCTGAAAATTTTTCCAGGAATGTATAATACAAAGACAGGTGAATGATGTGATCATAGAAAAGATGACGGATTTGGAGAATAAAGATAATAGGTGTCTGACTTTGGTTTCTGTGTCTTGATCATGGTCTCTAATTTTGAAACAAGTGTGACAAAAAAGATAATTGAAAAGTAATAATAATCAAAGGCCCACTGATACAGGTATTACCAGAATGGATCAACCATATTCAAGGCACAGTTGATAGATATATATTTACATCTAGATGAAAGCATAGACTACATAAAAGAAAAAGTTCTAGAGGCAACTAGATGGGAGAGGAAGAAAGAGGAAGGGGAAGAGGAGAAAAAAACATGCTATAATGGTGATAAAATAAGGTCACCCATATTTCTCCTCTAAAAAACTAAGCACGGAAATAAATTCAAGATAAAAATGTGCAAATTTTAAAAATATGCTACAAGTCTATTATACTTAATCAAATATGTTCATTCAGATGACAGAAAAAAATGTTTGTACAAGGATATAGAAATTCTACTCTGTATTTTACTTGGGAAAAAAACTTACTGAAGATGTATTTTTGATGTGATGAATTACAAATAATGTCATTAATGGTTTTTAAATAGTAACTATTTTACTTATTTAAAATGTCTTCTCATGCCCTCCAAAAAAGTAAGAAAATAAAATTATTAGTTTTATTACATGATTGCTTTGTGCCAAATCTGTATTTGCACTTCACCTACAGAATCTCTAATGCTTACAACCCTGAAAATCAAGATTAATATCTCGATTTAATATGAACATCAAGAACGGAAAAGTCATCAATTAGCAAACAGTATTTATACCAGCTAAAAACTGAGATGATACAATTATTGTTGTAATTTAAATTCTAAAAGATTATTAATGCTAAAAATTGTTGCTCAAAGGAGAGGATGGGAAATGTAACCAGGAATAGTGGTTTAAAATAAAGTCCACATTATATTAAATATGAACTTGACATCGAAAGCCCTGGATTATTCTCCATCTATTTGGTACTGGACAAGAAAGCAACAGCAGCAGATGAGGGTAAGAGGGAACACAAGGAAGTGCCATATGTGAGCTTAAATTGGGAGCCTTATGCAAGGAGTCCTGATTGGCTAGCTGGCCTCTGAACAGCCCAACCCATTGGCTGTTACAAGCAGCTGCCCCATAAGAGAGGACTGAAGCCCTGGGAAGAGTTCTGGTGACTAGACTGGTTGGTGGGTGTTGGGTAACTGAGAGTGGAGGTAGATGGATGGACAGGGAATGGCAGAACTCAGATTGCAAAATTATAGGTCTTGAGGTGCACACCTCCTATGCACATCTAGAACATTTTTAGGAGCATGAAGCAAAACCTAAACTTTTGCTCTGTTTCCTTTTCTTCTCCAAAGCAATATTACCACTCAATTACCACTTATGAAGCCAGAGCACAATAGTGGGTAAAAAACCACACTACAAATTAGCAACTTACACTGGAAGACCAACTAACAAAATGCACAGAACAGATTTTCAAAATAGCGTATTATTCTCAGAGAGATAGGAGGAGATATCAGAAACGTAATGAAATAGCAAGCAGTTATAAAGAGAATCCAGTTGGAGTTATTAGATGAAATGGAGAATGCAATGGATAGGTAGAATAGAAGAATGTAAACCACTGAAACATGATTTAAACTATAGGCTCAAGTTGAAGAACCCTCAGAATGCATCAACAAAGGATAAAAATAATGAAAAGCAGGAAACAAATGTTAAAGACATACACATATATTGTGTATATTGTTTATATATGTGTGTATATTTTATATACCTATATAAGACACATATGCCTGTGTTTAAAGTGTATATATATATATTTAAAAGCAAACATACATATAACAGAGTAAGAGACAGAAAGAGTGAGAAATTAGAAGTAGTAGCATCAGCATTATTTAATATAAGTGTTACAAAAAAAAAAAAAAGAAGGAAAGAGTTTAAAAAAATAACCAGAATTTTCTGGAATTAAAAAAAGATATATCAGACTTCTGGCTGAAGAAATGCATACAGTGCCAAACAGGTTAATAAGGAAAGAAATATATAAAATTAAAAATATTAAAACTTCAGCTAAGCACATTGTACTGTAGTTTGAAAACACAAAACCTCTGCCTCAGGGCTCAAGTGATCCTCCTATCTCAGCCTCCCAAGTAGCTGGGATTACAGGTGCACACCACCACGCCCAGCTAATTTTTGTATTTTTTTGTAGAGACAGGGTCTTGCTATGATGCCCAGGCTGGTCTTGAACTCCTGAGCTCAAGCAATCTTCCTGCCTCAGCCTCCTAAAGTGCTTGAATTACAGGCATGATCCACCATGCCCAGCCAAAATAAATGATTTAAATCACTTTTTAATTTTATTGTATTTCTTCAATACTCTAGCCATATCATTACCCTTCTCTTGGGGACTATTCCAATAACCTCCTGACTTTTTTTACATATATTATATCATGAGCCATTAACATAGTTCCCACATAGTAGCTTAAATGTCATTCTCAACCCCCAAATCTGAGCTTGTTACCTTTCAGTGAAAACTCTTAGGAAAATAACTAGAATCCTCACATGGCTGAGGGCCCTGCCTGGCCTAGTCAAGCATCTCTGAATTCTGGATGGACTTGGAAATCTCTGGGGCACTTTATAGTAGTGCCCAAGTCCTGTCCTGTAGGTCCTCTTTGAATGGGTCTGGGTGGCCAGGTGACTTCCAAAACCACCCTGTTGCAGAAGTCCTAGTCTTGTCTCTGTGGCCTCTTCAGCTCACATCTTCCCCATTTTCCTTCACGCTCAGTGCTTCTTCACAGATCTCCTGTGCCTCCAACCTGTCAGGCTTCTTCTCTTTCCAGGACTTTGCATAGGATTTTCTTCCCTCCTGCAACACTCCCCAAACACTTTCACTAGGGTTATCCAGCTCTGCATTCAGAGTTAACTCACTCCTTACTTTCTCAAGGAACCCCTGACCCACCTTCCTATGTCTCTTCCACATGTCAACCTAGGGCAGCAGATGTATCTTTTTAAGAGCACTTATGATATTTCTGACAGTTTAATTATTGGTATGATTCTTCCATAAAACTCTTTCTCCTCTATATTGTGAACTCCATAGGATTAACAAAATTTTGCTTTTCTTACTCAGTATTGCACAGTTTTCAACAAATGCAGTGTTGCCTAATTTGCTGAATGAATGAATAATTGACACCTACAGACCTAAAACCAGCAAACATCTTAAAGTCACATAGGCCTTAGTTGCAAGTCATATATATATACATTTATTATACTATTTTACATATATATGTTTGTAAAGATGTGGTAAAGCTGGTGGATGGATGAACTAATGAATGATATGAGGCTATATTCTGAGTGGCACAAATATCATTTCAATGTTATTGAGAAATTGTAAAATTATTTTTCCATGTTTGCTTTAAAAATATATATATATATATATAAACCCTCCTTTCTTTTTTCCAGAGAGCAGTCATGATTGCAAACCTAGTGATCTGTGAACTCAAAATCTAGAAACATATCTATTACAAAAAATGTTTTCATTTTATTGAGACCCTTCTTTTGTTTTATCCTACTGTGATTTTCCTAGAATTGCTTTGATATAAAATGTCACTTCAAGATTATTTATAAGAGAGTAAAAATGCTAATTTCTTTGTAAAAGATGAATTAAATGTACAGCCTATTCATGAAGTGTTTTCAAGGATGATAAATAAGAAATAACACAAGTTAACAAAATGAATCATTAACTTCTCCAAATCCAGGGGATTAAAATTGAACAAAAAATTCACAATTCAATCATCTCACTTTGAAAATTAAAGATAACTGACAGCCTATTTAAATTGCATCTGTCTTAGATTCCAAGTGTTGTTCACAACAGGGAAAGCAGAAGGGTAATTAGTAGAGGATCGACTTGAGCAATCAACAGAAAATAATATGTAATTAAACACATCTTATCAAATAAGACTGAGAAGCACGGAGCCATAGTGTTATGTGAAACCTAAATCCTGAAATATCTCTGAATCTTCTAGGTATGAAACAAGTTCTCCAGAAATTTTCATCATATATGAAACTAGAAATTTGTTTGCAAAGGCAGACAAATTTACTTGTGCTTTCAAGAGCTAAAAGTAGGGCCAGGCGCACGAGCTCACACCTGTAATCCCAGCACTTTGGAAAGCTGAGGCAGGTGGATCACAAGGTCAGGAGTTTGAGACCAGCCTGACTAACACGGTGAAACCCCACCTCTACTAAAAATACAAAAGTTAGTCGGGTGCAGTGGTTCAACATTGTAACAAACTCAAGAATATCATCCACAACTCTGAATGAAAATCTGAGCTCTTAAACATAATTTCTTTTATCCCAGTCTCTAGTTTCCTCTGTTCTACTTTTTAACTCTATGAAATTAACATTTTTTTACTTCCATATATGAGTGAGAACTTGCAGTGCTTAATTTTCTGTTCCTGGTTTAATTCACTTAATGTAATGTCCTATCTTCACCCCCATGTTTACTATAGCACTATTCACAATAGCCAAGATATGGAAGCAAGCTATGTTCAACAACAAATAAATGAACAAAGAAAATGTTATATATGGTATATGAGTATGCATATATATATACACACACACACACACACACACACATATAACATGTTATATATGGTATGTGAGTATATGTTATATATGGTATGTGAGTATATATATATATATATATATACACACACACACATAACATTTTCATTATGTTATACACACACACACACACACACACACACACACACACACACAGTGGAATACTATTCAGCCATAAAGAAGAATGATATCCTGTCATTCATGGCAACATGATGGAACTGAAGGGAATTAAGATTTTAAAACAAATTTTATTCTGTTTATAAGATTCATAGACTTAAAAATTTTAAAAACATGTAAATAACATAGTTCAACTTTACTTGTGAAGAGAGGAATAAAATTCTTAGAACAAAGAGATAATCTTCATGACATAATATACTTTGTGTTATAACAGCTAAGATACAATGGGCCTGTGGGATATATTACAATATGTTTTGATTGAATACCTTTGCTCAGCTGTCCACATTTGATTAGATGATGTCTTTGCTTTGCTATATTCTCAATCACTGAATCGTAAACTGTTGGGAGCATTTTCCTCCAGTCCTAGTCATAATTCCTGATTTAATGGGATGAGATCTAACAGCCACAAATTGGTGGAGTAGCTTAGTTTTCTTTAATACAGATTTCATGATGTATCCTTTGTATATGTCTTAGCAATTTTTAAAATATATAAAATGTTCCTTTAAAAATAAAGGTACTGGCAGATAAAAATAAGCAAACAGAATCAATGAAAGCAAATCTTCCTCCTTTCTATCTGTATTAAGGAGACGCTGACCTACCCAAAAGGTCCAACAGATACAAGGGCCAATCTGAAAGGACATTTAAAGGCCAAAACTGGAACAACTTTTTGTAAAAAAAAAAAAAATATTATTATTTCTTAGTGTGTTTCTTTTTTTAAAATATATATTTTATTGCATTTTAGGTTTGGGTGTCCATGTGAAGAACATGCAAGATTGTTGCATAGGTACATACATGGCAATGTGGTTTGCTGCCTTCACCCCAACACCTTTTTCTGGCATTTATAAACCAAGGAATAATATAAAATGAATCTATACTGATATAAATGATTTAAAAAATCAACACATAAATAAATGAGGGATAAGAGAGAGTCCTTCCTTACCAAACATTTCTAATTAATAAATATATGAAAAGGAAGAAAAGAAGAAGAAAATCATCCTTAGCATGCCACAGTAATAATTTCTGAAAAGGAATCCATCAATAAATGCTAAAATTGGTGAGTAAATATTTTAGAAGAGCAAGATATTTGCATATTCTCAAAATATTGCCTCCAAAATACCTATTAATTTCAGAGGGAAATACAGTAACTTTGCAATGGAGAAAACTGTCAGACAAGCCCTTACTTAAATAGTCAAAGTTCGCATCACCAAGAAGAAGATATATTGGCAGCACTCACCCCCTAATATGATAAAGTGGGAAGGCCACATGACTTTTGAGTATTTTTCTTTGAAGTGCATAACTCAAACTAAATGAGAAAATATCATGAAACCAACATTAATAGAGATTCTACTAAAATATGTGGTAAGTACTCTTCAAAAGGTCGAGGTCATGAAAGACAAGAAAAGATTAGAATTGGCACAGATTGGAGGAGGATAAGGAGACATGACACATAAATGCTATGTGGGATCCTGGGACAGAAATAAAACAGCCATTGGGGAAAATACAAATTAAGTCTTATAAAATACAAATAAGTCTATATTTTAGTTCATAGTATTGTGCTAGAGTTAATTTCTTAGCTTTGATAATTCTACAATGGTTATGTAAGATGTTGACATTCAAGGACACCGGATAAAAGGTATATAGAACATCTCTATTAGTTTTGTCACTCTATTATAGATCTAATACCATTACAAATTTAAAAGCTAGCAAGACATTTGAATACTTTATATTAAAAGGTTTCTGTATAGTCTGTAAGGGATTTTACTATTCACATCTTTTAAAAGATCTCATTCAAATTTGATCCAATATGTGCTCTGAGTATCAAGCAAAACTACCGAAATGTCAATGCACTAGAGGAAAAGCTCTATGGAAGCAGGACTTTTTTTTCAATTTTGTTGATTGTTAATGTCCCAAGTGCCTAGAAGTGTACTTTGGACTTAATAAATATACATCTAATAAATGAATTTAAAAATGAGTGAAATCCAAGACACTGGCATGGAATGGAAGGTTCTTTGTCCACTGAGCCTTCCAGTGACTAAGCAGCTGAGCCAGGTTGATTGTCTAACGAGCAAGCGTCCAAATCACCACAGGGGTGAGGAACTGAAAGGGCAGAGTTACATGACGCCAGCACCAAGAAAATGATCTCATTCTGAAAAGAGGTGATGTGAGGTACCCTAATCCGGCAACTGGAAGTAATGATGGCTACACACAGATTGTTGGCTAGGTAGTAGATAGAGAAATTTGTTTGGCAAAGTAGTTTTTAGACAAATTATTCTGTAATTGATGCGTTTTTTTCTGGGCTTTTATGGTATAGCAGAAGTGATCACAGGTTCTATAAATAAAAATTTTAAAGTCTACCAGAGTTTATGGATTTATTCCAGTGAGTTTATCAAAATTCCCAACCACAGTACCCATGACCAATGTCAACTGCCAGTAATGAGAAATGGCCAATCTATTTTTTAAATAACACATCTCAACAGAAGAATTGTGCCAGTCATGGCAAATCGTATCACACTCAGAGACATACATATATATTGCAGAGGAAATATTGCACTCAGTAACTCAAGGTCTAGGTTATCTAATAAATAAAAATACCAATAACATTTTCTTTTATGGGCAAGAATGTAAGATCCTCCCCCAAGGAGAGAGGTGTTAGACGGGAGCACCCCTTGAAACTTGACATTCCCTAGATCTTGCCTTTTGCAACATTACTATTTCTCTCCTGATCAAAAAGTATACTCAGATCAGTTTAATTAGTTATAACACAAATAGTTATATGATCCCCTTTCTTTGAAACAAAAGCAACTATTTTTTAAACCTGAAAAGCTTTCTTCCTGTATCAGACAAGAGTAATGTAAAGAAGCCATTTTTAAAAAGACTGAAAAGCTGTTGATGCCATGACTTGCTTTTGTACATTATAAAGGAAACAAATATTTATTTTCTGTGCTTCTACATGGAGTTCTCTAATAAAATGGTACAATGACTATGAAATAAATATTCCAATAAATTAAACAAAACTGGTGTCTCACATGCAGGCTTTGAAGGTGAATGCTATGTCTAATGGGGGAAAAAATCCAAACTATACTGAGGACATAAACTCTTAAGTGTATTTAGAAAGTAAACATTCATGAATTAAAACTAAGTAATCTTTTCTTTTACTTAGGTCAAAAATCTGCATTTAACAAAATAGTATAAAAAAAAGCATGTGCTATTTATTATCTCTCATTCCTCTTGAAAGATTGGGGCAGTCTCAAACCTGATTTCAAATTTAGGTGTGTGTTTTTTGATTGTTGTTGTTGTTGTTGTTGTTTTTCCAAAAGCCACTAGATGAAGGAAATAGTGACAATAATATTTACTCTATTTGGCTTTTTCTGTTTACAATAAGCAGAAATCACTTGAATATTTCTAATTAAGTGAAGAAAACAATCACAAAACAATAATGTAAATGTATTTACAGTTCATTTTTTACTTTGTGAATTACATGGGGATTACTAACCTGCTTAAACAAAAAGGGAAAGTTCCACATTTTTGGGAGTTCTTAAATATTCACATAAACATTTGTGCAATCATAAACTTTTGCACATTTTGAGCCTCTTTACCCATAACATTTACAGAAGATACCACGGTATTCTAATAGATCAAGAAAAAAATGAACATTTATGGAACCTATCTTAATTGCAAATTAGTTTGATTCTGCAGGCTAGCCATGTTTTTATTCATTAAACATATATCAAGTGCCTACTTTGCTCACATATGTTCAAAGCAACTATAATGAGGTAAATGCCTGTACAAACCATTACTCATTAACCAAGTTGTAAAAATTAAAGTCTGAAGCAACTAAGTGCTGTGAGAACGTGATTAGGAACTTACATACACTGCTGGAAGAAAGGTTTATGGGCAAACAGTTTCATGAATTCAGTACTTACGAATTCACCTTCTCACTAAAATTTATTTGTGGCCCCAAATCAATACTTGCAAGTGTTTTTGCAGTCATTTGGGAACTTGCATAGGGCAATAAAACTTTTGAGTTGCCTGACACACACATTCCCCTCTGAGGCCAAACAAGGTAACACTCTGATTTCTTTTGGTCTTTATAATATAAATATATCCTTTTTATGGTCTATTTAGTGCCACTTTTTTTCACATTTTTGCCCTTTTTTTTTTGGTGATTTTGTTGTTGAGATGTTGCCTGTGACGATTAATGCTGACTGTCAACTTGATTGAACTGAAGGATGCAAAGTATCAATCCTGAGTGTATCTGTGAGGGCAATGCCAAAGGAGATTAACATTTGAATCAATACGCTGGGGAAGGCAGAACCGCCCTTATTCTGGATGGGCACCATCTAATTAGCTGCCAGTGAATACAAAGCAGGCAGAAAAACTTGAAGAGGTGAGACTGTCCTAGCCTCCTAGCCTATATCTTTCTCCTATGATAGATGCTTTTTGCCTTTAAACATTGGACTCTAAGTTCTTCAGTTTTGGAACTCAGACTGTCTCTCCTTGCTCCTCAGCCTCCAGGCAGCCTATTATGAGACCCTGTGATAGGGAAAGTTAATACTTAATAAACTCCTCTGTCTGTCTCTCTCTCTCTCTCTCTCTCTCTCTCTCTCTCTCTCTCTCTGTGTGTGTGTGTGTGTGTGTGTACACACACACTCTTTCTATATCTATAGAGTACACACACACACACACACACACACACACACACACACACACACACATATACCATTTGTTCTGTCCTTCTAGAAAACCCTGACTAATACAGATTTTTGTGCCAGGAGTGGTTCTAAAGAAACAGAATATTAAGGATGGAGTTCTTTCATTGGTTTTGGGGTTTCTGGAGTTGGCTGCTTAATATGAATAAACCCCGAAGTGCTAAGGACTCTATTTCTAATAGTATGGAGAACACTAATAGTATTTGATGTAAACCGTTTAGAGAGGTATGCAAAATAAATGCACTTGACACTCCTGATTCATTGCTGGTGAGAGATAAGGAGATTAGTGACTCTATACATAATAACTTTGACCATAGGCGAAGAACCAAGGAGCATAATGAAGCTGGTTGGTTGCTCCTAAGTTCAGTGGACAGAGTGTTGAAAGAAAATTATGAACTCAGGGATTCTGTCTCCCAGCTTCAGAAGCAGATACTGAACCTCAACTCTGCTAAGATTGCCCCGAGTGAAAGTCTTCTCTCCTGCAGAGAAAGAGCTGAAATTGTGAAAATACAGACTTAAACTCTTGGGGAGTAAGTTGCTAACCTGCATAGCCTTGCCAGGCGTCTACTGTTAAAGTGAGGGCATTGATTAGAAAAGAATGGGCCGCTGCAACTTGGAAGGAGAACATATAGGAAGACCCTGATGGAGCTGGGGACCCTGAGTTTGTTAATTCTGATGAAATTTTTTTTTTTTTTGCCAGAGGAAAGAGTTTCTCCATCCCCAGCAGTGGCAACATCCCCTCCCCAACCCACACTGCCATCAGCCTTTCCACCTTTGTCTGAGGAGATAAACCCTGGAGGCAATAATGCTGCCTGAGGCAATAGTGATGGCATCCCCTGAGGCAATTGCCAGGCAAGAGGATAATTCTGTTTAGGAGCCACTGCCAACACCTGTTTGCTTCTAGATCTATAACTAGACTAAAGTCCTGGCGTCCCCTAGAGGTGAGATTGAGAGTGTGACCCATGAGGAGGTACACTGCACTCAAAAAGAACTTTTCGAGTTCTCTAATTTATATAAATAGAAATCTGGAGAACAGGCATGGGAATGGATATTAAGGGTGCGGGATAATAGTGGAAGGAACATAGAGTAGGATCAGGCTGGATTTCTTGATTTGGACCCACTAAGGAGGAACTCTGCTTTAATGTTGCAGCTGAAGGAGTTAAAAAAAGGTTCTAATAGTCTATTTGCTGGGTTAGCTAAAATATGGATTAAAAGATGGCCCACTGTGAGTGAGCTGGAAATGCCTGATCTCCCTTGTTTTAATGTAGAGGAAGGGATCCAAAGGTTTAGGGAGGTTGGAATGGTGGAGTTGATTAGTCACTTTGGACCTATTCATCCAAGCTGGGAGGGTCCTGAAGATACACCCTAACTAATGCCCTGCAAAATAGATTTGTGAGGGCAGCGCCTGCATCTTTGAAGAGCTTTGTAATTGCTCTTCTCTGTATGTCAGATCTAACAGTAGAAACCACAGTTGCTCAACTACAACATTTAAATATGATGGGAATAATTGGATCCTGAGGTGGCAGGGGCCAAGTGGCAGCACACAACCATCAAAGGCAAGGTGGGTGTATCTGTCATAATGGACAGCAGATGCAAAGTGGCAATCAGAATAGTCTGACTCCTGTAGAGCTCTGGCATTGGCTAATTAATCACAGTGTTTCTAGAAGTGAAATTGATAGGAAGACTACTGAGTTTCTAGAAGTGAAATTGATAGGAAGACTACTGCATTCCTACTTAATTTATATAAGCAGAAAACTTTTAGGTTGAATGGACAAAAGATTATTTTGAATTAAAAAACAGAGAATCAGGACCCCTCAGTCAATTTCCAGATTTGAGCCAGTTTACAAACCCAGAACCCCTTGAATGAAGGGGAGGCCAGGTCCCCTTGAGGAAGGACCCCATTACATTACCAACAATTTCTGTAGTGAATCTTTCTCCCATCCTTCCCCAAGGAGACCTCTGGCCTTTTACTGGGGTAATTGTGCATTGGGGATAGGAAAATAATCAGATGTTTCGGGGACTACTGGACACTGGCTCTGAGCTGATGTCGATTCCAGGGGACCCAAAACATCATTGTGGTCCTGCGGTTAAAGTAGGGGCTTTATGGAGGGCAGGTAATTAATGGAGTTTTAGCTCAGGGCCATCTTGCAGTGAGTCTTGTGGGTCCCAGGACTCATTCTGTGTTCCTTTCCCCAGTGCCAGAATACATAATTGGCATAGACACACTTAGCTTCCACCACCCCCTCCCCCACACACACATTGACTCCCTGACTGGTAGAGTGAGGGCTATTAGGGTGGAAAAGGCCAAATGGAGGCCACTAGAGCTGTTTATTTCTGGAAAAATAGTAAATAAAAAACAATATCACATTCCTAGAAGGATTATGGAGATTAGTGCCACCATCAGGACTTGAAAGATGCAGGAGTGGTGATTCCCACCACATCCCCATTCAACTCTCCCATTTGGTCTGTGCAGAAGACAGATGGATCTTGGAGATGACAGTGGATTATTGTAAACTTGACCAAGTGGTGACTTCAATTGTAGCTGCCGTACCAGATGTGGTTTCATTGCTTGAGCAAATCAAAACATGTCCTAGTATGTGGTCTACAGCTATTGACTTGGCAAATGCCTTCTCCATTCCTGTATATAAGGCCCACCAGAAGCAATTTGCCTTCAGCTGGCTATACCAATAATATATCTTTCCTGTCCTACCTCAGAGGTTTATCAGCTCTCCATCTTCATGTCATAATTTTATTCAGAGGGACCTTGATTGCTTTTTGCTTCTGCAAGATATCACACTGGTCCATTACATTGATGACATTCTGCTGATGGGATCCAGTATGCAAGAAGTAGCAAACACACTGGAATTATTGGTGAGACATTTGTGTGCCAGAGGATGGAAAATAAATTCAACTAAAATTCAGGAATCTTCTACCTCAGTAAAATTTCAAGATGTCCAGTGGTGTGGAGCCTGTTGAGATATTTCTTCTAAGGTGAAGAATAAGTTACTGCATTTGCCCGCTCCTACAACCAAGAATGAGGCACAACACCTAGTGGGTCTGTTTGGATTTGGGAGGCAACACATTTCTTATTTGGGTGTGTTACTCTGGCCCAATTATCACATGACCCCAAAGACAGCCAGTTTTGAGTGAGGTCCAGAACAGGAGAAGACTCCACAACAGGTCCGGGCTGCTGTGCAAGTTGCACTGCCACTTGGGCCAGATGACCCAGCAGATCCAATGCTGCTTCAGGTGTCAGTGGCAGATAGGGATGCGTTTTAGAGCCTTTGGCAGCCCCCATGGGTTAATCATAGTGGAGGCCCCTAGGAATTTGGAGCAAGGCCCTGCCATCTTCTGCAGATAACTACTCTCATTTTGAGAGACAGCTCTTGACCTGTTACTGGGCTTTGGTGGAAACTGAACGTTTGACTATGGGTCATCAAGTCACCATGCAATCTGAACTGCCTGCCATGAACTGGGTGCTTTCTGACCCATCTAGTCATAAGGTGAGTCATGCACAGCAGCATTCCATCATCAAATGAAAGTGTTATATATGTGATTGGGCTCAAGCAGGTCCTGTAGGCACAAGTAAGTTACATGAAGAGGCTCAAATGCTCATGATCTCAATTCTGCCATCCTGCCCTCTCTCGTCGAGCCTGCACTGATGGCCTAATGGGGAGTTCCCTATGATCAGTTGATAGATGAAGAAAAGACCAGGGCCTGGTTCTCAGACAGTTCTGCATGATATGCAGGCATCACCTGAAAGTGGACAGCTGCAGCACTATAGCCCCTTTCTAGGACATCCCTGAAAAACAGCAGTGAAGTGAAATCTTCCCAGTGGGCAGAACTTCAAGCAGTACAACTGGTTGTGCATTTTGCATGGAAAGAGAAATGGCCAGATGTGTGATTACCAATTGATTCGTGGGCTGTAGCCAATGGTTTGGCTAGATGGTCAGGTACTTAGAAGAAGCATGATTAGAAAATTGGTGACAGAAATTTGGGGAAGAGGTAAGTGGATGGCTCTGCGTAGTCAAAAACTGTGAAGATATTTGTATCCCATGTGAGTGTTCACCAACGGGTGACTTCAGCAGAGGAGGAGTTTAATAATCAAGTTGATAGGATGATCCATTCTGTGGACACCACTCAGCCTCTTTCCCCAGCCACCCCTGTCATGGCACAATGGGTCCATGAACAAAGTGGCCCTGGTGGTGGGAATGGAGGATATTCTGGGTTTAGCAATGTGGGCTTTCACTCACCACAGCTGAGCTGGCTATGGCCACTGCTGAGGGCCCAATTTACCAGCAGCAGAAACCAATACTGAGCTCTTGATATGGCACCATTCCTCAGGGTGATCAGCCAGCTACCTGGTGGCAGGTCAATTACATTGGACCTCTTCCATCATGGGAAGGGCAGAGGTTTGTTCTCACTGGAATAGACACTTACTCTAGATATGGGTTAGCATATCCTGCATGAAATGCTTCTGCCAAGACTACCAACCCTGGACTCACAGAATGCCTTATCCACTATCATGGTATTCCATACAGCATTGTCTCTTTACAGCTAAAGAAGTGTGGCAGTGGGTTCATGCTCATGGAATTCACTACAGTTACCATGTTCCCCATCATCCTGATGCAGCTGGATTGATATAACGGTGGAATGGCCTGGCCTTTTGAAAGTACAATTAAAATGCCAACTAGGTGACAATAATTTGCAAGGCTGAGGCAAAGTTCTCCAGAAGGCAGTGTATGCTCTGAATCAGTGTCTGATATATGGTACTGTTTTGTCCCATAGCTAGGATCCAGGGATCCACAAACCAAGGGATGGAAGTGGAAGTGGCACCACTCATCACCTCTAGCAATCCTCTAGCAAAATTCCTGCTTCCTTTTCCTGTGACATTATGTTCTGCTGGCCTAGAGGTTTTAGTTCCAGAGGGAGTAATGCTGCCACTACGAGACACCACAATTGTTCCATTAAACTATGAGTTAAGAGTGCCACCTGGACACTTTGGGTTCCTCCTACCTTTAAGCCAACAGGCTTTAAGAAAGGAGTTACTGTGTTGGCTGGGGTGATTGACCCAGACTATAAAGATGAAATCAGTCTACTACTCCACAAAGGAGGTAAGGAAGAGTATGCATGGAATACAGGAGATCCATTAGGGCATCTCTTAGTATTACCATGCCTTGTGATTAAGGTCAATGGGAAACCACAATAGCCCAATCCAGGCAGTACCACAAATGGCCCAAACCTTCATTCCTGAATGAAGATTTGGGTCACTCCACCAGAAAAAAAACACAACCTGCTGAGGTGCTTGCTGAAGTCAAAGGGAATACAGAGTGGGTAGTAGAAGAAGGTATTCATCAATACCAACTAAAACCACATGACCAGCTGCAGAAATGAGGACTGTGACTGTCATGAGTATTTCTTCCTCCTTTTTTAAGACATGGTTATGCTTATATAACACTTATACTAAGAACATATCTTCATTTTATTTCCTTTCTCCTTTATCATTTGACATAAGATTTATTTGACTTCATATCAGCATTTTAGTATTGTTAGCTTTACGTAATAGTATTTGGGTTGGAGATTGGTAAGTTTCCCGTTGTATGAAGGATAGTTGTATTATGTTAGGCAAAATTATGGCCTTATTGTTGTCTTTATTTAAAGATTATGCATGATCTCAGGAGATGTGTATGGGTTCAGGTTGGCGGGGTGGACTTGTGATAATTAATACTGAGTGTCAAGTGGATTGGATTGAAGGATGCAAAGTATTGATCCTGAGTGTTTCTATGAGGGTGTTTCCAAGGGAGATTAACATTTGAGTCAGTGAGTTGGGGAAGGCAGGCCCATCCTTAATCTGGGTGGGCACCACCTAATCAGCTGCCAGCTAATATAAAGCAGGCAGAAAAATGTGAAGAGGTGAGACTGGCTTAGCCTACCAGCCTAATTTTTCTCCCATGCTGGATGCCTTCTGCCTTTGAACATCGGACTCCAAGTTCTTCAGTTTTGGACTGGCTCTCTTTGCTCCTCAGGCTGCAGAAAACCTATTGTGGGACCTTGTGATAATGTGCATTGATACTTAATAAACTCATTTATATATATATCCCATTAGTTCTGTCTCTCTAGAGAACCCTTATTTATTCCCCAAAGATAGTGCTGAATTGCTGCCTTGTTATATGTGCAAGGCAGTGCTGTGCCTTACAAAGAAAAATACGAGTGTCAGATGAGCTTTGTTCAGGCATGAGTTACAGTGTTATTGGCTGTGAGTTGGGTGTTTATGAATCAACAATATATATTGAATAAGGTGTCTTCAAATAGAAACACATATAAAATAAGGTTAAGCATTTATTGGTTGAAAAAATTAGTGACCAGAGATCAATAGGAACCTAATCCTGTATTTCCCCTAGGAGTGATGGCTCAGTATTTTCTGATTCAGTATCCCCAGCAACTTTATAGAAGAAAACTAACACAAATAACAGGAATCTACTGTATTTCCTTATTCCTAGGCACAATATTACTCTTTGACATGCCTATTTATACTAGAGATGCAAAGTTTCTCATGATGGTATGATGCCTCATATATAACAAAAATAGATTTCTCCAAAGAGGGTGTGCGCTTCTTGCATTTACTGTCCCCAAAAACGGCACCATCTACTCTAAAATTCACAGACATTCTAACACTTAGCCTTTGCTTTTTGTGGGAAGAGAGGCATCATTGACTTGAGCATAGGTAAGTAAGGAGAACCAGAGGAACACAAACTAGCAAGACAGTTCCCACTCCCAGAACAGCCTTGGGCCCCATGGCCTAACTCTGACAATGGAGAAATACTCCTATGCCTATGCCTTGGCTCTTTTCTGTGTCATACAGGAGCTCAAACTCCCAAGTACCCAAAGCACCATTTTTCTGTGAGATCATTCCATGACTCCTACTTTCCGTGCTCAGAGTGGAGAAGCGTGATTTGGATGGGGAGGCAGAATTTTTATTATTGAAATTTTCAAATCACTGATAATAAAAAACCCATCACCAAATTGAAAATAATTATAACATACTGAGTATTTCATATGTGCCCAATACTGTACTAAACATTTAACATGGACTATTTTATTTAATCTTCATATGAATACAAAGAGTCAGACACTAAGGGTATCTACATTTTAGAGGTAAGGAAATTGAGGTTAAGTAAATGTTCCAGGTCAAACAACTAGGATGTAGTAGGGCTTGGATTTGAACTGGTCAGTCTAATTTCAGAATGCTTCCTCAAACCATTGCAGTTTGTTTCCTCTCATGGGATTACACACTTCCTAGTGAAACCTAAGACTTAAAACTCCCTGAACAGAAAAACTCATCGGAGGCCCAGGGCAGCTGAGCTGAGCAAAGCAAAACGAGCTGAAGTCAGTACTTGCCTGCTTCCTCACGCCGTAAGAGTGTGGGCTTTTCTTCTTCTATGGGATGGTATCTAATATAATGAACTATTTTTTATGTAAATAGAGACTGGAATTATTATTCTCATTTTTAGAAATCCATAAAGTGGGTGAAATTGAACTACCTGTTTCCCACTGTGGACAGCCATTTGGAGACACTGCGACATCCAGGCAATGTGGGACAGGAGGAGGGAGAGCTAGTGTGCTTCTAAGATTGCATTCATTGATCATAAACATGAGACCAGAGAAAATATTAAGCTTCTCAAAGAAGTGCAAGTTCTGTTCTCCACCTATTTTTCTTGGTTTTGACTCTGGAGCATCTCAGTGGTTACCTGGTTACATTTCAGCAGCCAAGATTTATTTGAGCCTTTCTCCAAAAAAGGACAAAGCTTTTGAGGTAGTTTCATATATATGCCTAGCAGAAACTGCCTCGCTCTCTGAGGAGGAAGATCATACAGATGACCATAGTCTGCTCATTTGGGAAGGCTGGCACGTAGAGGGCAGAAACCTTGTCAAAATGGGGTGTTAAGTGTGCCTGAGAGTGAGTGAGTTTCCCACTGGTTCCATACAAAAGGATAAGCAATGAAGATTTCAGTAACTTGAAATACATTATCACGTTAAGCATAACACAATTACTGTGTTGTTTTTAATTATTTAGGGCGTTGTTCTGTAACGTAGTCCTGTATGCAAGCTCATGTTCTTTTATAATATATAGTGCTACACATGTATACACATACACTTACCATATAGGCTCGTAGCAATATGTTTACTAAAGCCTTTGTAGAAACAAGTAATTAATTACTGGCATTTTTATCAACTAAATATTGTATAGATACATGGAAACATGTATAGATTGGCCATCATATATATTAGATATTTCCCTCCTCTATATATTATTAAGATATTTATCCTTTTTAAAAAGAACATGATAAATAGAATCAGTTCTAGTATGTTTTGTGTTATGAAACACAATGGGAAGCTATAATATAACTTGTCCAGAAGGAAACAGTCTATAAATAGTGCTTTTTATCTGAGTTGGCTTTTTTGGGGTGCTAGAACCCTGACTCTACTAAACAGGGTGACTTCACCCTGGTTACACAGGAAGGGATCTAAACAAGACCTCTAAGAAATTTTTAACATGAAAATCTTCATGAAGACCATCAAGTGTTTTTTGAGAGTGACTCAACTCAAGTTTTGCACAGAGAGCAGTTTCTATTTTACATGGGCTACACAGAGACACATAGGTATCTCAGACAGACTAATACCTGGTACAACTTAAGTAGATACTTTAAAAATATTTGTTCAATATTTTATTTAGCATGAAGGAAGAGTAGAAAAAGAAAACCACTGGCAATACCTTCTCTGTGATCCCTGCAATTTATCTCTAGCCCTAAATTTGCAAGCCTCATATGCAAAACTAGAAAAGAGCATTTTTTATACCATTTATTATTACCCAGTTATGGTCATGGGGTGACTTATCTATACACAAAAACTCCATAGGGCTTATTTAAGAATTTCTGCCATTAGGTGGGACACAATGGCTCACATCTGTAATCTCAGTACTCTGAGAGGCCACTTATGAATGAGAACATGTGGTGTTTGCTTTTCTGTTCTTGTGTCAGTTTGCTGAGAATTTTCTTAATTTCTTGTTTGGATAGTTTTTGGTTGTATATAAAAATGTTACTGATTTTTGCATGTTAACTTTTTATCCTACAACTTTACTGAATTCATTTGTTAGTTATAACAGTTTTTTGGTGAAGACTGTATCATATGCAAACCAAGATGATTTAGCTCTCTATCATATGACGTGAATGTTTTTTATTTATTTATTTACTTATTTTGCCTAATAGGCATTTGAGTCTTGTCTTAAACAAACGCTTTAACACTTTAAGGAAAACACTTCAAGCGTTTTACCATTTGGTATGATGATGTTAGCTGTGAGCTTTTCATTATGACTTTTACTGTGTTGAGATACATTTCTTCTGTAACTAATTTGCTGAAAGAATATTGAATTTTGTCAAATGCTTTCTCCGCATTTATTGAGATAATCATATAATTTTAAGCTTTATTCTGTGAATGTGGTATACACATTTATTGATATATATATATATATTGAACCATCCTGGAATCCCAGGTACAGATATGTCTTGATCATAGTATATGATATAATCTGGCATTGAATTGTTGCCAATTTTTTTGTTGAGGATTTTTGCATCTATTATCATGAGGGTATTGACATGTATTTTTCTTTCTTCCTTCCTTCCTTCCTTCCTTTCTTTTTCTTTTTCTTTCTCTCTCTTCTCTCTTTCTTTCTTTCTTTCTTTCTTTCTTTTCTTTTCTTTCTTTATTTCTTTTCTTTTTTAGTGTTCTTATCTGACTTTGATATTAGAGCAATGCTGGTCTCATTAAATGGATTTGGAAGTTTGCCCTCCCCCTCAATTTTTTGGAAGAATGCAACAGTAAAGCCATCAGGGCTTGGCTTTGCTTTGTTGGGAGATTTTTGATTTTTGATTCAATCGTCTTATTTACACTTGATCTGTTTTCTGTTTTTGCATAATTTAGTCTTGCTAAGTTATATGTTTCTTGGAATTACCCATTTATTTTAGTGTATCCAGTTTGTTGGCATAAAATATTCATAGTAGTCTCTCATCCTTTGTATTTCTGTGGTGGCAGTTGTAATGTCTCTTGTTTCATGTCTAGTGTTATTTATTTGAGTCTTCCATTTTTTTAAGTCTATCTGAAGATTTGTTGATTTTGTTTACCTTTTCAAAATACCTGGTCTTGGTTTTTAATTTTTTTTCTATTGTTTTACTAGTGTCTCTTTCATGTATCTCTGCTCTGATCTTTGTTACTCTATTTTCCATACTAACATGGGGCTTAGTTTGTTGACTTTCTCGAGATGTAAAATTAGGATGTTTGTTTAAGATCCTTTTTTTCTTCATGTAAGCATTAATTACTAAAAACTTTCCACTTAGAACTGCTTTTTAGTATGTTTCCACCCTAGTTCGTCTCAAGATTTGTAAACATTTTCCATTTGATTTCTTCTTAGGCCCTTTGGTTGTTCAGAAGCGTATTATCTAATTTCACATATTTGTGAATTTTCTAGTTTTCCATAAGGTATTGCTTTCTAGTTTTAAATCATTGTGGTCAAAAACAACATTTCATATTTCACATGATTTCAGTCTTCTTAAATTTAATACTTGTTTGATGGCTTAACATGTAATCTATTCTGGAAAATGTTACATGTGCTCTTGAAGATAATATGTATTCTGTCGTGTTGGAGGGAATCTTCTAAATATGTTTGTTAGATCTATTTTATTGAAAGTGTAGTACCAATCCAATATTGCCTTATTAGTTTTCTGTCTAGACAGTCTATCTATTGCTGAAAGTGGAGAATCGAAGCCCACTGTTTTGTATTGCCATTTATTTATCCCCTCAGTTCTTTTAATATTTGTCTTATATATTTAGTTATTCCAATGTTAGATACATATATACTTATAATTGTTCTATCCTCTTGATAAATTGACCCCTTTATAATTATATAACTTTATTTGTCTCTTGTGACAGTTTTGGACTTAAAATCTTTTTTGTCTGATACTTATATTAGATACTTATATAGCTACCCCAATTTCTTTTTGTTTCCATTTTTGTAGACTATTTTTTCTATCCTTTCACTGTCATTCCTTATATTGTCTTAAAGCTCAAGTGAGTCTCTTATTGGAAACATATTGTTGAATTGGTCTTACTTTTTTCTGTACAGCCACTCCATGTCTTTAGATAAGAGAAGTTAATCAATATGCATTTAACATAATGATTGAAAGATAAAGACTTACTATTGTCACTTCGTTTAGTGTTTTCTGGCTGTATTGTAAATCTTCTGTTCCTTTTTTCTTCCTTTGCTGTCTAACTTTGTGTTTTGATAATTTTCTGTAGCAGTATGCATTGATTCCTTTCTCTTTATCTTTTGTGCCTCTGTATGTTTTGCTTTGTGGTTACAGTGAGGCTTACAGGAACCATTATATAATTATAACCGTCTATGTTAATCTAGTAACTTTTTCATCTCATCCCAAAACTACACTTTTGTCCCTCCTCTTCCCCATATTTTATGTTTTTGATGTCACAATTTACATCTTTTTCTATTGTGTATTCAACAAATTATTGCAGCTAATGGTTACTTTGCATACTTTTCTGCTTTTAATCTTTATACTAGAATTAGAAGTAATTATTAAAAATTTTTAAAGTTTTTTTTATTGTGGTGTAATACACATAATATAACATTCTAATTTTAACAATTTTAACGATTCAATTGAGTGGTATCAAATGCATTAACAATGTTGGAAAACCATCACCACTATTCACTTTCAAAACATTTTCATCATCCCAAACAAAATTTACATACCACCACTACAGTATTAGAGTAGTCTTATTTTGACTAGTTACTTATTTTTACTAGTGAGTTTTATATTTTCATGTTACTATTTACCCTGTAGCATTTCTTGTAAGGTAGGTCCAGCAGTGGTGAAACCCTTGGCATTTGTTACTTGTCTGGGAATATCTTTATCTCTCCTTTATTTCTGCAGACAGCTTTGTCAGATAAAGTATTTTTACTTGACAATTTGTTAACTTCTAGCACTTTGAATATATTGCCTCACTATCTCCTATACTGCAAAATTTCTGCTAAAAAGATATGTTGCTAGCCTAATGAAGCTTTCGTTGTGTGTTATGAGCCATCTTCCTTTGTTGTTTTCAAAATTCTCTTTGTCTTTGATTTTGGACACTTTGATTTTAATATATCTTGGTCAAAGCTTCTTAAAAGTTGACTCTATTTAGGGACTTCTAAGCTTCATATACCTGGATGTCAATATCTATCCCCAGATTTGGGAAGTTTTAAGCCATTATTTCTTTAAGTTTTCTGCCCCTTTATATCTTCCTTGTCATTCTAGAATACTCATAACACAAAAGTTAGCTTTGTTGATGGTGTATCATAAATCCCATAAGCTTTCTTGATTCTTTTTCATTCTCTTTTCCACTTTCTCCTCTGATGGAATACAAGTGACCTATCTTTAAGTTCACAGATTTTTTTTTCTATTTGATCAAGTCAGCTTTTGATGTTCTATCGCATTTTTCATATTAATTCATTGTATTTTCAGCTGGAGAATTTCTGATCTTTTTATGATTTATATCTTTTTATTAAACTTTTCACTTTTTACACATCTTTTTCTATTTTGTTGAGGTGTCTATTGGTGTTCTCATCTAGCTCACTGAGTTTCCCTGAAACAATTATATTGATTTTTTGGCCAGGCAATTTGTTGGTCTCCATATCTGTGGGGTTAATTACTTAAATATTATTTTGGCTCTTATATGGTATCATGTTTCCTTGATTTTTCATGTTCCTTAAAGTGTTGCATTGCTATCTTCATGTTTGAAGAAGAGTCACCTCCTTCAGTTCTTACTGACTGGCTTCAGGAGAGAAACACCTTCACCAATTAGCCCAGCTAGGAATTCTGAGACTAGCTCAGATCTTTTCTATGAGTGTTCTTGGTTCATACATCTTGTTCTTCTTGGGGATGAATTTAGATTCTCTGTCTTCTTTAGGTCACACAAAGCCAAGCTAGGTATTGACAGCCTCTTGTTTGCTTTCTCCGGTGGTGCCTTGAAATTCTTAAGTTTGTGTGGCTTTTTCCAATCCTACAGAGCTGAGTTGGCTGTCTTTATGAGATACTTGCACTCACCATTCATGAGAACACACTCAGGGAAAAATTTTTCCTTATTCATTTTCCTAGCTTTACAAGATATAAATGTAATCTCAGGGAAGTTACACTAGAGGAACAAGCCTGGGGGCAAGGGAGGTGAGACGTGAAATATTTGGAGTGCCAATGGGCTAGTTGGAGGGTCCATAGATGAGGTGCCCTAAGTGCTTGTGAATGAGCTTCCTGAGGAAGTTGGTGGAGCAATTGGGGTTTGTGATCTGTCTGTCCTGTTCCCAGCCTCTCCTAATTGATTCTGTTTTCTAGATAAGATGGGGGGGCTTGGAAAAAAAGGGCCTCTTGAGCAGTATTGCGGACATCTGGGATGGCTGGGTGCTCACTCACTATGCTCTCACTTTCTCCTGCCAGAGAAATTGTAGGTCAAAGAGTTAGTTCTCTCTTGGCACTCAACAGAGCCACCTTGGGGGACATGTAATGCAAGTAAAGGGAAAAGGTTCTTTTGACCCTCTTTGATGTATCTATTCTTGGATATTTTGCTCCAACAGTGTGTTGGAATTTCTCTACAGGACTCCTGGACTCCCACGATGGTACCCTATGCGTGAGTAGTTGTCAAGATTGACGCCTCTGCAAGGCATGACAGTAAAAAGTTCCCATCACACCATCTTGTGAAGTCACGTCCCAGACATCTTCCTTGCTGAAAATATCCCTTATAGAACTGATTCAGTATGCTTTTAACCACTGCATAAATATTCTCCAGCAAAACTATTATCCCAAACTTTGCTATACCAAATTAATACATTTCTATATTATTTATGTGCTAATTTCAATTTCAATTTCACTGTCAATCCTATGTTATTGCTTCAATCCTAAATTAATGAAGCAAGTTAGAGCTGGAAAATGTCAGATCATCTGAGGGCATCATTCTTTTCTAAGGTCATATAAAATGAAAGAGTACTCTTGTCATAATTCAACAATCCATCTCATTTTATAGAGTTATAACATGTTAGAGCTGGAAGGTTTGTAAAATATCATCAAATCCCGATTTATAGGTAAAAAAAAGCTAAACAAACAAAAAACTGAGGTTGACAGAGGTAAAGCGATTCATCTAAGCTTTGTAGTCCATTGTTTCTTGTTCATTTTTTCTAGTTTTACATAATCTAAACATAACATTAATTCATTTGACTGCTACATTATCCCATTCTCCACAGGTGAGTTTAGGAATTTCCTACATTTCAAATGCCCTTTCTTAAGTAAAGAAATACTCAAGTTGCTTCACTCTTCTTAACACTTGTGGACATCATTTACTCAGAACTTGCTATTTGCCCATCACTGTGTTATTAGTTTCATATGCATTCTTGCATTTAATCACTATACAGATTTAAAATAACTGAGGCTTTGAAAGGTTAATTACTTTCCAACATAGCATAGTCATTAGAGTGGAAATGTAGAGTTCAGAGTCTTGGAAATCATGCTGTTAGCCACTGGGCTATACGGCCTCACTCTCTGGGTTTGAATGACTCTGCTGTACTGACCTGGACTAGAAGTTTTTGAATTGATCTTTAGGCTCATAGCTGCACCCTCCTCCAGTATACTTGTTTTATTAATGAAGTTCCTGCTAAAAACCTCTGAGCCAAATTCTCTCTAGAGGTCCACATCGTAGGACTCATTGCCTTTTTTGACACCATTCTGAATTCCTGGCGAAACAATCTGTCTTATTTCCTACCAAGGATTCTGACTCAGCAGTTTTGTCTTTTCTGCCTTCCCAAGCTCTATAGCCTCGAGGCTGGCACACCAATACTCTGAGCCGGGCCCAGGCAGAGCAGCTGATTGGGCATGTTGACTTACTGATAATTCAGGAAGTGAAGGCAGAGTTGTTGAAAATGGGCCTCAAGATGCACAGGAGTTAGGTTATCAGCATTATTCCTGCCATACTGAGGAATTTGGATGGGATCCTCATGGTGATGGAGAACAACTGTGGATTTGTAGGAGAGTGACATGCCTGAGTTTGTGGGATTATCCAAAGAGCTCTCTTTAGAAGTGTGGAGAATATTTGGAGAAAGATGAGACAGAATGTTCTCTCTCTTTCACTTTTTCTCTCCAAGTCTTTCTTATTCCTTCAAATACAACTCAAGTTTATTTTCTGGACTGAAATCCTCTGTAGCACAGGAGTTGTGGTAATCTCTTTGCTCTGAACTCTTCAAGCATTAAGGGCATATGCGACTAATTTTTAAATTAACCATATGCTGCAATATGACAACTCTTGCATTTTTTTACATTCTGAAACATGAGGTGATATTTATATGTAATAAATGTTTGAATAATATTCATTCCTGTAGTATAAAGCATATTTTTGACATTAGTATTTGTATAATATAAAGGATTTTTGACAAATACTTGTAAAATTCATCACTTTTATAAATAAATAATTTTATATTAATCTCTCCTTACCCCTGACTCCAGGCAACAATTTTACTTCTGACTCTAAAATTTTGTCTTTTCCACAATGTCATATAAATGGAATCATATATCATGAAGTCTTTTGGTTCTGGCTTCTTTGATTCATCCTAATGCTTCTGAGATTCATTTGTATTATTTTGTCAACTGAAATTTCTTAGCATTAATGAATAATATTTTATTGTGTAAATAAACCATATTTTTTTCCCATTTACCAAGTGAACATTTGGGTTCCTTCTAGTTCTTTCTATTACAAATACAGTAACTATGAACACTTGCATACAGGTCTTTGTATGGATATGTTTTCATTTCTCTTGGGTAAATAAATAGAAGTAACATTTCTGGGTTGGATAGCATAGATATTTTTACTTTATCTGAAATGGCCAGACTGTTTTCCATGTGGTTATACTACTTACAACCCCACCAGCAAAGCATAAAAGTTTCAGTTTCTCTGGATCCTTCTTAGCACTTGGTAATGTGAATCTTTAATTTTAACCATTCAGGTGGATGTAAAGTGGTAATTCCATTTAGCTTTAATTTGCATTTTATTCATGCTAATAACATTAACAACTTTTCATGTGGTTATTCACATTCTTATATCTTCTTATGTGAAGCTAAACCTTTTGCACTAATTTTGTTTTGTTTTTAAGTTCTGAGATACATGTGCAGAACATGCAGGTTTGCTACATAGGTATAAATGTGCTGTGGTTGCTGTACCTATCAACCCATCATCTAGGTTTTAAGTCCCACATGCATTATGTATTTGTCCTAATGCTCTCCCTCCCCTTGCCTCCCAACTCCTGACAGGCCCCAGTATGTGATTTTTCCCTTCCCTGTGTCCATGCGTTCTCACTATTCAACTCCTACTTATGAGTGAGAGCATGTGGTGTTTGGTTTTCTGTTCCTGTGTTAGTTTGCTGAGAATAATAACTTCCAGCTTCATCCATGTCCCTGCAAAGAGCATTAACTCATTATTTTAATGGCTATATAATATTCCATGGTGTATATGTGCCACATTTTCTTGATCCAGTCTATCATTGGTGGGCATTTGGTTTGGTTCCATGTCTTTGCTATTATAAATAATACTGCAATAAGCATACATGTGCATGTGTCTTTATAGATTAATTTATAATCCTTTGGATATGTGCCACGTAATGGGATTGCTGAGTCAAATGGTATTTCTATTTCTACAATTATCACACTGTCTTCCACAATGGTTGAACTAATTTATACTCCCACCAACAGTGTAAAAGCATTCCTATTTCTCCAATTCCTCACCAGCATCTGTTTTTCCTGACTTTTTAATAATTGGTATTCTCATTGGCATGAGATGATGTCTCATTGTGGTTTGATTTGCATTTCTCTAATGACCAATGATGATGAGCTTCTTTTCATATGTTTATTGGCCACATAAATGTTTTCTTTTGAGAAGTGTCTGTTCATATTCTTTGTCCACTTTTTCAGGGGGTTCTTTTTTTTTTTAATTGCATTTTAGGTTTCGGGGTACATGTGCAGAACATGCAAGATAGTTGCATAGGTACACACATGGCAGTGTGTTTTGCTGCCTTCCACCCCTTCACCCACATTTGGCATTTCTCCCCATGCTATCCCTCCCCAGCTCCACTCCCACCACTGTCCCTCCTCTATACCCCCCAATAGACCCCAGTGTGTAGTACTCCCTTCCCTGTGTCCATGTGTTCTCATTGTTCATCACCCATCTATGAGTGAGAATATGCGGTATTTCATTTTCTGTTCTTGTGTCAGTTTGCTGAGAATGATGTTCTCCAGATTCATCCACGTCCCTACAAAGGACACGAACTCATCATTTCTGATTGCTGCATAATATTCCATGGTGTATATGTGCCACATTTTCCCAGTCCAGTCTATCATCAATGGGCATTTGGGTTGGTTCCAGTCTTTGCTATTGTAAACAGTGCTGCAATGAACATTCTTGTGCATGTGTCCTTATAGAACAATTTATAGTCCTTTGGATATATATCCAGTAATGGGATTGCTGGGTCAAATGGAATTTCTATTTCTAAGTCCTTGAGGAATCACCACACTGTCTTCCACAATGGTTGAACTAATTTGCACTCCCACCAGCAGTGTATAAGTGTTCCTATTTCTCCACATCCTCTCCAGCATCTGTTGTCTCCAAATTTTTTAATGATCACCATTCTAACTGGCCTGAGATGGTATCTCAATGTGGTTTTGATTTGCATTTCTCTAATGACCAGTGATGATGAGCATTTTTTCATATGTTTGTTAGCCTCATGTATGTCTTCTTTTGTAAAGTGTCTGTTCATATCCTTTGCCCATTTTTGGATGGGCTTGTTTGTTTTTTCCTTGTAAATCTGTTTGAATTCTTTGTAAATTCTGGATATCAGCCCTTCGTCAGATGGGTAGACTGCAAAATTTTTTCCCATTCTGTTGGTTGCCGATCCACTCTAGTGACTGTTCCTTTTGCCGTGCAGAAGCTGTGGACTTTGATTAGGTCCCATTTGTTTATTTTGGCTTTTGTTGACAATGCTTTTGGTGTTTTGGTCATGAAGTCCTTGCCTACTCCTATGTCCTGGCTTGGCTATGCAGGCTGTCATTTGGTTTCATATTAAGTTCAAGGTGGTTTTTCATGGCCTCAGTTCCGAAAACCCACAAAATAGAACTGTGGTCCTATTCCATTATTCCTAACTGTGGTATCCAGGTGGCTTGGGCCTGCTTTGAACACTCTAATTTTTTCAAAGTAAACACTTCGGGCTGGGGTTGTTTCTTACTTGTAAATTTGTTTAAGCTTCTTGTAGATTCTGGCTATTAGACCTTTGTTAGATGGATAGATTGCAAAAAATTTCTCCTATTCTGTAGGCTGCCTGTTCACTTTGATGATATTTTCTTTTGCTGTGCAGAAGCTCTTTAATTTGATTAGATCCCATTTGTCAATTTTGGTTTTTGTTGCCATTACTTTTGGTGTTTTACTTATGAAGTCTCTGCCCATGCCTATGTCCTGAATGGTATTGTCTAAGTTTTCTTCTAGGGCTTTTATGGTTTTAGGTCTTACATTTATGTCTTTAATCCATCTTAATTTTTGTAAAAGCTTCAAGGAAGGGGTCCCATTTCAATTTTCTGCATACGGCTAGCCAGTTTTCCCAACACCATTTATTATATAGAGAATCCTTTCCCCATTGCTTGTTTTTGTCAGGTTTGTCAAAGATCAGATGGTTGTAGATGTGTGGTGTTATTTCTGAGGCATCTGTTCTGTTCCATTGGTCTATATATCTGTTTTGGTATCAGAATCATACTGTTTTGGGTTCTGTAGACTTGTAGTATAGTTTGAAGATAGACAGCATGATGTCTCCACCTTTGTTCTTTTTGCTTTGGATTGTCTTGGCTATATAAGCTCATTTTTGGTTCCATACAAAATTTAAAGTAGTTTTTTTTTTTTTCTAATTCTGCAAAGAAAGTCGCTGGTAGTTTGATGGGAATAGCACTGAATCTATAAATTACTTTGGGCCGTATTGCCACTTTCACAATATTCTTCCTATGCATAAACATGAAATATTCTTCCATTTGTTTGTGTCCTTCCTTATTTCCTTGAGCAGTGGTTTGTAGTTCTTCTTAAAGCTGTCCTTCACGTTCCTTGTAAGTTGTATTTCTAGGCATTTTATTCTCTTTGTAGCAATTGTGAATGGAAGTTTCCTTATGATTTGACTCTCTGCTTGTCTATTGTTGGTATATAGGAATGCTTGTGATTTTTGCACACTGATTTTGTATCCTGAAACTTTGCTGAAGTTGCTTATCAGCTTAAGAAGTTTTTGGGCTGAGATGATGGTGTTTTCTACATATAAAATCATGTCATCTGCAAACAGAGACAATTTGACTTCTTCTCTTCTTATTTGAATACAAACAAAGACAATTTGACTTTCTCTCTTCCTTTCTTTCTTTCTCTTGCCTGATGGCCCTGGCCAGAACAGCCAACATTATGTTGAATAGGAGTGGTGAGAGAGGGCATCCTTGTCTTGTGCTGGTTTTCAAAGGAAATGCTTCCAGCTTTTGCCCATCAAGTATGATATTGGCTATGCAGTTGATATAAATAGCTATTATTTTGAGATACATTCTATCAGTAGTTAGTTTATTGAGATTTTGTTGCTTGAAGGGATGTTGAATATTATCTAAGGCCTTTTCTGCATCTATTGAGGTAATCATGTGGTTTTTGTCATTGGTTCTGGTTATTTGATGGATTATGTTTAGAGATTTGAGTATGTTGAACCAGCCTTGCATCCCAGGGATGAAGCCAACTTATCGTGGTGGAAAGCTTTTTAATGTGCTGCTGGATTCAGTTTGCCAGTATTTTTTTGAGGATTTTCGCATGGATGTTCATTAGGGATATTGGCCTGAAATTTTTTGTTGTTGTGTCTCTGCCATGTTTTGGTATCAGGATGATTCTGGCTTCATAAAATGAGTTAGGGAGGAGTCCCTCTTTTCCTATTGTTTTGAATAGTTTCAGAAAGAATTGTACTAGCTTCTCCTTGTACCTTGGTAGATTTCAGCTGTGAAATCCATCTGGTCTTGGGCTTTTTTTTTTTTTGGTTGGCAGGCTATTAAGTACTGCCTCAATTTCAGAACTTATTATTGGTCTATTCAGGGATTTAACTACTTCCTGGTTTAGTCTTGGAAGGGTGTATATGTCCAGGAATTTATCAATTTATTCTAGATTTTCTAGTTTATTTGTGAATAAGTGTGTATAGTATATTCTGGTGGTAGTTTGTATTTCTGTAGGATCAGTGATAGTATCTGCTTTATCATTTTTTATTGCATCTATTTGATTCTTCTCTCCTCTCTTCTTTTGCACATTTTTAAATTGCATTATCATTCTCATTTGTAAATGTCTAAGGAAAGTTTTCCTGCACAATATACATATTACTGTGTGTTTGCTAATATTTGCTGAAATTCTAGTAGTCTGCCTTTTCAACTTTCCTTACAATGTCTTTCAAGAGCAGAAGTTTTGATTTTGATGAAGTCCAAGTTGTCATTTTTCTTTGGTAGTTCCTTCATTTCTTAGCATTTCTTGCTAAGGAATTTTTGCTTAAACAAGGTCACAAAATTTTGGGGGAATTTCATTGTTTTAATTCTTATATGGAGGTCTCATTCATTTTGAGTTTATTTTTATATATAGTACTAGGTAAGAAGGGAGGTCTTAATTTTGCATACAAATGTGCAATTATTCCAGCAGCATTTATTGAAAGACTATTCTTTTCCCTATCACCCTGAAACTACTGGGTCTATTTTTAGACTCATTATTCTGCTACATTGATCTACATACTTCTCCTACTGCCAATAGTTCCTCATGTATTTATCTTTTACTTAATTACTATACTGTTGTTAGGTTTTTGAAATTTTTTTAGTTTTTTGGCTTCTATTTAATTCGTGTGTGTGTGTGTGTGTGTGTGCGTGTGTGTGTGTGTGTGTGAAAGAGACAGGGTCTCACTTCATCACCCAGGATGGAGTGCAGTGGTGTGATAACAGCTCACTGCAATTTCAAACTCACAGGCTCCAGTGATCCTCCCACCTCAGTTCCCAAGTAGCTGTGACTACAGTCATGTGCCACCATGCCTGGCTAATTTTTGGTATATTTTATAGAGACAGGGTTTTGCCATGTTGCCCAAGCTGGTCTCAAACTCCTGTATTCAAGTGATTTGCCCACCTCAGCCTCAAAAAATTAAAACAATATGGTTTTGTGCAGAAAACAGATAATATAGCAGGCCTGAAATGGCTACCCTTAGAAAAACCTGCTTGCAATCTTGGCCCTTGACTGGCAACTGGAAACTTGGATTTCAGAAACACCGCCGCCATTCCTAGTTGAGAAGAGTGGCTGACTACACCCAAACTGTGCGAACAGTGTAGTTAATACTGAACACCTGCTTCTCTCTGGAAATTGGGAATTCTGGAATGTGCTGGGCAGGGGGTGCCTACTTGACTTACCTCCAATGAAAACCCTGGGCACTGTGTCCTGAATGATTTTCCCTGGTAGGCATTTCAGGCACATTGTCACAATTTATCACTGGAGAAATTAAGCACATCCTTGGTGACTGTACTGACGATGACTCATGGAAGCCTGTGTCTGCCTCTTGACTTTGCCCCAACCACCTTTTGCTTTTGTAAATTTTACTTTGTATCCTTTCACTGTAATCAATCATAGCAGTGAATATGCCTGTATACTGCACACTGTGATTTCTCTTAGCAGATCACCAAAACTGGAAGTGGTTTGGGGATCCCCCCATTACAGTGTCTACCTTATCTCCCTGTCCAAATTGTGAACATTTTCTAGGATAGCAACCGTGGTGTAACTGCCCTTAAATCTGCTCATACTGCCTTGTACATGGCAGATATGTAATTGACGTTTGTAGTTTGAGACAAAAGACCAAGAGAGATACAAACAAGAGAGTTTCATCAGGCCCTATGTAGACAGAAAACTTAATTCTTGTGAAGCATATCTGTGACCCACAGAGGAAACTATTAAACCATTACTGCTTTACAATGATCTGAAAAAAATGTTGTCTTTTCTTTGTATGCAAACTACATTTTCCCAGTGGTTGAAGATTAAAGCAGCAGTACTAAGTCAAGCTTCTGTCTCACCCCATCATGGTCTCTCAAAAGCAGCTACCAGTCACCGGCACAAATTCGTAAAAGTCCGTGTCCAAGGATTCCTGCCTGAAGGTTTGGAAATGTGCCCATCATGCAGGTAGCTCATACATTTTGGAAATGAATGGGGATTGCTCTCTCCCTAAGCTCATTCCAAGTTTCTTCCACTTCAATTGATTAACACATGGACTCACCCACAGTAACTCCACCCTAAGAGATAGTGCTTCTAACAATTGGTGCAAGGACCAGGATAGGCATTTTGCCCAGTTTGTAAACCATAACAGTCCTGACTAACACAGTCTTAAAATGGTAATGTTTTGGTAAGACAAAGCCAGTTCACTTAGAGAAGATATTTCATTGTTATCTTATCTTTAGGCTAGTTTAACAGAATTTCTGATAATGATGCACACATGAGGGAAAGAAAAAAGAAAAACATCCTGTTTATTGCAAAGCTAATGGAAACATGTAACAATTAGGGGATAAACAATTCATTCTATATTTGGAACTTATCAGATAGTATTAATCATTTGTTAAGAATTATATAAGTATCAGGAATATATAAAATATTCTCTCCTCCCTTTTCTCTTTCCTTTTTCTATCTTTATTGGCTTTTATAGAAAATTCAGTTCATCTATACCTATTAAAATAGCCCTCTCGCATGATCTAGAAACCTGTGTTTCTCATAAATCATCATAAACTCTGTGTTCCAAACAAAGAAGCTGCATTTGCTACAAATAAATAAATCCCAGAAGATTAGAAGTTAGTGCAGAATTCAGAAAAGCTGAACAGATTTACATTACATTTTAAGCAAAGGAAGAGAAATTCTTTCAAACTTATACATTTCACAGACCTAGAAAATTTAAAAAAATTTTGTTTGACTTAAAGCTTTGCAGTTATCATTATGTCTGTGATGTAAAAAAAAAAAAGTATTTAAAAATTTATAGAATTTACAAAATAAAAATGTTTCTAATGACATCTCAATCAATGAGTATGAAAAAGCTTCTTTTTTTTTTTTTTTTTTTTGAGATGGAATTTCGCTGTTTTTACCCAAGCTGGAGTGCAATGGAGCGATCTCGGCTCACCGCAATCTCCGCCCCCTGAGTTCAGGCAATTCTCCTGCCTCAGTCTCCTGAGTAGCTGGGATTACAGGCACACGCCGCCGTGCCCAGCTAATTTTTTGTATTTTTAGTAGAGACGGAGTTTCACCATGTTGAACAGAATGGTCTTGATCTCTTGACGCCGTGATTCACCCGCCTCGGCCTCCCAAAGTGCTGGGATTACAAGCCTGAGCCACCGCGCCCGGCCTGAAAAAGCTTCTTATTTGAATATGTATTAATTTTTTAAATGGCAATTTTAAAATTGAGTCAAAAACAAATTTTTAAATTTAATACAAGCAAACTTTTCATTGCAAATCTGCTGCACCAACTGGCATACAGTTTAGTTAAAAAATAGTTTTGTGTTTGAATAGTAGCAGTACTCTGGGTTTTCCTGGAAGTGCTGTTTATTATCTTCCTTATACTCCAAATAACTACAGATTTTATTCACATGTAAATTGGTAAATGTTTGCTATCCTGTAGGATTTCGTAAATTATCTGATTAAAAAAAAAATCTGGTCTGGGTGAGGTGGCTCACACCTGTAATCCCAGCACTTTGGGAGGCCGAGGAGGGTGGATTACAAGGTCAGGAGTTCGAAAGCATCCTGACCAACATGGTGAAACCCTGTATGTACTAAAAATACAAAACTTAGCTGGGCATGGTGGCACACACCTGTAATCCCAGCCACTTAGGAGGCTGAGACAGGAGAATCACTTGAACCTGGAAGGGAGTGCACTCTAGCCTGGGAAACAGTGCAAGACTCCATTAAAAAAAAAAAAAATCTGCACATTTGAAAAAGCATGGCTGCATTAAGAATAATTAAAATTAAGCTAATTCTTTAATTATTTGTATCTAAAAATTAATGTAAGTTCTCACAGATACAGAGAATTGACTCTAAGGTACAGACATTTTTAAATAAATGTTGGCCAAGATTGGTTGCACACAAAATTTATTTTTTCATGATGCATGAGAAATTTCCTTTAGTACATACATAGTAGTCAGTGTCCTAGAAATATGAGTACAATTGAAACTACATCTTAAAAAGTCATGTTACTTTCAGCCTTACCTTTATTAAATTCTTTCATCACATAGTTAAGGCATCACTTTGAAAAAGTCAGTAACAATACCATGTGCACCAAGTAGTTTTCCTGAAAACTACTGAATTTACTCCATTGTCAGCTTTCTCATCTCTGCAAACTATTCAGCTGTAGGTCCAGTATACAGAGGATTTCTGAGTTACAAAATGCTAAGAGTCTTTCTTATTTTGTTAAAATAAGATGATAATCACCTTTTCTAGGCACTTAAAATTTTCAATATGCAGTTTCTGAACCCATGTTTAAAGTGCTCTACTTTCACATTTGTGGATGGTATAAATGAGAAACAGAAGGTCTCCGCAGAATTTCTCAGCATCCAGGTCCCTGAGCTCAGGACTTGCGCCAAATTAGGTCAAACGCCACTAGACTCTAGCAAGGCTATGTACTAATGACCCTGCAGAGAGGATTAAAATTCCAGCAGGAAATAAGTTGTGTTTATTTTGGTTTTAAAGATTTTCCCTCCTCTCTTTCACGTCAATTCACATTTCATGTGAATAACCCACATTACAAAGGAGCCCATTGCAGACAATGAAATTATTATCTTGTGGTGGATTGTTCTCAAACTTAAGATGTGCAAAGAAAAAATTTGACTGAAGAGAAGGATAATGGTGCTGTTAATAAAGATGAACCAAACGATGTTTCTGCATAATTGAGCGGCAGTTTCTTCACTGGGAAATTCAGAATTGATCTCAAAGTAAAAGTGTTTTTATTCCTAGACTGGAACATGCGTCTAGGGTATAAGATATTTAAAAGAGATTCTCTTGGTGCCACTGTGGTTTGTAACCAAGTTAGTAACGTAAATTTGATTAACTAGCATTGGATTATAACTTAATGCATTTTTTGATTTCTCAAAATAGAAGTAGTTTATTTTTTCTGACTATTAAAGCAGCCTATGCATCCTATAAAAAATTTTAACAAAAACAAAAAAAATCTATAATCCCATTACAAAAAAATAGGCATTATAACAGAAGCATCATATTTTTTTCATTTTTCTGTGCAAAGGCACACATTTCAGAAAAAGTAGGACAATATTAGACATATGACTTTGTAATATAATACTTTTTTATATATTACAGTGAGGCCTTCTTTTTTTTTTCCCTGCCCCCTACAGTAAGGCCTTCTCTCTCTCTCTCTCCATATATGTATGTATGTATGTATGTATGTATATACATACATATATACACCTATCATGGTTGTTAAATTTGTATATGTACATGTACATATACATATATGTATGTATATACCTATCATAATAGTTAAATTTGTATGAATATACCATAATTTATCCAATATCCCAGTAAAGTACGTTTAGGGTATATCCAATTTTTATTTAATAATTAAACAATGCTATAATGAACACCCTTGTATAATTAGCTTTATGTTAGTCCTAGTGTTTCTTCTTCTTCTTCTTCTTCTTTTTTTTTTTTGAGATAGAGTCTCACTCTGTCTTTTTTTGAGATAGAGTCTCACTCAGGCTGGAGTGCAGTGGTGCAATCTCAGCTCACTGCAACCTCCAGCTCCCAGGTTCAAGTGATTCTCCTGCCTCAGCCTCCCTAATAGCTGGGATTACAGGCACGTGCCACTATGTCAGGCTAATGCATGGTTTCTTTTTTGTTTGCTTGCTTGTTTTTAAATAGAGACCAGAGTTCACCATGTTGGTCAGACTGGTCTCAAGCTCCTGACATCAGGTCATCTACCTGCCTCCACCTCCCAAAGTGTTGGGATTACAGGCATGAGTCCCCATGCCCCACCCCTACTGTTTCTTTAGAAGAATTCCTAGAAGTGAAATTTTCAGGTAAAATTGTATGTAGATTTTCAAGACTTTTGATAGATATTATTATCTTTCAGAAAAGTTACAACAATTTTTATTTTTGCTGGCAATTTGTGAGTGCTTATTAAATAGCAGAAGAGTAGTTTGAAACCCGGTCTTTCTGCAATATCCACACTTTTACACTCTATTCTCTCCAAATTTTGATTGTCTTGAAGTTGGTCTACAGAATAGGGAAACAGTATTTGAAAATGTGGCCCTTTTACTCTTTAAGGACTATATGTTATTCTCCACCGTACTTTTGTAGAGTTCTGGATTATAGTAAATAATGTAATTTCTCTGCACATTCCATAAAATCAAAACCAAACGGGCTGAAGCTGAGCTACTTGCATCATCATGCCATGGCAGTCTACTTTCTATGCATAGCAGCCCTGAGTCCTGTGATAATAGCTGTGAGAAGATGCAACTCTCAACTTCAGGGATCTCCTTATTCATTTAACATATTTACGGTTCTACTAACCTGCCCAGTCTTAGTTTTCACAGAGACAGAAAGTAATCCTTGGAACTCAGCAATTGCTCCTGTTTTCATCTATTCCACAAATATTTCCATAAACTTCTGTGTGATTACAGTAAGTATCAATTACTATACATCTGATGTTCTTCTATGTACTTTGTATTTATTATTCATCTAATCCTCACAGGAAGCAGTAGGTGTTCCTATGATCCTCTTTTATGGATGAGGCACAGAAGTTAACTTGTTCACGCTTGCAGTTTATAAGTAGATGAGTTGAAAAGGACACAGGCTGCCTGGTTCCAGAGCCAATGCTGTTTACCACTTGCCTGGGCTGCCTCCCAGCATGCTGGACCTGCCCGACAGGAAGTGCTGGATGTCCAGTTGAACACATAGATATACCGGGCCTCACTATATGGTGGGGGGTGGGACATACAAATGCCAAGCAAATGCCCATACTGACCTCAGAGAAATAATCCATGAGCCTGGATTTTGGAAGCCACAGCTTTCAGTAAATATCTCTGAGAGAAGAGATACCAAGGGAAATAACTACAGAAATGTGGGCTTTATAATCAGTTTTTTAATGCTGAAAATACAATACCCAAAAATAACGCTTAAAAATGTGACCTGTCTTTCCAAGTCTTCAGCCTCCTGGGGTTATGATTTGCTTGAATGTCCAAAAGAAACTGGTCCAAGCCCGTGCTATGGGAAGGCCAGTGTGTCAACATATTTTCAGAATTTCTGAGGAGCTTGTATCCTCCTGATTCATTCCAAATTTCTCTTCCTGGCTTAACTTCTATAATTGCTGACCTTGTTCCACTATTTCCTTTGACTTTCCCTTGACTTCTCTTAAAGAACCCCTACACAAATCTAGTGTACATAATAATTTTTACAGATGGTTTAGTATAATTGAGGAGAAAGAAAGGACACTTACACTTTAGATATTACCACAGCCTGAAATTTCTCAATGGCCATCTATCTGTCTCCTTAGGTTCCAACTTCTGTCATAGTGCAGGCTTTCTTGTCTTTTCCTAGGCCCTTTTCCTGACTCCCAGCCATAAAATGTGCTCATAAGCAATCCCTTCTTGCTATCAAAGTCCCACTTTCTCAGTGTAGGCAGCCTCAGCCACGTGTCAAGAAAAACTATCTCAATAGGTTCACAGTAAAGAACAACTTTTAATATTGTCATTAGTCCAATAAGTGTTTTCCTTTAAAAAGATAAATACTTTCAAACACATTTCAGTATGATCAAATTTTAAATGGGAGCACAAATTTTAAAATTTTCAAAGTGCTAAAGGAGATATTTTTTACAACGGGGAAAAGAAAAGAATAGAGAAAAGAAGTGAAGCTTGTATGGCTGGGATTTGTTTTTGGAATGAAGTTAGGAAATGTATCCTAAAGCATCCAGTTTCACATTTATTTTTGCTTGTTTGTTTTATATTGGTTCTCTTAGAAAAATTCTTTAGTTAGTAGAGATGGATGTTTCAGAATGTGTTTCTTGCTTCAAGTTTTAGAAGCATGTCTGTTGCCTCAATTAAAGTATACCTAGCAATGGCAAAAGCTAGAATATTTTTAGGGAATTATTTCAGTTTTCCCTCTATTTTCCTATATTTACAGTACACAACATGCCAGAGTACAGTATAAGCATGATGAGATATAATTTTTTTAAAAGGGGTCCTGGACTGTTCATCAGGAATCTTACTTTTGTTCTACATGTACACCTAATTCAGAGGCTATGAAGTAGGGGAGATAGCACTACATGGTGGCTAAAATTCCTTTTCACCCTGAAAATCACTGAAGACTTGATCAGTCTCTTAGGAGCCCAAACCATGGCCAAGGTGAACTGACTGATCCCCAGCTTTAAAAGGGAGTTACTCATTTCCCTCCTGGGAATGGTGCGGGCTGAGCTCCACCCCTGAGATGGGCCTTGGCCAAAGGAAAATGCGTCCTAATTCTAATGACTAGCCAGTGCAGGGGTGGAAAGCCTGGCTCCATGGCTCACTTCAGGACTACCCTAAACCCCAACCCAGATCCTGGGGAGTAGCTGAGACCTTTGTTGCAGCCATATTTTAGTTTCACTTCTATCAAATTCTGCTTCCTTCACTTCCTCATGAGCATGATGGCTGAGACTGTGTCGTAAACCTACTGAAAGAATGAGTGTGGTTCTCCTTTTCGGAGTCTGTTTCCCGGAGAACCATTAGGAAGCCTGGTGCTGGGAGTGGTTCAAGGAAGCAAACCCTAAAATTAGATTTTTAAGGTGAGTCCAGTGCTGACTGGGCAAGGAAGACCCCACCACTGTGACATTTGGAGTACTGATAGTCCATGGCATACTGTAGCAGTACAATCACGACAGTTTTCACTGGTCTTGGGATGGGACACCTTTGAAAGAGAATGTGCTAGTGGATGCACTATCATGATGTGAAGAGGCTTAGGGAAAGAAGTAATTATGAGGACACATTTGTCCTTTAATTACTCAACAATCTGAACGCTTTTGTGGAATGCCATCTATACGTCAGAAAGACACAAATAAAAGCCTTTCATGATTAATCATATTTCTCTTATTGTGCTTTAAGTTCTGAGGTACATGTGCAGATCTTGCAGATTTGTTGCATAAGTACACATATGCCATGGTGGTTTGCTGCCTCCATACCCCCATCACCTACATCAGGCATTTCTCCTAGTGTTATCTCTCCCTAACCTCCCGACACACTGTTGTCCCTCCCCTAGCCCTCTACCCCACAACAGACCCCAGTGTGTGATGATCCCCTCCCTGGGCCCATGTGTTCTCACTGTTCAACCCCTGCCTATGAGAAACAACATGCAGTGTTTGGTTTTCTGTTCTTGTGTCAGTTTGCTGAGAATGATGGTTTCCAGATTCATCCATGTCCCTACAAAGGACATGAACTCATTCATTTTAATGGCTGCATAGTATTCTATGGTACATATGTGCCACACTTTCTTTGTCCAGTCTACCATTAATGAGCATTTGGGTTGGTTCCAGGTCTTTGCCATTGTAAACAGTACCACAATGAATATACGTGTGCATGTGTCTTTATAACAGAATGATTTGTAATCCTTTAGGTATATATCCAGTAATGGGATTGCTGGGTCAAATGGAATTTCTATTTCTAGATCCTTGAGGAGTTGCCAGACTGTCTTCTACAATGGTTGAACTAATTTACACTCCCATCAACAGTGTAAAAGTGTTCCTATTTCTCCACATCCTCTCCAGCATGTTTTCACCAGGTTTTTTAATGATTGCCATTCACTCTGATACCCAAACTTGGCAGAGACACAACCAAAAAAGGAAACTTCAGGCCAATATCCATGATGAACATCAATGCGGAAATGTTCAATAAAATACTGGCAAACCGATTGCAACAGCACATCAAAAAGCTTATCCATCATGATCAAGTAGGCTTCATCCAGGGATGCAAGGCTGGTTCAACATATGCAAATCTATAAATGTAATCCACCACATAAACAAAACCAAAGACAAAAAACACATGATCATCTCAATGGATGTGAAGAAGACCTTCAACAAAATTCAACAGCCCTTTATACTAAAAACTCCCAATAAACTAGGAATTCATGGAATGTATCTCAAAATAATAAAACTATTTATGACAAACCCACAGCCAATATCATACTGAATGGGCAAAAACTGGAACCAATTCCCTTTGAAAACTGGCACTAGACAAGGATGCCCTCTCTCACCATTCCTATTTAATATAGTATTGGAAGTTCTGGCCAGGGCAATCAGGCAGGAGAAAAAAATAAAGGGTATTCAATTAGGAAAAGAGGAACTCAAACTGTCTCTATTTGCAGATGACATGATTGTATATATAGAAGACCCCATCATCTCAGCCCAAAATCTCCTGAAACTGCTAAGCAACTTCAGCAAAGTCTCAGAATACAAAATCAATGTGCAGAAATCACGAACATTCCAATGCACCAATAACAGACAGAGAGCCAAATCATGAGTACACTCCCATTCACAATTGCTACAAAGAGAATAAATACCTAAGAATACAACTAACAAAGGATGTGAAGGATCTCTTCAAGGAGAACTACAAACCACTGCTCAATAAAATATGAGAGGACACAAACAGATGAAAAAACAATCCATGCTCATGGATGGGAAGAATCAATATAGTGAAAATGGCCATACTGCCCAAAGTAATTTATAGATTCAATGCTATCCCTATCAAGCTACCACTGACCTTCTTCACAGAACTGGAAAAAAACACTTTGAACTTCATATGGAACCAAAAGAGAGCCCACATAGCCAAGACAATCCTTAGCAAAAAGCACAAGGCTGGAGGCATCACACTACCTGACTTCAAACTATACTACAAGGCTACAGTAATCAAAACAGCATGGTACTGGTACTAAAACCAATATTTAGACCAATGGAGCAGAACAGCGACCTCAGAAGTAATGTCACACATCTACAACCATCTGATCTTTGAAAAACCTGGCAAAAACAAGCAATGGGGAAAGGATTCCCTATTTGATAAATGATGTTGGGAAAACTGGCTAGCCATGTGCAGAAAGCTGAAAATGGGGAAGGGGACTCAAGATGGCACTGTGAGAACAACCCAGGATTGGAGCTCTCGTTGAATCCGCAAAGAGGTGAGTCAGAGCTGCATTTCCAGACTGATCTTTGTTGCCCACAGAATGGGGAAACTCCCAAGTATAAAAAAGACACGGGACGCCAGGCAGTACGTCTGCCTGGTGAAGCTGGCAGCTGGGGCGGCGGCGGCCGGCCCTACCCAGCAATCCCCACAGGGCGCGCTTGTCCGGGTGCCCTGTTGAACTGGCAACCTGAGACTTGAGAGGGCTGGACTTGAGACTGAACGAGACTTGGACAGTAGGCCAGCCCAGGGGATTGTAGGGACAGAGCGTTTGGGGTACCCAGTGGGACGAACAAAACCGCGATTTCAAACTATCCCGAGCAGACGGTCCGAGACGCTCTGTGGGGGAGGGGCATCCACCACTACCGAGGCAACCCATCCCTACTGAGATACACGCCCACTGCTGACGCAGCCTGCCGTTGCCGAGGCAACACGCTACAACGAAGAGACTCCGCCGCAGGGCGTGGCGGAGACCACAGCAGAGCCTGCAGGAACAGGGCGAATCACAAACAGCAGGGCGGAGCCTCGGCAGGCAAACAGTGCCTAGTCTGCCTCCTAGCTGGGCAGGACACCTTAACAGACATCGAAAAATAAAGCCCGAACCCCCAACACAGAGCATTTGAGAAAAAAAGGGTCTTTTTAATGAGCTCTGTTGCAGCAGAATCAAACATAGCAGCCTAACCGCCCTGAATGAACAACAGAGCTCACAGCTCAGCAATTGAGCTCCCAAAAAGTACAGACTGTCTCCTCAAGCAGCTCCCTGACCCCTCTATATCCAAAAGACTGACATTTGGCAGGCATCATCCTGGGACAAAGAGAGCAGAAAAAGAAACTGGTAGCATCCCTCACTGTGCCACAGCTGCTAGAGGTGCACCCCAGACAAGCAGGGCCTGGAGTGGACCTCAGTAGTCGTACAGCAAAGGGGCTAGGCTGGTAGAAGGAAAACCAAGTAACAGAAATACTTCATCATCAACAATCTGGGTGTCCACCCAGAGACCCAATCGAAAAGTCAGCAACTACACAGACGACAAGTGGATAAACCCACAAAGATAGGAAGAAACCAGCGAAAAAAGGAGGAAAACACCCGAAACCAGAACACCTCACCTCCTAGAAAGGACCAAAACTCCTCACCAGCAAGGGAACAAAGCTGGACGGAGAATGACTGTGATGAAATGACGGAATTAGACTTCAGAAGGTGGATAATGAGAAACTTTTGTGAGCTAAAAGAACATGTATTAAATCAATGCAAAGAAACTAAGGAACTTAAAAAAAGATATGTGGAAATGATAAGAAGAATGGATAACTTAGAGAGGAATATGAATGAATTAAAGGAGCTGAAAAACACAATACGAGAACTTCGTGAAGCATGCACAAGTTTCAATAGCCGAATTGACCAAGCAGAAGAAAGAATATCTGAAGTCGAAGACCAACTCAATGAAATTAAACGAGAAACCAAGATTAGAGAAAAAAGCGCAAAAAGGAATGAACAAAGTCTCCAAGAAATGTGGGACTATGTGAAAAGACCTAACCTACGTTTGATAGGTGTACCAGAAGGGGACGAAGAGAATGAATTCAAGCTGGAAAATACTCTTCAGGACATCATCCAGGAAAACTTCCCCCACCTAGCAAGACAGGCCAACACTCAAATGCAGGAAATACAGAAAACACCACGAAGATATTCTGCAAGAAGAGCAACCACAAGGCACATAATCATCAGATTCAACAAGGTTGAAATAAAGGAGAAAATACTAAGGGCAGCCAGAGAGAAAGGTCGAGTTACCCACAAAGGGAAGCCCATCAGACTCACAGCAGATCTCTCAGCAGAAACACTACAAGCCAGAAGAGAGTGGGGGCCAATATTCAACATTCTTAAAGAAAAGAACTTTCAACCCAGAATTTCATATCCAGCCAAACTGAGCTTCAGATGTGAAGGAAAAATAAAATCCTTTGCGAACAAGCAAGTACTCAGAGATTTTGTCACCACCAGGCCTGCTTTACAGGAGCTCCTAAAAGAGGCACTACACATAGAAAGGAACAACCAGTACCAGCCATTCCAAAATCACACTAAAAGCTAAAGAGCATCAACATAATGAAAAATTTACAACAACTAACAGGCAAAACAGCCACTTAGCATCAAAATGGCAGTATCAAATTCACACATAACAATATTAACCCTAAATGTAAATGGACTAAATGCACCAATCAAAAGACACAGACTGGCAAATTGGATAAAAATCCAAAACCCATCAGTGTGCTGTATCCAGGAAACCCATCTCACATGCAAGGATACACAAAGGCTCAAAATAAAGGGATGGAGGAAGATTTACCAAGCAAATGGAGAGCAAAAAAAAGCAGGAGTTGCAATACTCGTCTCTGATAAAATAGACTTTAAAGCAACAAAGATCAAAAGAGACAAAGAAGGCCATTACATAATGGTAAAAGGATCGATAAAACAAGAAGAGCTAATGATCCTAAACATATATGGACCCAATGCAGGAGCACCCAGATACATAAGGCAAGTTCTTAATGACTTACAAAGAGACTTAGACTCCCACACAATAATAGTGGGAGACTTTAACACCCCACTGTCAATATTAGACAGATCAACTAGACAGAAAATCAACAAGGATATCCAGGGCTTGAACTCAGACCTGGAGCAAGCAAACCTGATAGACATTTACGAACTCTCCACCCCAAATCCACAAAATATACATTCTTCTCAGCACCACATCACACCTGCTCTAAAATTGACCACATAATTGGAAGTAAAGCACTGCTCAACAAATGCAAAACAACTGAAATCATAACAAACAGCCTCTCAGACCATAGTGCAATCAAGTTAGAACTCAGAATACAGAAACCAACCCAGAACCGCACAGCTTCATGGAAACTGAACAACTGGCTCTTGAATGTTGACTGGGTAAACAATGAAATGAAGTCAGAAATAAAGAAGTTCTTCGAAACCAATGAGAACGAAGACACAACATGCCAGAACCTCTGGGACACATTTAAAGTAGTCTCTAGAGGAAAGTATATAGCAATAAGTGCCCATATGAGGAGAATGGAGAGATCCAAAATTGACACCCTATCGTCAAAATTGAAAGAGCTAGAGGAGCAAGATCAAAAAAACTCAAAACCCAGCCGAAGACAAGAAATAACTAAGATCAGAGCTGAACTGAAGGAGATTGAGACACGAAAAACCCTTCAAAAAATCAATAAATCCAAGAGCTGGTTTTTTGAAAAGATCAACAAAATAGACAGACCACTAGCCAGATTCATTAAAAATAAAAGAGAACAACCAAATAGATGCAATAAAAAATGATAAAGGGGAAATCACCACAGATTCCACAGAAATTCAAACCATCATCAGAGAATATTATAAACAACTCTATGTGCATAAACTAGTAAACCTGGAAGAAATGGATAAATTCCTGGACTCCTGTGTCCTCCCAAGCCTAAACCAGGAGGAAGCTGAAACTATGAATAGACAAATAACAAGGTCAGAAGTTGAGGCAGCAATTAAGAGCCTACCACACAAAAAAAGCCCCGGTCCAGACGGGTTCACAGCCGAATTCTACCAGACACTCAAAGAGGAGCTGGTACCATTCCTTCTAAAACTATTTCAAACAATCCAAAAAGAGGGAATACTTCCCAAATCATTTTACGAGACCAACATCATTCTGATACCAAAACCAGGCAGAGACCCAACAAGAAAAGAAAACTTCAGGCCAATATCCATGATGAACATAGATGCAAAAATCTTCAATAAAATATTGGCAAGCCGAATGCAACAGCAAATCAAAAAACTTATTCACCATGATCAAGTAGGATTCATCCCAGGGATACAAGGCTGGTTCAACATACACAAGTCTATCAACGTAATTCACCACATAAACAGAACCAAAAACAAAAACCACATGATTATCTTAATTGATGCAGAGAAGGCATTTGACAAAATTCAACAGCCCTTTATGCTAAAAACCCTCAATAAACTCGGTATCGATGGAACGTATCTCAAAGTAATAAAACTATTTATGACAAACCAACAGCCAATATTATACTGAATGGGCAAAAACTGGAAGCATTCCCTTTGAAATCTGGCACTAGACAAGGATGCCCTCTTTCACCACTCCTATTCAATATAGTTCTGGAAGTTCTAGCCAGAGCAATCAGTCAAGGAAAAAAAAATAAAGGGTATTCAAATAGGAAAGGTGGAAGCCAAATTGTCTCTATTTGCAGACGACATGATAGTATACCTAGAAGACCCCATCACCTCAGCCCAGAAACTCCTGAAACTGATAAGCAACTTCAGCAAAGTCTCAGGATATAAAATCAATGTGCAAAATCACAAGCATTCATCTACACCAATAACAGACTTAAAGAAAGCCAAGTCAAGAACGAACTGCCATTCACAATTGCTACAAAAAGAATAAAATACATTGGAATACAACTCACAAGGAACGTAAGGGACCTCTTCAAGGAGAACTACAAACCACTGCTCAACGAAATCAGAGAGGACACAAACAGATGGAGAAACATTCCATGTTCATGGTTAGGAAGAATTAATATCGTGAAAATGGCTATACTGCCCAAAGTAATTTACAGAATCAATGCTATCCCCATCAAGCTACCATTGACTTTCTTCACAGAACTGGAAAAAACCACCATGAACTTCATATGGAACCAAAAGAGAGCCCGCATAGCCAAGTCAATTCTAAGCAAAAAGAACACAGTGGGGGGCATCACACTACCTGATTTCAAACTATACTACAAGGCTACAGTAATCAAAACAGCATGGTACTGGTACCAAAACAGAGATATAGACCAATGGAACAAAACAGAGGCACCGGAGGCAACACAACATATCTACAACTATACAATCTTTGATAAACCTGACAAAAACAAGCAAGGGGGAAAGAAATCCCTGTTTAACAAATGGTGTTGGGAAAACTGGCTAGCCATGTGCAGAAAGCAGAAACTGGACCCCTTCCTGACACCTTACACTAAAATTAACTCCAGATGGATTAAAGACTTAAACATAAGACCTGGAACCATAAAAACCCTAGAAGGAAATCTAGGCAAAACTATCCAGGACATAGGAGTAGGCAAGGACTTCATGAACAAAACACCAAAAGCATTGGCAACAAAAGCCAAAATAGACAAATGGGACCTAATGAAACTCCACAGCTTCTGCATGGCAAAAGAAACAGTCACTAGAGTGGATCGGCAACCAACAGAATGGGAAAAAATTTTTGCAGTTTACCCATCTGACAAAGGGCTGATATCCAGAATTTACAAAGAACTCAAACGGATTTACAGGAAAAAAACAAACAAGCCCATTCAAAAGTGGGCAAAGGATATGAACAGACACTTTACGAAAGAAGACATATATGAGGCCAACAATCATATGAAAAAATGCTCATCGTCACTGGTCATCAGAGAGATGCAAATCAAAACCACATTGAGATACCATCTCACGCCAGTTAGAATGGCGATCATTAAAAAATCTGGAGACAACAGATGCTGGAGAGGATGTGGAGAAAAAGGAACACTTTTACACTGTTGGTGGGAGTGTAAATTAGTTCAACCATTGTGGAAGACAGTGTGGCGATTCCTTAAGGCCTTAGAAATAGAAATTCCATTTGACCCAGCAATTCCATTACTGGGTATATATCCAAAAGACTATAAATCGTAAGGACACATGTACACGAATGTTCATTGCAGCACTGTTTACAATAGCAAAGACCTGGAATCAACCCAAATGCCCATTGATAATAGACTGGATTGGAAAAATGTGGCACATATACACCATGGAATATTATGCAGCAATCAGAAATGATGAGTTTGTGTCGTTTGTAGGGACATGGATGAATCTGGAGAACGTCATCCTCAGCAAACTGACACAAGAACAGAAAATGAAACACCGCATATTCTCACTCATAGGCGGGTGATGAAAAATGAGAACACATGGACACAGAAAGGGGAGTACTAAACACTGGGGTCTATTGGGGGGAAAAGGGGAGGGCCAGTGGGAGGGGGAGGTGGGATGGGATAGCCTGAGGAGAAATGCCAAATGTGGGTGAAGGGGAGAAGGAAAGAAAAGCACACTGCCATGTGTGTTCCTACGCAACTGTCTTGCATGCTCTGCTCATGTACCCCAAAACCTAAAATCCAATAAAAAATTTTAAAAAAAAGAAAATGGGCCCCTTCCTTACACCTTACACTTAAATAAATCCCAGATGAAAGAAAGATTTAAACATAAGATCTAACACCATAAAAACCCAAGAGAAAACATAGGACATAGGCGCAGGCAAGGACTTCTGACTAAAATACCAAAAGCATTGTCAACAAAAGCCAAAATAGACAAAAGGGATCTAATTAAACTTAAAAGCTTCTGTACAGCAAAAGAAACAATCATTAGAGTGAACCTGCAACCAACAGAATGGGAAAAAATGTTTGCAATCTACCCATCTGACAAAGGGCTAATACCCAGAAACTACAAAGAACGAAAACAGATTTACAAGAAAAAAACAAACAAACCCGTTCAAAAGTGAGTGAAGGATATGAACAGATACTTTTCAAAAGAAGACACTTATGATACCAACAAAAAATGGAAAAATGCTCATCATCACTTGTCATTAGAGAAATGTAAATCAAAACCACATTGAGATACCATCTCACTTCAGTTAGAATGGAGATTAATCAGCAATTTAAAGCAACGCCTGAAAATCAGAGGGTCTTTTGACAACATAAAGACTGTGATATCCAGAAGGATATAACAAGCTGAGCCTTAGGCTCAGGACTCAATTAAGTGTAGTGGAGCACTGGAAAGGTTGGATTCTCATTTCCAGCCAGTCTGCTGGCCAAAGTAGGGGTGATGGTTAGGAAGAGATAGGCCCCTGAGGCTGATCCATGCACTCGAGAGCCTTGAAATCCCAGAGTCTCCTCATTCTTTTGGACTTATAGGAGTGGTTTGACATTTCCCTTTGATAGGTGAGCACTTCCCCTGTGACTGAAAACAATGCAGAGTCCTCTGCCTTGCAAGACAACACAGCCCTCTTTCCCCTCTGCCACGGGGAACTACCCACCTTTTTCTCCCTGCTGCCAGACCAATAACTTGGATCATGTCACAATATAACCAAGCTATGGACATGTTGGACACACTAATGTAGAAAAGGGACGATATGTTGAAGGAGTTGCAGGACCTAGACAATGTGTACTAGGAGGAGCTTAAAGTTCTATGGAACTGGATCCTGAAGGTGTTGGGTCAATATGGGGAAAGGTGCAGAACACCAAGTTGAATGAAGGACATTTTATCTCCTAGAAAACTAGGAGAACAGTTTTCTCTACTACAGGTTTTAACACCCTAGCAAGGACCTCAGAAAATCAGAATAACATGCTGCTGGAATATAGCTCCTAGACATTTGGAGGAAGAGATGGCTTATACTAAGTAGAAATTTCAGAATAGCTATTGTAGATGGTAGAAAAAAACAATCAAATTACTCAGACAAATGGTCATGATAAGTGGATATTCAATGGAAGGCATGAAAAACCAATCAGCTGAATACAATCCATCAGAGGACCTGGAGGACATACCATTTACCAAAGGGATGAGCAATGTTTTTGTAAGCAGAATGCCAGCATCATGTAGAGGCCTACCGGTGGGTGGTAGCAGGATATTCTGTTACAGACTGGGCTGCAAAATAGCAGTATGAATTACAGCAGGAGTTTACCAACTTTTCTGTGCCTGGGCATCAGTAAAAATGATTGATGCCTGGTTTCCACCCTAAATATTGTGGTTTAATTGGAATAGGTTGCAAACCGGGCATCAGGAATTTTTAAAAACTTACCAAGTGATTCTAATATTGGCAGAGTTTTCGGACCAGTGGATTATAGTACATTAACTAACAGAGGCTAAGTGTCCGTGCTTAGCCATCAGACAAAATGAGTGCAATTATAATAAAGATATTAAAGTAGCATTCGGGGGGCCTGAACTAAAGAGAGCTATGGATATATTTAGCACAAGGCATTCCTAGGGGCAAGATGCATGAACAATCAACAAAGGTACAACTGGAAAACTCAAAATAAATCAAGTGTATTAAAGAAGAAATTGAGAGCAGACAGCCCAATTAAAGACATAATTCTTACTCCAGTCTCTAAACACAAACCAGTGTTCAGACTCAGAACACACTGACTGAAAGAACAGCAGAGTCCTTAAGTAGAAGGATCTTGAATCACCATGGCATCCCCAGTTTTTCCTCAAGAGACCTATGGCTATTTATGTGGATAAACAATCACTGGGGCCTATGGCTTTTCATTATTTGGATAAGCATTCACTGGGGGATAGCAATACTTAGACATTTCAAGGACTGTTAGGCTCAGGTTTGAGATCATGTTAATTGCACTGGATGGGCAAGAAGTGGCAAGTACAGTAAAGACTTTTATATGACATGTACGATGCAGAGAGTAGAAAATAGACTCTCCAAAGACTCAGAGTCTCAATTATCAGTTAAGATTTTGAAGGTCAAACAGTCTGGGTCATGCCAGGAAATCCACTCCAAATTAAGGATAAAGTACTTCATCCTATGCCTCCCACCAAGAAGAAGAAAACAGTATCTAGCAGGCTTCTTTGACCTTTGAAGACAACATATTCTAGGCTTGAGAATCCTCTAGCCATCTACTAAGCTGCATGAAAGACTTTATGTGGAATACAGAGTAGGAAGGGGAGCTGGAGCAGATCTCTACATGACAATAGGCTTTAATCCTCCAGATCAAAAGAAACAATGTGGGGACAATGTCAAATGCCAAGTATGTTCAATCCAATGATATACTTAGTGGTTTATCTGGGATTCGCATAGGCGTGTCCAGAGGAGGCAAGTAAGCCAGTAGGCTGTAGGGGCAGGTACGCAGACTCCCAGGACATCTGCCTCCAAGTCATTTACTTGAGCTCATACCTGTGACTGAATGGAGGATCCCTTAGGACCAACTAATAGAAGACAAAAATGCTAAGCTTGGTTAATAAATATGTTGGCTCAATACATGGGGTGAAAAGTGAGAAAACTGTTCAGGAGTGGCCCTGACTAGGCACAGTTCAATGACCTAGCTCTGAGTGAGGTACGTGGTTACTTAGCTTGGAAAGGCAAGTAATCTGTGAATGGATCAGGGCATACATGGGTAGTATTCTGAATAGCCCAGGTGGTTGGCAGAGCTTCTCTTAGTCTGCTTGGGTTGCCATAACAAAATACCACAAACTAAGTGGTTTAAAGAAACAATGCATTTTCTCACAGTTTTGAAAGGTACAAGATTAAGGTGCCAGCAGGGATGATTACTCCTGAGACCTCTTTCCTGGGCTTGCAGATGACCCCCCTCCTGCTGCTCATCACATGGTTCTGCATTGGTGCATGCACATTCCTGGTATGTAAGGACTTTAGTCAGATGAAGTAGGTCCACCCTAATAGCTTTGTTTTACCTCAATCAACTCTTAAAGGCCCTATCTTCAAATACAGTCCCATTTGTAGGTACCAGGTGCTGGGACTTCGACATATAAATGTGGGGGAATGCAAGTCAGCCTGTAACACCTTCTAAGATCCTATAAGGAAAGAGACTGAAAGATTAAAGACAAGAAAGTCTGGGGTTTGGGAAAGTCATGTGGATGAACCTTTGCAAATGAGCACTAATTGTAAAGAGTTCTGTTTTGCATTCATACACTCAGGAAAGACCTTTTGAAGGGTTATTAAACAATCATCTAGAAACAGTGTTTCAGCCAGTTGATTTCTGCTAACCTCTGTTATTGCTGATCTAGGGTTGGCACATGGATGAATGATTACAATAACCATGGTAAGGGATGGAAGCTACATATAGCGACATAGCATAGGCTGTCTACCGAAAAAGCTGGCTAGCTACTGCTGCCTCTGAACGTTCAGCCTGCTAACAACAGAGATCTATGCAGAGTCCCTGATTTTCAAGGAGAGCAACCAGCCACTTGGTGACAAGTTGATCATATTGAGACCCTTTTACTCTTGAAAGATTAGCCACGTACCTGGATTCAACACATATTCTAGGTATCAATTTGCATTTCTCATCATTCAATGCCACTATTTGAGGATTTACAGCGTGTTTACTTCACTAATATGAAATCTTGCATAACAACACATGTAACCAAGGAATCTACTACACAGCAAAGTGGTAGGCATATGCCCACAGGATCTAAAATTTATATCACATACAGCACCACCGAGAAGTCACAGACCTGACCGAGCAAAAGAATGGCTTTTCGAAGACACAACCTTGGAGAAGAAACTGTGACAAATGGCCTTTCTATGGGACCCTAAGCCAATGGCTATTGTATGGTGCATGTTATCAATAAGTAGAAAACATGAGCCTTGAAATCAGTGGTGAAAGTGAGCGTGGCCTTCCTTGTGACCACTTGGGATATGTGTGCTCTCTGTGCTCGCTGATCTGGGCTCTGTGGGTTTTCAGGGGAAAGCTTCTGCAGAGCACACAGAGAGTCTCATTAAACTTCCAGCCATAGCTGTCTCCTAATCACTGAGGGCTCCTACTACCAAAAGACCAGCAGGCAAGAAAGAGAGTTATCTGCAGTGATAACAAACCTTGATCACCAGAAGGAGGTAGGGCTGTTGTTCATAAGGAAAAAGATCTACTTTTGCTATCACAGTTTCCTCTAGTAGATACTATGGTCTTTTCTTACTACTTCTCTGCCCTACTTTGTGATTAAATGGACAAATGCAATAGCTATAGCTTGAGAGGGGCCTGGGGATGAAGGGCGCAGGCCCTTCATGGATGACACTCTGGGATATTCCACCAGATAGGCCACCTGGGCAGAAGAGGTGCTGCCTAAGAAGCAGCAAAGAAATCTAAAATGAGCAGCAATGCTGAGTATCATTTGTGTCCTTAAAACCATTGACTGTTAGACACACTGTACTTTGCCCCATAAACTTCTTTTTCTTCTATGGCATCAGACGGAGTAAGATTATCAGACAAAGCAAGTGGATCCCAGCAGCACAGGAAGGACTGGGGTGGATATCAAGGGGCACTCCCCAGATTTCCTCTCTAAAGTCTGGGGAGCTCATTTTCTTGAAGGTGGGGGTGCTGCCCGCTAAGGGCTCATAACTTGAATCTCTCCCCAGAACTGAAAGAAAGCTTCCTTGCTCAAATTCATGCCCCTCACTTCACCACTCTGAAGGGCTGCCACATTCCAATGCTCCTTGAGGGGTCAGCTTGAAGCCTTTATGCAACTGCATCGTAGTTCAATTGCCCAGTGCTACTGCCCCTGTCTCCTCCCAGGTGCTGCTGCTGAGCATACCCTCCCGTCAACTTTCTGCATGTCTGATGCTGTCACAGAGCCTGCTTTCTGAAGAACCTAAGAAAGGCACTCACTCACTTGGAGAAGAGAGGTTAACATAACCACCTGGAAAACCAAGAATATATCCATGGATCAAATTAAGTTTAACAACAAGAGGCCTCCAAACCTTATTTCAGTCATGGCTTCTATATAAAATATCATCCAAATTAGGACATTTCTTTCCTATCATCACATTTTTTTAAGGCTTTCTTGGGTCTTCAGGCTTGAGTTCCACCAGGAGTTCAATTTAGACCCAGCCTTCTATGGGTTTGACTATGCTAATGTCCTTTCTTACTCTGAGAGACAGAGGGGAAATACACGTGTGTCTATGGATATACATGTATACATGTACGTGTGTGTGTGTGTGTGTGTATGCATTCTATTCTTTTGAGTTTTAAGTTCAGGGTTACATGTGCAGGTTTGTTATGTAGGTAAACTTGTGTTGCGGGGGTTTGTTGTACAGATTATTTTGTCATTCAGGTGTTAAGTCTAGTACCCATTAGTTATTTTTCCTGATCTTCTCCCTCCTCCCACCCTCCCCCCTCCCATAGACCCCAGTGCATGTTGTTCTTCTCTGTATGTCCATGTGTTCTTATCATTTAGCTCCCACTTATAAGTGAGAACATGTGGCATTTGGTTTTCCATTCCTGTGTTAGTTTGCTAAGGATAATGGCCTCCAGCTCCACCCATGTTCCTGCGAAGGACATGATCTTGTTTATTAAATATCGTCTTTAAATTTAATCTCACCTATGATAATAAGCCCACACAGTTGTACTTGGTAACAAATCACCATTATATTTATTGAAGTTGAGTATCGGTTGAATTCTGTATATAAGGGATTATTTAATGAAAAAAATTCAAAGACGAAGTTAAACCACACTGTGTATTCCAGTAGATTTCTCTACCATGTCTCATTAATATCTCTATATTAGCTGTGCCTATGGAGAGTCTCTAAACTTCCATTTGCCCAAGAGTAATTCTGAAAGGCTGAGTGTGAAGTAAATACTCCTTTTTGAGGTAGTGAGAGGCACAGTTCAAAGAGGAAAAAGACTGAAAAAGGATTGCTAGAGTTTAGGGATGCTAAGGTAAGGGAATAAAAGGGAATGGCTTGAAAAGCTTTTCTAGGGAGCATGACTTCATGCAACCAAGAGAAAAAGGAGGTTAAATGGTTAAGGTGCAGTGCACAGGTTCCATCACACCACACTGTGAAGCCAGGTATTTCTAACATATAATTACTCTTGAATTCTCTTTTCCGAGAGCCACAGCTTGAGGAGGCATGGGAGTAGAAAAACCATCAATAGTCTGTAACCAGATCACTTGGGGCTTAAATAATTACAAGCTGTTTAGATAACTGCTCCTCAGCCCTGCCAATCCAAGTGTTCTTGGGCACCCTGGATTCAGCTGCATGTCTTGCCCTATGAAATGACCTTTTTTCCAGACTAAAAATCAAGGGTCAAGCAGCTCTCAGGGTGTTACCATCCACTCCACCTGCTCCATGTTTCTTCCCCCACTGCCCTCACTGTAAATGCATAAGGATGAAGGGGACTGGATCCCTATTCCCTCTAGAGCCCCCATGCTGCCCCTTGGTACTGAATGGGAAATGGGGAAGTGAGCTGTTACACCAAGCCTGCACCACTGGTAAGTTTCACAGACAAAGCGTTTCCTAGTTAGGGTAACCTCAGCAACCACAGAACACAATTGATGAACCATAACCAAGCAGTTTTTCACAGACAGCTGCAAGCTCTCTACAAGATCCATTTCATCAATCACTTTCTGAGCATGAGCTGCTTCAACCACTGAGTCAGATGCTAGATATGTAAAGAAAAGAGAAAGTACAGCACTTGCATTCAAGGGGTTCTGACTGGTGGAGAAAGAAGAAGTGCTGGGAAAGGAACAGGAGGGACAGAAGTACATAGTGTTTAGGGACTAAGACTCTGGTGAGGCAAAGTTGGCTTGAAATTCCTGCTTCACCACTGACTGGCTGTAGAAACTTGGTCAAGGTCCTTAACTGTTTGGTTCCTCAATTTCTTAATCTGTAAAATGGAGGTGATAATCCTAGAGTCTCTTTTAAAGAATTTAAAAGGGCGAGAAAAAAAGAGCTTAGCACCATGCTTGGCATATAGAAAACACCCAATAAATGTCAGTTACTCTCAAAATAATTATTCAGGATGACAGTAAACAAGTACTGACTGAGACACTGGTAAGACATTCTAGTCCAATGTGCTGGAATGCACAATGCCAAGGTCATCTAAGTTAAAACCATGGAATGTTGTCCCTACTCAAACTCATTCTCTGTATTCTGATGTCTCATATTTATATGTTATCACTGCCATCACTGGTCGCGATACCAGCAAGTGCAAAGAAGCAGAAGATAAGTTCTTCCCGCCCCCTGCCCTACACCCACTGTGGACAGCAACACAGTGCAGGTGCTTGCAGGTGGGTGAGGGGGCTCAGAAACCCATGGGAGAGTGTCAAGGTGAAGATCCAACACAGGAGGGGACAACAGGGGCATCACCTTGACCTATTTTATTTATTCTAGTCTATAAACTGGATTTGTATCATAAGGGCAATAAACAAATATGTTACCTTCTAAAATGAGAATGTATTTTTATTTTAATAGTGACCTTCCTTGTATATGCTGGTTTAAGTAAAAACAACTTGTTAATAGTTTGGGTTAATATGTGTAGGAGAACTTCTTCCAACACTCTTAAAATCACACTAAATAGCCATTGTCTCTTTTACCCACACCTTGTACTTGTCCACAACCCCAGATACTTCCAAATTACCACATAGGAAGAGATTATCAAGTACGTTACTTTGAAAAATGTGAAGACTTCCAGAGATAATATTAAAAGATAACTATAGGAAATGCAGTTCGGATATCTCAGTGGTTAGCCAGTCAGTGAATATATTTTAGTAGTTCATAGGGTACGTGATGCTTATCTTGGATATTATCCTTTGAAAAAAATGTATTGTAACACAAGAAACAGTTCAATCTAGATGATATACTCCATCTAGAATCAAATACTCTACAGGATAATTTTCCCCTGAAAAATTCAGGTGTTTAGGAGTGTTTTATTTAAATTCAACTCTGGCTTTATAATTAAAATTATAATTGTCTTAACAAAACCAGGCTTTTTTAAGGCTTCAGAGCATTTGTTGGCAAATGATTATGTGGTTTAGCAATTGCTTCAGACAGTTCAAGATGTATGCCTTGAAAAACAGTCCCGTGTCCAGACCATAACCTTTAAGAGATGAGAGGAATAATCTGAACCTGTAACAGCACCGACTGCTGTGCTCCCAAGTATAAATATTCCTGTCTTCAGCTGGCATTTAGCATTATAAAAGAAGAATGATGTCCTCTATTACAGCCAGGAAAGAATCATCAATTCAGTTTATAGGAAGATTTTCTAGGTCTTTGTGTCAATCATTTCATAAAATTATTGATTAAAAGAAATAGAAAAGGAGTGAAATGGCATAAATAACAGAAAAACATTGAAAACCTGCACATACTCAGTTTTTTTGAGCTTATGATGCAGATCTCAGTTCAAATTTAACTTTCAAACACAAATGTCAGGGGATGTACCATCGCTTGACTGAACATCCCAGAATAATCAATTTCATTCCATCTACTTAGTATACAATTAGACACCCGTTATACAAAAATACCAAAATCTAGGATTCAGATACTGCTTTATCTTTTAACTTGAATATTAAATTATCTGAATATTAAAAAGAGTACACCTTGTAAATGTGCACCTTGAACTTATTACATAGTGGACATACAAAGTAGATTACATCAGAAACAGAATGTTATCAGCCTCCAGAAGCCTATTCTATGTCTCTTCTAAGTAATTCCTTCTCTTTTCAGAGGTTATAGTGTCTTGTTTCTAATGCCATAGACTATTTTTGTCTCTCTGGGAACTTTATATAAATAAAATTATACAGTGTATAATATTGTGTGCTTGGCTTCTATTGTTCACCAGTATAGCTATGAAAATCATCCATTTTTGTACATACATAGTTCATTTATTTTCATTGCTGAAAGGATTCTATTGTATAAACACACAAAAATCTTTAGTCATTCCTTCATTGGTGGACATTTGGGTTGTTTTCAGCTTGGGGATACTACACAAATAATCTTGCTCTGGGTATTCTTGTACATGTCTTCAGCACACACCTGCAAGTGTTTCTGCAGAAGACAAGTTAAATGGAAAAGTACGGGTTTGTGGATGAGAATGTTCAGTCTGAATAGACAATGACAAATGATCTTCTCAAGTAAGTGCACAAATTACACTCTCTCCAGCAGTTCATGGGCGTTCCCATGCTCCATCTCTTCACCGATGCCTGGCAAAGGTGAGTTTGTTTCACTTTTTTCATTCTGGTGGTCACATAGTTATAACTCATGGAGATTTAAATTTGTGTTTCCCTGATAACTAAAGAAGTTGGGGATTTGTAAATATATTTATTGATCTTCTGAATATCCTTCTAAGAATAGTCAAGTCTCTTGCCCATTTTTCTATTGTTATCTATCTTCTTATTGATTTGAAGGAATTCTAAAGAAAAGTCCTTTTTTAGATTATGTATGTTACAAATATTCTCTCCCTCTCTTTGATTTACTTTTTCACTAAAACAATAAAGATAAAGAGAGGTTCTTAATTTTAATATATTGGCAAATTGTCAGTCCTTCCCTTGATCGTTATTATATTTGTATTCTTCTTTTTATCACAATAACACAAAGTTATTATGCTAAGTAACTTTTTAAAGTCTGAATTGTTTTTACCTTTCTCAGTTAGACCTAGAGTTTAAATAGAACTGATGTTTGTGTTATGAAACAATGGTTAAATTTTATTTTTTCATTTGAAGTATATTTGCTTAATTATTGTATATTTATCTGCTTATCTATTTTTAAATCTTGATTTTTGATTCTCTTCTTCAATACTGCCTTTGCTGTTCTCAGTTCATTGTTTTCCATATAAATTTTAGAATTGATTTACTAATTTTTATAAAATAATTCTGTTTAGATTTGTAGGGGATTCATTAATTTTATAGATAGATTTTGGAGAGAATTCTCAAAATTTGACATAACTCTTCATTGACTCAGGTCATCTTTAATTACCCATAATAATGTTTAAAATATTTATATAAAGTACATGAAACTGTTAGATTTAATGTAATTATACCTAAACTATTTTATATGGATGTAACCCTAGTTGTTTAGATCATTTATTTTAGATGTAATTCTAACAAATTCCACAATTATTAGAGTATTGTTAGTTTTATTTTCATTTTTGGTGTATAAAAATACAATTTTTTATAGATTGACTTAAATCTGGCACTACATGAACATTATATATTCATTATAACAATTTATCTATATATTTCTTTGGACTTTCTGCATGGACAACCATGCAGAAAATAATACATAAATTATCCATAATATAATATCTACTACCTCATTTAAAGGAAACTCTAGTTGCTTATGCTCAAAACCTTGGAGACATTCTTGACTCCTTTCTTTTACTTACATCCCACATTCATTATATTTTAAAAACCCTACTGGTTCTACCTTGAAAATAGGTCCAGAATTATCCCACTTTTCATCACCTTCACTGAGGCACCATCATCTTTCACTGGAATCGTTACAATAGTCCTCTAACCGGTCTTTCCACTTCCATGTATGATTTCCCTTCAACTAACAAGGAACAGAGCCTCCACAGTGATCTGAAAAGCAAAAATCTCACTTGCAAAAAGTGAGATTCTGTTACTCTTCTGCTCAAAATTTGCCATTCTTTCCATCTTACTCTGTAAAAGCCAAAGTTGTTAGAGCAGTCCAGGAGACCTGACTTGATCTGGGTCCTTATTACTTCTCCTACCTCATCTTTTCTCCCCTCTGCTCATTGCCCAGCCTTACTGACTTTCTTGCTATTTGTTAGACAAGCAAGAAACCCTCCTGCAACAGGATGCTTGCATTTGTCATTTTCCCTGCCAGGAATATTTTCTCGTTTTCTCCAAATATTTTTTTAAGAGAGGCTTTCCCTGATCTGTTTAAGGTATAAACTGTCCTTGCACCATCAGCTATTTCTATTCTCCTATTTTTGCTTAATATTTTTCACAATAATAATATAACTCACGAGCATATTTTATAGTTTATTGATTATCTCTATCCACTAGAATTAAGTATCTCTAGTCTGTGATTTTAGTGTTTTTTCCTCTGCTATGTCTTCAGTGTCTTGTGCAGTGCTGTGAACATGTCTGGTACTCTCTAAATGTTTATGTAAAGAATTAATAAGGCATGTACCTTTAAAAATGCAAAGGAATTCAAGTATTAGTTCCAGTTGGATTTATCATGGAAGGCTTCTGAAAGTAAGTGGGATTTGAACTTGGTAATTAATTGAAAATATTTATTAAGCATTAAATAAATACCAGACACTATGATAGTCAATGACAATAATGGGAAAAATTAATAAAGTCTAGTTTCTAATTTCCAGCAAACAAGCTTGCCTTCCTCTCCAACATATTTGTCACTAAGCCTCTTTCTTTACATTAAAGAGATTTCAAAGAACAATTCTGGAAAGTCATGTGGCTCTCTTCATCTACCATTAGAAGCATAATGCCATTAACATTGAACTTAGTTTGTATTTTTCCTGTATCTTTCTTCATTCTTCAAATTATACTGTTAAAGAATACATTTTTAAAATATTACTCGAGTTTGTAAAACAACTCTAAATCTTATGTGTTAAGTCAACTGCAAAACATCGCTTCTTGGCCTTTTGGCTAAGATCAAGTGAAGTTAACTACAAACAAATAATTTACAGAACAGGAATAAACATCAGATTTCAATGGATTTGTTTGGGACTAGGACTGGTCTTATAAGTATGGAAAGAAAAGTAAATAATTCTACCTAACATTTGCTTTTCTGAACACAAACTTACTCATGGGGCAAAGAGGTTAGGAGTTATAACAATATAATTTTTTTTCCTTATTCTTTCAATTTCAATAGAAAAGACATATAGGATAATAGAGTTTGCAATTTAAAAATTATAATAATGGCAGGGCACAGTGGCTTACACATGTAACCCCAGGATTTTGGGAGGTGGAGGCAGGCAGATCATGAGGTCAGGAGATCTAGACCATCCTATTCTAGTGAAATGCCATCTCTACTAAAATTACAAAAAATTAGCCAGGCATGATGGTACATGCCTGTAGCTACTCAGGAGGCTGAGGAAGAAGAATTGCTTGAACCCAGGAGGTGGAAGTTGCAGTGAGCTGAGTTCACACCACTGCACTCCAGCCTGGGTGACAGAGTGAGACTCCATCTCAACAACAACAAAATCACAATATTCAGTGGTTGTTCAAACAATATGAATATTAAGAATTGATCGGATTAGAGATTCATCTCATGAAGTTGGTGAAAGATTTTATAGACCTTAGCAAAACTTGAGTTATCTACTCTTTTTATTATCAGCTAAATATTCTTAGATCAATATTTTGACTTTTCTAATCTTGATAATATCTTTAAAAATATGTTAGTATTTTCTCTTCTTTTGAGATGGTAACTTGTTGAATTCATTGTACTTTATAATTAACAAGCAATTTTTTGTGCATTAGCTCCTCTAATCTATAAATCACTCTCTGAGGATAGCATGAATGTCCTCATTCTACAGAAGAGGCAAAAAGAGCCTCACAGGAGTTAACTGAACTTCTGGAGGAAAACAGCAAGAAATGTAAAAGCTGTGAGTTGAAATAAGGCCTGGCAGAAAGACTACATGGTTCTTTTTATTCTGCCCCATGGTACAGTCAAATCCATTGACGGTTTTAAATTAAATACTGTTATGCAAGAAATTATCTTAGGTCCTTGAGACTAAAGTTTTTGCATTGATAAAAATAACATTTTGGTGCTTAAAAACAGTTGTTAAATATATGAACAAAGGAAGCATTACTATTCTTCACCATACCTTGATATCTCACTTTTCCTCTTGTAATTTTGGTAGCTTTGAGGATTGATGTAATTATGTTTCTTGAAGTAATGTCAGTTTTTGAGTTTTACAAATCTATTATCTTATGATCAAATTAAATTAAGGGTCATAAAACTTTATAAAGTAGCCTAAGTATGTTTAAGATATTTTCTTTATTTATTTATTATCATCTTGTTTTTCTAATTGAATAGACTGCTAATTATCATAACAATAAATAAATAATATCAATTGCTATACAGGGAGTTCTTCCTGGTGAGAATTAACCATTTGTCATTTTTTTGAGGCAGAGCGTTGCTCTTGTCACCCAGGCTGGAGTGCAAAGTTGTGATCTCGGCTCACTGCAACTTCTGCCTTCTGGGTTCATGCAAGTTTCCTGCCTCAGCCTCTCGACTAGCTGGGAATACAGACATCTGCCACCATGTATGGTTAATTTTGTATTTTTAGTAGAGATGGGGTTTCACTGTGTTCGCTAGGCTGGCCTTGAACTCCTCACCTCAGGTGATCCATCAGCCTTGGCCTCCCAAAGTTGCTGGGATTACAGGCATGAAGCACTGTGCCTGGCTCATTTATCTTTTGCTTAATTAAGTCTAGGAAATTATGTTGGCTGAAATCACTATGCTTTCACAAAAGCCTACAGAGAACTTAAGGAACTGCTGAATGGTAACTTGAGTCACATATTTAGGGATGAAGAAACTTGGGTAACATACTCGTTTCTATGATGAGAGAATTAAGCCACATATAGGGCAAATCATAACCAACATCTATCTATCTATCTATCTATACACACATACATACACACACACACACACACACACACACACACACATTTGACTTAATTTTCTCTATATGTTATGTGAAAGGAGGTTTTTTTAAATTCAATTTATCAGGGAATTTTCCAAATTTGCCAAATTTTGAAAATTATTGCCATTGGCAACCCTATTGCTTTAAGGACTCTTTAATTGGCATTTCAAAAGACCAGGTGTATGTATCCTGTGATTAAAATCACTGAATTTCTTCTTTATGTTTCTAGATCACTGCCAAAAACAACAATGACTAAATTTATTAAGTGACATATCAGATCCGCAGTAATTGTTAGAACAAGTTGAGACACCAGAAAAAATGACTTGTCATAGAACAGATTATAGCATGTTGTTATAGCATATTGTACTGCCTTTTATAAATTTAAGAAATAAAAATTATACAGAGAAGATCAATAGTATTTTTTACATCATGTTTCTACATATTCCTTTACCCAATATAGATGTGATGAGAATTACTATACCTGTATTACTCTATCTATATACTTTAGAGACGAGATTAAATTGATGAGTCACAGAAAAAAAATCATAACTTCCTTAACGGGCCTTAGAATGCACTTATCTCACTTAACAATATGATAGTAGACATATCTCTCTCACAACCTTTTATTTTTTATTTTTTTGAGACAGGGTCTTACTCTGTTACCCAGGCTGGAGTGCTGTGGTGCAAACAAAGCTCACTGTAGCCTTGACCTCCCTAGGCTCAAGTGATCCTCTCACCTCAGCCTCCCAAGTAGCTGGGACTACAGGTGTGTGTGACCATGTCCAGGTAATTTTTGTATTTTTTGCAGAGACAGGGTCTCATCTTGTTGCCTAGGCTGGTCTTAAGCTCTTGAGCTCAAGCCATCCACCCACATTGGCCTTCCAAAGTGCTGGGATTACAGGCATGAGCCACTGAACCTGGTTCCCACAAACCTTCTAATGATTCAGTCAATGTCTGAACACCTCCACTGATGGAGAATCCACAAATCTGTAAATAGAGGCACCTAACTATCAGGTCCACCGAGGATGGATGGGAAGAGAGTTCCAGAACAAATGACAAGCATGTGTAAATGAGTGAGAGGCAGCATGGGAGGCCAAGGCGGGTGGATCATGAGATCAAGAGATTGAGACCATCCTGGTCAACATGGTGAAACCTCATCTCTACTAAAAATACAAAAAAAAATTAGCTGGGCACGGTGGCACGTGCCTGTAGTCCCAGCTACTCGGGAGGCTGAGGCAGGAGAATAGCCTGAACCCAGGAGGCCGAGGTTGCGGTTAGCCGAGATCGCGCCATTGCACTCCAGCCTGGGTAACAAGAGCGAAACTCTGTCTCAAAAAAAAAAAAAAAAAAGAATCTAAAAGAAAACCTCAGCAAAACCATTCAGGGCATAGGCATAGGCAAGGACTTCATGAGTAAAACACCAAAAGCATTGGCAACAAAAGCCAAAATAGATAAATTGGATCTAATTAAACTCCAGAGCTTCCATACAGCAAAAGAAACAATCATGAGAGTGAACCTGCAACCAACAGAATGGGAAAAAATTTTTGTAGTTTACCCATCTGACAAAGGACTAATTTCCAGAATCTATGAAGAACTAAAACAGATTTACAAGAAAAAATAAACCAAACAAACACATCCAAAAGTGGGCAAAGGATATGAACAGACACTTTTCAAAAGAAGATATATATGAGGCCAACAAACATATGAAAAAATGCTCATCATCACTGGTCATTAGAGAAATGCAAATCAAAACTACATTGAGATATCATCTCACGCCAGTTAGAATGGCGATCATTAAAAAATCTGGTGACAGCAGATGCTAGAGAGAATGTGGAGAAATAGGAACACTTTTACACTGTTGGTGGGAGTGCAAATTAGTTCAACCATTGTGGAAGACAGTGTGGCACTTCCTCAAGGACCTAGAAATAGAAATTCCATTTGACACAGCAATCCCATTACTGGGTATCTACCCGAAGGATTATAAATGGTTCTATTATAAAGACACATGCATACATGTGTTCATTGTGGCATTGTGTACAATAGCAAAGACCTGGAACCAACTTAAATGCTCATTGATGATAGACTGGACAGGGAAAATGTGGCACATATACACCATGGAATTCTATGCAGCCATAAAAAATGACATGTATGAATCAGGAAACCATCATTCTCAGCAAACTGACACAAGAGCATAAAATCAAACATTGCATGTTCTCACTCATAGGCGGGTGTTGAACAATGAGAACACAGGGACACAGGGAGGGGAGCATCACACACTGGGGTCTGTTGAGGGGAGCCAAGGGAGGGACAGCAAACCACATTGCTATGTGTGTACCTATGCAACAGTCCTACATGATCTGCGCATGTATGCCAGAACCTAAAATACAATTTAAAAAAAAGAAGGAAACTAGCTAGACTTTCATGTCACACACACACAAATAATCTAAATAACGCAAGTGTGAGTGGAATACAGCATGGCAGAGAGTGGCTTCAGCTGAGCTTTCTGAGGTGTGTGAGACCTGGGTTTGCATAGACTTGACAGAATGTCATGACAAAATAATATTGGCTTTCTCTTAAGAGTAATGTGAAGCCTTAAAGGAATTGAAGTCATGCTGTGCCATGATCAGATTTGCATTCTTTTAAAACTGACCTTTTAAGTCATTCTGGAGGACAGATTGGAGTGAGGTGAGATTAAAGGAATCCCATCAGGAACAAATGTGAAAGTCCAAGAGAAGGTAACTTGCACTATAGGAATGGTGTGGAGATGGGGAGAAAATGATGGGCTCAAGAGGAAAAAAGGATATATCGCCCTCCTCCCAGACCACATTCCAGGCCTGTGCATGATGGTCCTCCTGAATATAGCCACTGGTTAGTGCGTAATGCTCATGCAAGTCCAGCATCATTTTTCACAGTTATTAGCTATACATAGGATTTGTTGGTTCAGGTTCACAACCCATGTTCTATGCTGTGCTCAGCTGATTTCATAAGAGGTCAGGGAAGAACAGCTTGTGGTGTGTCACATGTGCACATTGCCACCTCCTGGAACTGACACATGATGGGCAATGGGAGGAATGCTGACTGCCAGCAGGCTACAGGTGCAGAGAGAAAGACTCACCCATTCCCTGTGGGCCCTGGGTTTAAAAGCTTTAAACACCTGCCAAATCCATAGACTTAACCAAGCCAGCCTAGCGCAGCAGCCCTTCCTCCCACCTGCCGGAAGAACTATTACAGTCAATAAATAAACAGACTCAATCAATCAAAACTTCCCATAAACAGTCCCATGAAATGCTCCATGTCCTTAGAAAGAATGCATTAACCTTTTTAAATTCAGTACCAATAGCTCAACAAAAAGCCCATTGTGATTGTCCTCTGAATAAATGATAATAAGGAGGGATGGCGAGCATTGTCTCATGGTAGAGGAACTCCAGAGTCTTTAGTCAAGAGAAGCAAGAATATAACACATTTTTGTACGTTACGTTTAGTACTTGGTGTAATTTACTTGTTGGTCTAAATTGGGCCAGCAAACTGCAACCTGCAAGCTAAATGCAGTCTATCACTTGTTTTTGTTAAGTTTTACTGGAATACAGGCATGCCCATTTGTTTATATGTTGCCCATGGCTGCTTTCCTTTCATGCTACAACAGCAGGGTAAAGTGAATGCAACAGAGACTGTATGACCCACAAAGCTTCAAATATTTACTGTCTTTTGAAAGAAAAAGTGGCTGGGTGCAATGCCTCATGCATTTTGGAATGCTGAGATAGGAGGATCACTAGAGCCCAGGAGATTGAGGCTGCAGTGAGCCATGATCATGTCACTGCACTCCAGCCTGGGCAACAGAGCAAGACCCTGCCTCAAAAAAAATAAAAAAGGAAAATATGTGCCAATTCTAGTCTATCACTGAAAAGAACTTGGTTTAAGAGAGCAGTAGACTTCTTTTAGCCACTTTCACACCAAGTTCTTGATGTTCACACATATAGTTACTATTCATATAGAAACCTTTGAATCCAAATTCCAATTGACTCTAATAAGAGATGAAAATAAAATTGTTGAGAAGAGATGGAAATAAAATTGTCGTTGCTTTTTGAACTAAAAAAATGAGGCCAAATGTTGCTTTTAGAGCGACTATTTTTGTGTGTTTGAACAGCATAAGCTTTCATTTTTTTAAAAAAAGAGTTATTAAATTAAGCCTTTGAAATAATAATGATCTGAGGAGAAAATTGCTTTTGGAGAACTCCAAAAAAGCTTTTTTAAAACCAACATTTGATAAATTAAAGCTCTCAAATGTTCCAGCTCCATCCAACTGCCCTGAGTTCCCCCAAATTCACAACTCTCTAATAGAAAATATGTTAAATAGTAAGAGGCTCATAGAAGAATGTGTTATGTCAAGTGGTTTTATCTTATAAGATCTGTCTACCTTAACATGAGAAACTCAGCTGCAATCAGCCTACTGCCTTAGGCGCACTGTAAATCCATTCCTACACACTGTCCTGCAAAAACAGCCATACTGCTTGGGTTCCTTACTCAGAAACTGACACCTCAACTGCTTGGTTCTTTGACCAGTGACCACCTTGAACTAAGTTAAATCAAATAAATGTCTTCGGTGTCCAAGCACAGTAAATTGTGAATTTGATTTGTTTTCTAACATGGTCCATCTGAATAATATGAGAGAAGAGCTTGAGACAGTAGAACCTAGGGCTAACGGGCACCTTAGAGTGCTGTGGTTTAACAATGGCAACACAGCTAGTATTTAACAGAGCTCATGAGATAATCCAGGATTCCTATTTTTGACTAAAACATTGGCAGACATTAAAAGGTCTGACAAGACAAAAATGGGGGCACAGCAGGGCACAACTCCCACCCACTGTTGGTAGAAGTGTGAACTGGCACATCACAATCTGGAATTTTCCTGTAGGTTGAATATGTGCATAGACTATGACACAGAAAGTTTACTCCTATATATATTCTAAAGACACTTGCACAGGAATGCTTGAAGTCATAATCTACATTGTAACAGGAAAAAAAGAAATGGCACAAATATTTATCAATAGGAACAAGTAGATACATTGTGATACATTCATGGAATAGAATATTCTTTGGCAGAGACACTGAAAGAACTGTAGTCTGTAAGTATCCCAAAAACAAAATGTCAAATTAAAAAAAGCAAATCCCACAGGAAAACACATATGTGTCACATATGTGTGTTGGTTAATTTTACGTGCCAACTTAGCTAAGTTATGGTAGCCAGTTTTTGGTCAAACATCGGACTAGATATTGCTATGAAGGTATGTTTTAGATGTGATTAGTATTTAAATCCATACATTTTGAGCAACGTAGATTACCCTCTATAATATAAGTGGACCTCATCCAATCAACTGAGGGTGTTAAGGGAAAAGACAGATAACCTGAGAAAGGAGGAATTCTGCTTCCAGACTGACTTTGGACTCAACATTAACTCTCCCTTGGGTTTTCAGACAGTGACCTGCTCTATAGTTTTCAGATTTCCCAGGCCTCACACTATATGCCAATTTCTTAAAATAAATCATATCTACACCTACCTATGTACCTACCCACCTACATGGTTTTATCCGATGGTCAAATGCAATATTGACCACAGTGAGGATTCCCATCTGATAGGCCTTGTAATTAAAACATAAAAGAAAAAGTATGGTTTTTGGATTAAGACAAAGTGGGATCGAAATTCCATTCCAGTTACCTCCAAAATCTGTATGTTTTGAAATTAATGACTCTGTGGCTCTTTGATTTTTCCTTTAAAAATAGAGATTATAACAGTTTTATTTGAGGACTAGATCGTATAATGAATGAATGTGGCCAAATGCTAAAAAATATAATTTTACTTTGTCTGTTAGGTGCTCTGAGATCTTATTTAGCAGATGATAAACAAAATAATAGGCTAAATGTCCCAAAGGTCTGCTTTAACTTAAAGCCAGTATTCCTATGGAACACACTTCTCACTATATCCTTCAAGAATGAGGCACTATTTTTCATCCATCAAATTAACAAAACTGGAAAGACTGGAAACATCCAGTGCAGGCAATGGTAAAAGGAAGAAGGCACTCTCATACTTTACTAGTGTGGAAGTGTGGATTCCTACAGACTTCTGGGAAAATAATAGGACTCTAACCACAAGCAAAACCAAAAGCAGTATTATGTAAGGATGTACACAAAAGGATGTAGGATGTGTATTATAGTAATATTTGCAGTAGCAAACAACTGAAAATAATCTGAATATCTATTCATAGAATGTTTTAAGTAGACGAGAGTACATACACATAGTATGCAATACTCTGCATCTACTAATGAGTATAATACTACTATACCTCTTTGTTGGACTGGAGGGTTATGCCATATTTTTTAGTGCTAAAAGCAAATTGCAGAGTAACCTGTTTAGCTGGATGTTATTTATCTATTTTTTTTTTGCACATACACAGAGAAATAACACACATTTGCTTATAATTGAATAAATCTGAAATAAATGGAAATAAAGACACAAATTGTACCATTAGTTAGCAGAAGGTAGAACAAGGGGACTTGAGAATATTAACTTTTCATTTATATATTTTTCTCATTTAAATTTAAAAATGAATCATTTTTCCTATACACCAATAACAGACTTAAAGAGAGCCAAATCAAGAACAAACTGCCATTCACAATTGCTACAAAAAGAATAAAATACCTAGGAATACAACTCACAAGGAACGTAAGGGACCTCTTCAAGGAGAACTACAAACCACTGCTCAACGAAATAAGAGAGGACACAAACCGATGAAGAAACATTCCATGTTCATGGTTAGGAAGAATCAATATCGTGAAAATGGCTATACTGCCCAAAGTAATTTACAGAATCAATGCTATCCCCATCAAGCTATCATCGACTTTCTTCACAGAACTGGAAAAAACCACCATGAACTTCATATGGAACAAAAAGAGAGCCTGCATTGCCAAGTCAATTCTAAACAAAAAGAAAACAGCGGGAGGCATCACATTACCAGATTTCGAACTATACTACAAAGCTACAGTAATCAAAACAGCATATTACTGGTACCAGAAATATAGACCAATGGAACAGAACAGAGATATAGACCAATGGAAAAGAACAGAGGTATCAGAGGCAACACAACATGTCGACAACCATACAATCTTTGATAAATCTGACAAAAACAAGCAATGGGGAAAGGATTCCATGTTTAATAAATGGTGTTGGGAAAACTGGCTAGCCATGTGCAGAAAGCAGAAACTGGACCCCTTCCTGACACCTTACACTAAAATTAACTCTAGATGGATTAAAGACTTAAACATAAGACCTGGCACCATAAAAGCCCTAGAAGAAATTCTAGGCAAAACCATTCAGGACATAGGCGTAGGCAAGGACTTCATGACAAAAATACCAAAAGCATTGGCAACAAAAGCCAAAATAGACAAATGGGACCTAATCAAACTCCACAGCTTCTGCACGACAAACAAACAGTCACTAGAGTGAATCAGCAACCAACAGAATGGGAAAAAAATTTTTGCAGTCTACCCATCTGACAAAGGGCTGATACCCAGAATTTACAAAGAACTCAAACAGATTTACAGGAAAAAAACAAACAAGCCCATTCAAAAATGGGCAAAGGATATGAACAGACACTTTACAAAAGAAGACATACATGAGGCCAACAAACATATGAAAAAATGCTCATCATCACTGGTCATCAGAGAGATGCAAATCAAAACCACATTGAGATACCATCTCATGCCAGTTAGAATGGTGATCATTAAAAAATCTGGAGACAACAGATGCTGGAGAGGATGTGGAGAAATAGAAACACTTTTACACTGTTGGTGGGAGTGTAAATTAGTTCAACCATTGTGGAAGACAGTGTGGCGATTCCTCAAGGCCTTAGAAATAGAAATTCCATTTGACCCAGCAATTCCATTACTGGGTATATATATCCAAAGGACTATAAGTCATTCTACTATAAAGACACATGCACACAAATGTTCATTGCAGCACTGTTTACAATAGCAAAGACCTGGAACCAACCCAAATGCCCATCGATGATAGACTGGACTGGGAAAATGTGGCACATATACACCACGGAATATTATGCAGCAATAAAAAATGATGAGTTCGTGTCCTTTGTAGGGACATGGATGAATCTGGAGAACATCATTCTCAGCAAACTGACACAAGAACAGAAAATGAAATACCGCATATTCTCACTCATAGGCGGGTGAGGAAAAATGAGAACACATGGACACAGGGAAGGGAGTACTACACACTGGGGTCTATTGGGGGGAATAGGGGAGGGATGGTGGTGGCAGGAGTTGGGGAGGGATAGCCTGGGGAGAAATGCCAAATGTGGGTGAAGGGGAGGAAGGCAGAAAAACATGCTGCCATATGTGTACCTATGCAACCATCTTGCATGTTCTGCACATGTACCCCAAAACCTAAAATGCAATAAAAAAATGAATCATTTGTTATTGGGGTGAAGTAAAAACAAATCCAGTTAACAAGATTTCACTAGGTATCTAAGACATTTGACTGTACAGTCACTAATTATGTACACAGACTTTATTTCAATTATTAGCCTTAAATATCTAGTTGGTATCAAGGCTCTTAAGTGAGTCTACCAAACTTTGTTCCTTACCTGAGCCTGAAGGTAATTTTTTATTTTAAATTTTTCCAAAACTTCTTTTTATCTCTCTATCAACAGCACAATAAGGAGCTAACAAGAAAAAGAAAAATCTGCTTATATTTGTGCCTACTGTTCTTTTGAGTACCTATTTTTAACTTTGTTTCTTTTGATATTCACCAAGAAAATATACACATGCTTTTAAAAAATTAAGCAAAATGCAGAATAATAACTAGGTTTTAATTCCAAGATGTTTACAATTTTTGCTTGTTTCAATCCATTTTTAAGGGAGTATATTAAACTTTCACCTCTCTTATTTATACCTATCTTGAGTTGTGTGTCACTTTATTTTGACAATTCACTGTAATTATCCGTAAAGAAACTATTCTTGTAATGTACAAGATTACCCTAAATGCTATTAAATAACAATATTTAATGATTACACACATGTAACTGCTACTGCTGAGCAATCCTCTCTAAGACAGATACTTTAATTTCAAAAAGTAGAAATGAATTAATATCAATTCATTCACACTTTCTTACTAGTTTGCATTTTAGATTTGAAATCAGCATTCAGCAAAATGAGATGCACAGTTGTGGCTACTTATTTAAAGCAACAGCGATTTCATGTGTCATTTATGTTTTCCTTCAAATCTGGAATTCAGCCATAGTGAGTTGTCAAAGGTCAAACTACAAACTGCTATGGTCTGAATTCAGAACAGAAGTTCCTCTCATAAGGATGAGTTCAACTCACCATACTCTTCTGGGCCCCACAACATAGACAAGCAATGCTTCAGGCAACTCCAGCTCAATATGACCTTCCACTTTCTTAAATTAATATTTCAAATTTATCTATGTTTATCAAATTGAAAATCTGCTAATTTTCCTTCTTTCTCCCAAGAAGGAACTTTGTTTCCAATCTAGAGACAATAGAAGCCATCTGTATTAGTTTGCTGGGCTATCATTACAAAGCATCACAAACTGCCTGGCTTAGACAACAGGAATTTATTTCCTCACAGTTATGAAGGCTGGAAGTTTGAGATCAAGATGTTAGTTTAGTTTCTTCTGAGACCCTTTCCTTTTCTTACAGATGGCTGCTTTCTCCCCATGTTCCTTTTGGTGTTCCTCTGTGTGACTGTGTCCTAATCTTCTCTTCTTATCAGTTAGCATTAGGGCCCAACCATATGACTTCATTTTACCTTAATTACTTTTTAAAAGACCCTATTTCCAAATCCAGTGACATTTTGTGGTACTGAGAGTAAAGACTTCAACATACAAATTTTGGGGTAGGGGAGGTTCTATAGTAATCTATTTTCACACTGCTATAAAGATATACCAGAGACTGGGTAATTCATAAAGAAAACAGGTTTAATTGACTTACAGTTCCACATAGCTGGGGAGGACCCAGGAAACTTACAATCATGGCTGAAGGGGAAGCAGGCTCGTCTTACATGGGGACAGGCAAGAGAGGGTGTCAGCATGGGAAGGAGGAACTGTCAAACCTTATAAAACCTGTGCAACAATCCTGCAGGATGCAGGATGTGCACATGTACCACAGAGCCCAAAGTACAATTAAAAGAAAAGAAAAGAAAAGAAACCTTATAAAACCATCAAATCTCCTGAGAACTCACTCACTTTCAGGAGAACAGCATGGGAAACTGCTCACATGATCCTATCACCTCCCACTGGGTCCCTCCCTCAACATGTGGGAATTATAGGGACTACAATTAAAGATGAGATTTGGGTGGTGACATAGCCAAATCGTATCAGGGTCACAATTCAGTCCATAACTCACTTTCCACTTGCAAACCTACATGTGCACCAAATTCTTTCCTCTTGCCTTCAATTAGTTTATAACCAATTCCAACTGGGTCCTAAGTCCCCCCTCCTTATCAGAAGTTTTGCACTAGTAATTACTGCTTCTCTTCCTATGAAGTTGGTCCTATAAAAAGTAATATTTGCCAAATATCTTTCATTTAAAAAAATAAATAAAGCAACACATTTATCATGCCCCTGTTTCCCACCCATTCCCAAGCCAGACTTATGTCATATATCATCAGAAAAGTGATCTGACATAAATATAAGTTTGATAACTCACACAGGTACCCACTAGCTAGGTGAGGAACCAGAGCACCTTGTCTCTATAACCAAGATAATAATTAACTAATTAATTAATTGCTCTGGCCAGTATTACTGAAAACCTCTCCTGTGGTATGATCTATTTAAAAAAAATGAATTTGATCATTTTTATTATGTCATTGGCCTCCTTTCATTGTCCTTAGGATTATTTAAAAAATCTTCCAGCTGGTTTGTAGTGCCCAGACTGTTTTGTCTCCTGCTCCCAACAGAGGCCATCACAAGTGCCCTTCGTTACATGCCACCATTTAGTGATCATGGCCTTTTCCCAGGTTCCATTGGGTGACGTATCTCCTCTCAACTCAGAACCTTGACCTTGAACCTCCTCAACTTTTCCCCCAACCATTTTGTCAAAATTCTGCTCATTAGTGAAGTGCTAGTCAGGGTCCTAAGGCTCATTTTTAATAAATCTCTTATTGGAGATTAAGACATAAACCAGAAATTATGTTTTTAATTTATAGATTTCAGGCTAGTCTCACCTGGTATCAGATATTCCCATGGCTCCTGGGAGGTAAAACATGCGTTCACAGCTTCTTAGGACAGTAATCTTTTCTGCACAGTGGCTCCAGAGTTGGAAGCTGGGGTGGTGTTAAGCCACCAGTGGTATCCATCTAGGGCATCGAACACATGCAGCAAGCATTTGTCATTTTTTTTATTATGCAACATTCATTTCCCTTTCTTGTGGTACTAGAGTTAGAGTTTCCTTTGGAGAAATGACCTCTCTCTCATTGCACACATTCTTGTGGAAGTGCAGCTCACGCATCCTTCTGTCACCACTCAAGGAATGGAAACACGCTCTAAGCCCATTAGGCTTCCTGATCTGAATCTTTCAGTGTCCACCAGAGAGTCACAGCTGTGTGAGGAGGGCTGCAGAGTGCAGCTGATTCACCACGTAATTACCCTTGGAAATGACTTAGAGTGATCAGTTCCTGCCACCTACTTCATTTCCTACTAATATTGTTTTTTTTTTTTTTTGGCTTGCAGCTAAATAAATCAAACAACAAACACAGTATGTATTAGCATTCATTCACAAAATAAGAATATTCATCAATTTACAGTTTTCCTTTAAACTATCAGATAGAACCAGTTTTATTATGACATAACTTTAAAACTCCCTCTATACTTGTTAATCTCCCTTTCTAACAACAATAAAAAATAGGGCTTCAAACTTTGGGTAAACAAATCGTTCACTGCTAGAATTCAATTAAATTGATTGTATTATATTTCCTTTTATACTTATTTATATTTACGACTAGTGCTGTTGGTTTTCCATTTATGGTGCATCAAATAAAAATGTTTAAAAAGAAATATAACTTGAATAAACATATTTTAAAAACTGAACAGCTGTAGGCTGATATGGGAACAATCAAGAACATGTGAGAATGACTGAAGCTTGGAAAACACAGCTTAAGCACAGGGATCTGGGTAGTGGCCAATTTAGTGGTTAGTCTAACTCACTCTTCATCATATTCCCACGACCAAATCTTCCTTCTTTTCCAACATCCCTTAAAAAAACAATCCCAGACTCTTTTATTAAACCTTGTCCCTACTATCTTAAATTTATTTTCTGATTATCTTCCTTGGAATTCTCAGGTTGACGTTGTCTAAGTCCTAAGTATATCAAAGTCCAATTTTGGGGCTGGTCGCGGTGGCTCATGCCTGTAATCCCAGCACATTGGGAGGCGGAGGCGGGTGGATCACAAAGTCAAAAGATCAAGACCATCCTGGCCAACATAGTAAAACCTCGTCTTTACTAAAATACACAAATTAGCTGGGCGTGGTGGCATGTGCCTATAGTCCCAGCTACTCGGGAGGCTGAGGCAGGAGAATTGCATGAACCCAGGAGGCAGAGGTTGCAGTGAGCTAAGATCAGCCATCGGACTCCATCCTGGCACCTGGTGACAGAGCAAGACTGTCTCCAAAAAAAAGTCTGATTTTGTGTAACAGAGCAGATTCTGCTGTGGTGTGGTTAAAACAGCAGGCAATCCAAAAGTCATCAAAAAAACACAAGGCCTTCTAAGGCAGTTTATTTTTAATGCATAAATTAGTCAGAGTAAAAACGACATAAAATGCTGTTGTGTGCATAAGACCACGTTGCCGTGCTAGATAAATCCAGTCAGCCAGAAATTGCTCAGTTTACAACTAGGTTATTTTGAAGCCCTCAAACTTGCTTCAAGGCAGGCACTGGGCTTTGAATCCAAAGGAGCCTTTGAAATGCAAGTGGCTGAAGGCTGCATCTTTCCTAGTTCCAAAAAGCTCTTCCTTTGGTGGTGTTGGCTGTTCTTTAAGGCCCTTGTATAAAATTTCCCGACATGCCTTCTATGCTCTCCCTACTTTTTCATATATTTTTGTTGGCACTTGCCTCCCTGCAGTCTTTCTGTTTTTCATTTGCAGTGATGAAATCAATAATTAGACTATAATATGGATCCAAATGAAAATGCCTTTTTAAAATTAAAACAATAAAACCAACACTTTGTTTTCATTTATATTCTTCAGCAGTCTTTAGTTGTCATTTATCAGTAAAATTTTATCAGAATATTCAATACTGATAATGCTGCCAATCTTATTTTCAAAGTTGAGGCTTTTTATGTGGGCTGTGGTTGGCACTGCACTTAGACTTATTTGGATTCTATTTAATCTCTGGCTTCAACTGACGTTGGGAGGCAAAGAAAACCAGCAATCAGCCTGCCATAAATTTGCCATGGGACTACATAATGTTGAAGAAACAACCATATAAATTTGCTGAGGAAAGACAAATTCACACCAGGCAGATTGTAGCAGGCTGGCCCCCATGTGCTAGTGGGACTCCAGGGCAAGGCACACCTGAGGCAGGAGCACCGAATGAGGAAGGTGCCAAGGAGAGGGTACGTACACTTTTCCTGATATATCCCTTTCACCAGTGCAAGAGCCACTGCATTGCCATCAATAAAGAAAGGAAGGCAACATGACAGGGTAAAAGTAGCACTTTGGAGAAATGATAAAGACTGGGTGTGAGACCAATCTTTGCACTAAAATAGCTGTGTGCTTTTGGGTAAGCCTCTCAGACTTCCTGAGCCTCAGTTTCCTTTTCTGCAAGTGGGAATAATAATTATTGATATGAAAAATTCAGAGAACAATTGTGAAGGTCAAACACAAGAATGTGTATGAGTAATATCTTATGAGATATAAATGAATATAAAATGGTCTGATTAATCATTATCTTAAATTTCATAATAATAAGAGTAAACACTTTGCCTTTGAGTTGGGCCAGCAGCTACTAGCATTCAAACAGTGTAAACATAAAAATAAATTTAAATGGTATCTAAATCTCAGAAGAACTTTTTGTGCTTTCATTTTCAAATAAGCTTTCCTCATGATGGATCATTACTGGAGAGTTTCTTAGCTAGGGAATAAGTTATCCATGGGAGAGACTGAAATGGAATAAGCTGATTTTAATATGCAAAATGGCTATTTCTATTTCTACATGTGGTTATAAAGACTCTGTGTTCCCTTATCTACCTACCCACTGTATATTCTTCTTCCCAGAGAGATTCATTTACTTTCTGTGTTTTAATGATACTGCCTGTTTTCTGAGGAGCTTTACGATGCTGAGAGAGTGATGTACAAAATCAACTGAGATATTTATGACATTTAGACATGGCTACTAATAAAATGAGAGGATAAATAGGCAACTTTAGAACAATAGGATATATACTATTCCCAAAAGGAAAGGACTGCACACAGTCCACAGGGTACATGGGAACAGAATCAGAAAAGAAAGATAAGATAAGAAAAGAAAAGAACACCAAGTGTATAGAATAACTTGGTGAGGGTAACTGAAATAGTCATGAGATGAACCACGAAAATGTACTACCATTTTTCTTAGTTACTTAAAAATTAACTTAATGTTAAATTTTTGCAACACGTTGTGTGTAGGGTGTATGTGTATGTGTGTGAATGCAATTGCTCTGTTCCACCATTAATGAAGTATGAATTTTTATTTTCTCTTTATCTCAGTTGTAGTGATATTCTGGTTTGACAGATTCTACAACACTAAGCAAATACTCAAAAAACAGACCTCCCAAACCATGTGAGAGTTCATAAACAGTATTTGCTTCAATCTTCTTTGATATTAATATTTTTATAACACCTTTCATTGGTTACCAATTATATCATTTTTAATTCAAACTTCCTATACCCTAATGCTTTAAAAACATCTCTTCTAAACAGAATTTGGCTTTTAAAAACAAAAATCTAATCTGGCAATCTTTGTCTTATAATTGGACCATTCAATCCTTTTCCATTTAATGTAATTACTAATACAGTTGTGGAGAATTGTACTTTATATTTTAAAATAACAATAGATTCACAGAAAAATACAAAGATAGTACAGGAAGAGTTCCTGTATGCCTCATTCAGTTTATATCTTATATTATTTTAGTCTAATACCAAAATCAAAGATTTGACATTGGCACAATGTGTGTGCATAGTATGTAACTTCCTCACATGTGTAGATTTGTGCAACCAAGGCTACAATCCAAACAGGAAACTATTCCATCATCACAAAGATTTCCCCAGTGCTTCCCCTTCATAGTCTCACGCATTCCCTCACCTCACCAGCTCTAATCCATGACAACCACTAACATGTTTTCTATCTTTATACTTTTGTCATTCTGAGACTAAAGTAAAATTATACAGTATACAATATTCTGAGATTGGTTTTCTTCTATCAGCATTTTTGTTGTTTTCAGTTTGGGGTATTAGACACAAGATTGCTGTGAACAATCATGTGTAGTAGTTTGTGGATATATATTGTCATTTATCTGGGATAAATGCCCAACAGTGCAATTGCTGGTTTGAATAGTAAATGTATGCTTAATTTTTTACAAACTGCCAAACTATTTTTCAGAGTGGCTTTACCAGATTACATTTCCATGTATGAGAAATTTTATTTTTCTATATACTAGGCAATGTTTGATATTGTCACTATTTTTAAAGTTTTTATTTCACTGTGGTAAGAATATTTAATGTAAGGTGTACCCTCTTAACACATTTTTAAGTGAACAAATAGTGCTGTTTTCTATAATGTACAATAGATCTCCAGAAATTATTTAGTTTCATAATTAAAACTTTATGCCCATTTATTAGAAATTTCACACTTTCCTCTTCCCTAGGCCTTAGTAATCATCATTCTACACACTGATCCTATGAGTTTCATTATATTAGATATCTCATATAAGTAGAATGATGCAGTATTTGTCCTTCTGTTACTGACTTATGTTTAGCAAAGTGTTGTCAAGGTTCTTTTATATTGTCACATTGAAGGATTTCCCTCTATTTTAAGGCTGAATATTATTCCATTGCATGTATATATAATTTTTCTTTATCCATTCATCCATTAATGGATATTTAGGTGGTTTCTAATCTTGACTATTTTGAATAGTGCTGAATCTCTTTGAGATTCTGATTTCATTCTTTTAGACAAATACCCAGAATTAGGATATCTGGATCATATGGTAGCCCTATATTTAATACTTTGAGGAACTTCCATCATGTTTTGCATAGTGCCTCACTGTTTTGCATTTCCAGCAAGAGTGTACAAGTGTTTCAATTTTCCACATTCTTACCATGCTTTTTTTTTTTTTAATTTGGTAACGGCCATCCTAATAGGTATGAAATGCCATCTACTTTTAATTTTGATTTGCATTTCCCTAATGATTAGTGATGTTGAGTAACTTTTCATATATTTGATGGCCATTAGTATGTCTTTTTTTTGGATAAATTTCTATTTCAGCTTTTAGCCCATTTAAAAAATGTTATTAAGATTTTACTACTATTTTTTAACAATTCTAATAGGTGTGCAGTAATGTACCATTTACTGTTAATGTTTATTTCCCTGTTAATGTTCATGTTCAAATAAGTACATGAACATCTATTCATGTCCTTATTTGCCACTTTTATATCCTGTATAGTGAAATACCCCTTTATATATTTTGCTCATTTTCTAATTAGATTGTTTATTGTCATACTGTTGAGTCTAAAGAATCCTACAGACATGTGGTTTGCATATATTTTCTCATAGACTGTCCTTGCCCTTTCATCTTCTTCATCATAGTCTTTTGCACAGCAGAAGTTTTAAATTTTGATGAAGAACAATGTATGAATACTTCTCTTTCTTTCTTTCTTTCTTTCTTTCTTTCTTTCTTTCTTTCTTTCTTTCTTTCTTTCTTTCTTTCTCCTTCCTTCCTTCCTTCCTTCCTTCCTTCCTTCTTTCTTTCTTTTATTTCTTTCTTTTTTGAGATGGAGTTTTGCTCTTGTTACCCAGGCTGGAGTGCAATGGCGCGATCTTGGCTCACCACAACCTCCGCCACCTGGGTTCAAGCAATTCCTCTGCCTCGGCCTCCTGAGTAGATGGGACTACAGGCACGCGCCACCATGCCCAGCTAATTTTTTGTATTTTTAGTAGAGACGGGGTTTCACCATGTTGACCAGAATGGTCTCGCTCTCTTGACCTCATGATCCACCTGCCTCGGGCTCCCAAAGTGCTGGGATTACAGGCATGAGCCACCGCGCCCAGTCCCGAATACTTTTCTTTTATAGATCTTGCTTTTGGTGTCATGTCTAAGAATTTGTCACCAAGCCATAGGCCCTGAAGAGCTTATCCTATGATATCTTCTATAAGCTTTATAGTTTTACACTTAAAATTTGATTCATTTTGAATTAACTTTTTATGAGGTTTAGATTCCTTTTGTGGAGGTGGGGTTGTGAAGGTTAGCAGGGAGGGGAGACAGCTATCCAATTTTTCCAGTAGCATTTATTGACAAGATTATCCTTCATTCATTAAATTGCTTTTGCACCTTTATAAAAAATCAGTTGGCTGTACTTTGTGGAGCTGTCTCTGGGTTCTCTATTCTGTTCTATTGACCTATATCTATCCTTTTACAAATGTTGCACAGTTTGTTACCTACACTAACAATTCTTCAAATTGAGTAGAATGATACCTCCCACATTTCTCTTTCTCAGAAGTGTTTTAGCTATTCAGCCTTACCTTTGCATGTAAAATTTAAATCCATTATATTATTTATTTCTTACTATTTATCCTACATGTTCTGTTTTTGGTTTGTTTTGATTTGGGTTTCTCTCATTTTTTCTTGTCTTGTTTTATATTATTTTCTACTACTTTTTTACTTCCTTCAGTAGGTTGGAAGTTAGGTCCTACTCTTCTTTCAGTTCTTACCTAGAGCTTAAGAAAGTCTAAATTTGTTGGAACATTTACTTATGTCCTAGTCAATGTAAAAATCTGAATATACATTATTTTTATTTGATTCTCCTAATGTATATCACGTATATCTGTTCTTACCCTACTATAATGATTCTACCCACGACTGGGTAATTTATAAAGAAGTTTAATTGACTCACAGTTCCACATGGCTGGGGAGGCTGCAGGAAACTTACAATCATGACAGAAGGCAAAGGAAAAAGCAGGCATCTCTTTACAAGACAGCTGGAGAGACAAAGAAAAAAACCCAGGGGAGCTGCCATTTATAAAACCATCAGATCTCATGATAACTCTATCACAAGAATGCATTGGGGAAACCGCTCGCATGATTTAATCACCTCCCAGGTCTCTCCCTCAATACCTGGGGATTACAAATAAAAAAGAGATATGGGTGGGGACACAAAGCCTAACCATATCATATGACATGGTTTCCTTTATTTTCAAATCTGTCATGCATAAATACTAAATGACATACTTTATTATTGTTTTGTATAGAGAGTATTAATTTCTTGGATGATGTATTTATCATTTTGTAGCTCTTGGAAGCACCTCTGAGCTTCCAGATGGAGTCATTTTTCTTCTGCTTAAAGTATACTCTTTAATATTTATTTCATTTTGGACCTGCTGATGAAGAAGCACCTCAATATTTTCACTTCACCTTTTTTTATAAGCATTATTCCCATTAAATATCAGTTTATGAGTTGGCAGTTATCTTCTTTCAACACTTTAAAGGTATAATTCCTCTTAGCTGCATAGTTTATGTTAAATAGATCACCTCTCATACTTATTATTTTTCCTTTACATTTACATTGTCTTTTTACTACCAACAATAACAACAATCCTGTCCCTAGACAATTTACATTTTTTTTTCTTGTTTTTTTTACTTAATAATTTTACAGTTACTTATCTAGATATGCCTTGTTTTTATGTATGCTGCATTGGGTTTCCAGGGTTTATGGATGAGGCTTGGTGTCATTCATCAGTTCTTTAAAAGTTCTTAGCCATTCTCTTTACAATATTTATTTTCCCCCATTTTCTCTCTCCTTTTCTTCTGATATGTCAGTTACAAATATTTTACCTTCTCATTGTGTACTCTGTTATCCTCTTTTCTCTATGTGCCATCCTTTCAGTCTCTCTATTCATTCTGAATATTTTCTCCTGGCCTATATTTCATTTTACCAATTCTTTCTTTAGGTGGAACTAATCTGCAACTAAACCCATCCATTGAGTACCTTATTTGGTTTACTATATTTTTAAAATTTTAAATTTCAATATTTTTTGTAGTTTTTATTTTTTCCTTTTGACATAATTATCCATATTCTCTCTCTCTTTTATTTTATTTTATTTTTTTTGAGCAATACCAAGTATGGTTAATTAAGGTCTGTATCTGATAACACCAATGTTTGGAAACCTGAGGATCTATTTCTAGTGTTCAGAGTTTCAATTCATGTTATCTTGTCTCTTTGTTTATATGAATATTTCATTATCTACCAGAAATTGTATTTGTAATATTGTTTGTGAAAGTAAATGCAGGACTAATATGGTATTATCATCCATTAGGAAATATTTTTGTTTATTTCTGTCACATGCCTTTGAGCACATGCAATTTGGAATCATCTCAATTTAAGTATAAAAATTAAGAGAATTATTTTTATAAGCTACAGTTTCTTTGAGAATCTGTTTACTTCTAGCTTATCCTTTCTCCTAGGGTGCAGCCCTTTAGAGGTTTTAAGTGTGAAAAAAAGCGAGGGCCATCTGGATTTGTCCCTCAACAGAACATGGACTCCAACCTTTAAATTCTTAGCCCCCTAAAACTATCTATTAATTCAGCCTCCTACTTGCCCATCTGAACCAGCAAAGGTGGCTCTATTGCTCGTGTTTAATCACCACCCTCTCTTGTCCTCTTGGTTTTTTTTGTTTGTTTTTTGTTTTGATACGGAGTTTTGCACTCTTGTTCCCCAGGCGGGAGGTGATTCTCCTGCCTTAGCCTTCCAAGTAGCTGGGATTACAGGCATGCACCATCATGCCTGGCTAATTTTGTATTTTTAGTAGAGACAGGATTTCTTCATATTGGTTAGGCTGATCTCCAACTCCCAATCCCAGGTGATCCACCTGCCTTGGCCTCCCAAACTGCTGAGATTACAGGTATGAGCCACTGCATCCAGCTGTCCTCCTCCATTTTTAGCCTCCTTACCTATTAGGCTCACTCCTAGAACTTCCAAGATGCTGATATTTTTTTCTTTTACCAAATATAATTTACTTCTATATTTATGCTGCTATTGAATGTTTAAAGGGTCTCAACCTCCCTTGCCTCATAGTTCCATGATGGACTTTCTATGCTTTCCTCTGGCCTCTATTCCCAATCTTTTCCATACTTTTTATATGGACGAATGAGTTGATGTGATCTTGAGTTTTAAGAAGGCATTGTGGGCTTTGATCTATTGTAGAGATGGCTATGTATACAGAGAGGGCACTGTGTACTGCTCTCAACCATGTGGATTGCTCCCATTCTTACAAGAGGAATGCCTATAGTTCTGAGTGCTAGACTGAATCCATTTTGAAGAGTACATAAATGTTAGATGTCCACTTGGCTACATATTAAATTGTATTCTCTGATGCAGTCTTTATCAGTAATGAAAGTAATTTTTTATTCTTCTTTTGTTTGGTTTCTGTCTTATTTCTCCAAATTCAGGGAACAAACAAAAAAGGATGTTATTTATCGATTTCCTAAAAGCTCCAAGTACCCATTCACAAAAACTTTACTTTTATTACAGCACATTTTATGGAGGAAGCTTCTCATCCTCCTCTTCATGGGTGTCATCATCCTAAGGTCGTGCCTACAGCTTGGAGAAATAATAGTGATGCATCATGTTAAATACTTTTTTCCTCCTCATTCCACATTCCATTTATGGGCTTGGATTAACGACATGTTTAGAATCAGAGTAAACTAAAAACAAGAGATCTGAAGAAATTTTTCCAGCAATACAGTGACATAACATCGATTAGAGCAAAACAACTGAACAACCTGTATATTCTAACCACAGCTATGATATCAAAGTTTACCTTCTGTATAAAACCTAACAGATATGGTTTGTATTTCCATCTGCTCCCAAATCTCATGTCCATTAATAATTCCTAGTGTTGGAGGGGCAGCCTGGCGGGAGGTAATCATGGGGGACAGACTTCGCTCTTGCTCTTCTCCTGACAGCAAGTGAGTTCTCCTGAGATCTGGTTGTTGCGAAGTGTGTAGCACTTCCCCTTTCTCACTCTTTCTCCTGCTCCAGCCATGAAGGACATGATGGCTTTCACTTTGCCTTCTGCCATGATTGTAAGTTTCCTGAGGCCTCCCCAGCCAGGCTTCCTGTACAGCCTGTGGAACTGTTAGCCAATTAAATCTCTTTTCTTTGTAAATTACCTAATATCAGGTAGTTCTTTATAGCAACGTGAGAATGGACTAACAAGGTGATTAAATTATTAGCTGCAACTTACCTTTGTATAGTTTGTGCATTTTTAAAATAATATACTACAGAGCCACCAGTTAAGACCTGATGTCATCTAAGCCAAGAGAAAAAGTTTTCCTAATCCGGCTAAAACAAAAGAGCCTGAACAGTATGAGCAAAAGTATGGCCTTGGTCTCCAAACCCACAAACTGTGCTTGTATATACATAACCACAGATAAGGCTCCTTTTATCTTAAAATATTTCCAGGAGCTTTCATTTTCCTTTTTTCTTTTTTTCTGAGAACTTCTGATTATTTGCAACTATTTCTAGGCCACAGCAGCACTCCAGTAGAGTGTTTTGGCAACAACCCCTGTTGTGGTCAGCATCTCCTCTGCAGCTGGGATTTTTTAAAAGAAGTGAGTAGCATTTTCCTTGTTGTGCCCCAGCAACAAAACAAGGAAAACTTCCATGGGAATCAGATAATCACAGAGCCTTCCCTCTGTCTCCGCTTCCCTTCCCTCATGTGACCAAATAGTTCAGAGCCACTGGTGCACAATTCAGGAAGCATGCCACTCATAGAGGCTAACAGAGGAACACAGTCCTAACCACCAGACCCTGCAACATATTGTGGAGAACTCCATCAACTAAAGTGCTTGTGAGACTCATAACCTTGATGTCACAAGTGCAAAGAAAGACTTGTTATGGGCCAGGATTGTATCTTCCTAAAGTAGAGACATGGTTCGGGGTGGATATATACATGTTTGCTCATTTGATGTGGAGTGAGTCAGCCAAAGAATTTATCTCAATACAACAAGGTTATACACTGAATAAATATAAACCTCTAGGTTTGCCTTAACTACAGCCAACAAAACAAAGTAAAACCAAACAACAACAAAATTACAAACACACAATGTTTCATGGCTAAGCAAAAATTCATGGGCAGAAGCCAGAGACAAAGAGACTTACAAGGTAAAAGTCACAGCCAACATCTTAAAATGTACAAGTCCTTTTTGGCTTATCCAACTTGAACAAAGCCACGGTATGAAATTAATCTAAATAACTAGAACATGTTTTGATACTTATAAAAATGGAATTATGAAAATATACTACTGACTAAAATTGAACCCAGCACACCAAGATGTTGCCATTTTCTAATAACCTTCAAACAATAAAACAACCAAAGAAATGTCATTGAGTCGCCATAACTTTAAATAAGTATCATTTTAGAATCATTGGGATAGAAACAACTGTGAAAAATATCCTTTCAAGTCTTAGAAAAAGCCCTCATGAAAGTCTGAAAGATCAGCTGTGGGATTTTTGTTTCTTTAAAAAAAAGTAATATTTTATTAATAATATTTTTATGTGATTCTAAAAACCTCTCTCAATGTTGACTCCTCTCTGCAAACATCTGCCTTCACTTTGTGGAACTGGTCACATTCCCATTACTAGTGCTCACCCATGAGGAACAAACACTTCACTTTTGATGAGCGACAGTTTCAACACCCACATTAGGCAAAAGGACATTTCTCACAAGAAAAACAGGCTGCAAGCTTTGACAAAGGGCTATTTGTGAGGTCGCCTTTTGTTTGAATGGTCCCATAGCAAGGCAGATGTTGGAGAGGGAAGTTCGAGAATCCTTCTAAACCAGATGCACTTTGGGTTACTTCCTCTGCTTGATTCCAACACAGCTGAACAGAATAAAACAAAAGAGGAAATGGGGACACCCAAAATGAACATTATGACTACCTCAGCAATAACCTTTAGAAAACCTTTCAGGATCCTGTGACATCACAGAGATGTGTCATCTTCTTATAGAATTTTGCTCCAAAAACAGGATTTATACAATTTCTTAATACAATTAATGCTGAAACACATCTAGCATACATAGCAATAACTTAGGCAAAAAGGCAACATTCAAGCAAAATCCTTCCTGGAACTAAAATCCTGTTATTAAGTCAATCAACTTTCCTTTTAACTAACTAAATAAACAACAGCAAGACATGGTAATTTTTAGCTCAGAGAGAGAGATTCTCCAATGACTCTCATAAGCTTCCTGTTTCAAGTCCAGCTCTGTAAGACCTTGGGCCATCTTTCTAAATGTACTTAGTTCTTCTTAATCTTAGTATTCTCATGCATTTAAAGAAGAGCATTGGACTTGATGACACTTATTAATAAGTTTCTGGACATCTGTGTCCAGTGTCATATGAACAAATGAAATTCATGCATTCAGATTTAACTTGCTACTTTTACCCCTTTCTTACCAATAGTGCTTCTTTCTTCAGTAGTCCTTACCTCAGTTTAGAATGCCACCAATTGTCCTGTTTCTAGAGCCATAAATCTGCTAGTCATTTTCTTCTTTTCTATTTTTGGTAATGCAGTGCTTCCTTAAGTGGCTCTATATAGTTTCACTACATATTTTTATTTTGCAGAAACCTACATCTATAAGTCTAGTACCTGAAGCTCTTGTTTATTCATGCATTTCCATCAGTCTTCTCAGTCAGATGTTTAGCTCAGCTCTGTCCTCTTATTCAAGCTTTTCTAAGAGCCTCATAGCTACTTTTCTGTCATCATGTTACACCCTACAATCCAGCTCATCGAAGTCACCTGACTTATTTATAAAAGGTGAATACTATATATACATCTCTCTCTCACTCGACTTTCTTCAGTTATTCCCTAGTGGACACAGAATAAAGTCTTAACTCCTTAGCGTGTTACTCGGTGTCCTTCAGTGCCAGTCCACACAAATTCCTCACCCATCCTGCAGAAGCTCCCAGTTTTCAATGTTCTCCTAAATGCTGAGGAATCTCTGTCTATGCAGGATTCTAAAGATGAGGAAAATCAGTCTCTTAAGACTCAGCTTAAGCATTACCCCTTGAGTCTTTACTGTTACTTTGCCCCTCTGTTCTTAAGGGTTTATTCCTGGTATTGCTCCTAAGGGAAGGAAGTTTGGTGGGCCAAGAGTCCTAAATGTTAGAGCTTTCTCTCTGAACACTAACAACATTAAACTCCATTCAAGAAGGAGAAAAAGAAGCCATCACCTTGAAACAATATTGACAACCACAGTTCCTTAACCTGTGCTTGTTAAAGTCTTTACCTCTGTGAGTATACTGAAAGACATATTTAGTTTATCTCCTATTATCAAGAAAGAAATATTAAAACTTCATTGTTAAGGATCACTCTCAATGTGACAGCACTCAAGACAATCAGTTCTTGAGATCTAGAAATTAGTATATGTACTAAGTGCTAAGGGAAAAATTATACTCTTGAAACTACATCCCTGGGAGTGTTACTGATGATATAATTCATCTCAGGAAAGCCATGGGGAACATTGCTGAGGATCTGGGAACTGTAGAATGAATACGTATAAAAGACAAGTAAAGTATGGTGCATAGGTTGCTTTGAGGGAGAGAGAAAGCTGATTACTTTTCCTGGGTCTCAACTTTCTGAAAATGTAGAAACACAATTAGATGATGAGTTATGAGCTGAAGGAGAGGATGACTCAGCAGCAATGTGCCAACTCCATAGTGGCTTCTTCACCAAGCTGGAGAAGGATTTGCAGCAATGGTCCCAGAACTAACTGTGCACATCCATAGGATGAAGGTAAGTAGGGTGGCTATACTTCTTGTTATCTAGTTTGCTTAGGACAGTTCTAGGTTATGTCTGTTTAATATATGTTTAAAAAACACACACTTATTTTTTTAAATGTCCAAATTTAGATGATAAGTTATGTAACTGTAGTATGAATTTTTATTTTTTCCTGAAAATTAGTAGAGATTATGTATGTTTTTGGCTTTTGGTAAATGGTAGATGTGTTGATTATGGAGAAGGGTGGGAGTTTAGAGTTGGACTAGATAACTTTTCCTCCTTTTAAATCTCCCTTAAAACCATGTTTCTTAATTATGATTCTCAATCTTTTAGCATAATTTAAAATTTTATATAGCCCTTTAAAAATAATTTTCAGATGACATTGGCCAGATGTCGTAGCTCACGCCTGTAATCCCAGCACTTTGGGAGGCCAAGGCGGGTGGATCATGATATCAGGAGTTTGATACTAGCATAATCAACATGGTGATCCCATTTCTACTAAAAATACGTGGTGGCCTGCACCTGTAATCCCAGCTACTCAGAAGGCTAATACGAAAATCTCTTGAACCTGGGAGGCAAAGGTTGCAGTGAGCCGAGATCATGCCACTGCACTCCAGCCTGGGTGACAGAGCAAGCGTCTGTCTAAAAACAAAACAAAAAAACACACAAGAAACAAAAATTTCAGGTGATATTATTTGGACTTACATGTTCAGATTCCAATGGGATCTTATTGACTTAAATTTATAGGTTCTAGTGGGGGAACGGACGAAAGGCTACCAGTGATTTTTGCCTATCTCTCAGGGTACTTAGGAAGGACAGAGAAGAGACAAAAATCAATGTAACGTTTAAACCACAGTGCAATTGAGCCATGATAGCCATCACAATGTGATATCATAAGTAGCCACTGTTTTTTACCTCAAAGAATATCATTCTTATTAAACTCCCCCAATGAAAGAGTCCTTGCTAAGGGAATTCAGCAGAATACATACAAAATTTTACCATCTGCAGAGGTGATAGCACTTAATTAGGAGAGTCAAGAGTATTAGAGAATGTTTTCAAAGTAGCACCTCAGGTAAGAGACCCCCTCCCCACCTCTGCTGCTACTAATGGTTCTGCAAGTCATTTTATTCTCACCGCATCACAGAATTTTCCCTAGACAATTTGGAATTCAAATCGGGCGAACAGATACTCACAAATTCAAGTACTCTATGTATATACCTGCAGCAATCACGGAAGGGTAGGTGGAGAAGAGACAGGATAAAAGAAGAAACAGACAAGACATTTGGAAACCATTGAATTCTTGCTTTGCTTTTCTCTGATCACTTATCTCTACAAATTCCTCTCATTCTTTCTGCCATCTTGTTACCCATCACCACATTATTTTTCCCGCAGTCTCTCAGCTTCCATATACAGAGAGTTGTTCTCTCTGAGCAGTCACAATTGAGTAGTGGAAGACATGTTTTTAGATGCCAAAAGTCAATCTCTGTCTTTCTCCCTCTCTTTGTAATCATAGAATTCGGTTTTAGTAGTTCAGTTGGGAAACACAGCTTACAAATAACTGAATTTGCTTTTTTAGGCTGTGATTCAGCAGGAACAGAAATTAGCTTTATCTCAGACAAGAGGGTATACACGCTGGTCTCTAGTTCCTTCCCTTTTTGCAGTTTTTTTCTCTCTGCAGATCAGTCTTTGACCCAGGCTTGTTAGCTGAGTATCATTCAGGCTCACCTTCACCCAATCCTAAAGCCCAATCATTTCTTCCCAATCTTGACACCAATCAAAATGTGCTCCCTCTACACCTGCATCCTACCAAGCATCTAATTTTCCCCTAGGAAATAGTCCAAGCCATTTGTGCTAATGTGTCTGACAAGGACATACATTTAGAGCTCATTATTTCATGTTTTTGAAAAGATTCCCTTCATAGAAATTAATCCTTCCTAAGTGAAAATATTGCCAAGATCTCATTGAGCATTGCCTTTGAGGATTTTTCTTTGTCTGTGTATTAGAATAGATGTCAGTGACTCATGAAAAACAGCCATAGCTCACCAATAAACATTTTAATGAATATGCTTATTTCCTCCCATCCTCCTACCCCAGTTGATTTTTTTTAAATGCATATGATTTTTACTAAACAACAATGATTTGTCATTTTTACTGTGGGGCTTATAGAGGAATTATGAAACCAAATATTTCCCTATCCTCCATCATTTTTCACATTACATTATTTTACTCATTAAACAATGTTTAAAGTCTCCCAGATTTATTTTTTCTACTCAGGTTACAACAAATCACTGTTCATCTCAAGAGGGCCATGCCTCATCTGCCTTATCTATTTTTGAGAACCTCGATGGTAGATTTGCCTGTGTGACCACATGAAGTAAAATTAATCAAGCTCATCTTGTCAGACTTGTCATATCCCTGGGATTTTACACAACAGAATTTCCTCTCGTGCATTCTTAGCAATGCCACACAACAGGGGGATTTTTAGAATTCAATTTGCAAACTTATATTCTCTGCAGTGAGTGGTGTTTCAACAAAATTCCCAGCATTTTGAAATTATGTAACATAAAAAGTAACAGAAGAAGAAAATAATGGCTCACTTCACCTATCTCCATATGGAAAATTTACAGAAAAAGAAAGACCTTTTTTTTAAAACCATGGTAGGGGCTTGAGCGCAGAGGGAGGCATGGTCTCAGCATAAAATTCACATTTGCTTCAGCCATAAAGAAAGCATCTTTGTTTACCATTGCTGGCTACTTACGACATCACATTGAGATGGCTATCACAGCATAATTTCACCGTTGTTTAAATGTTACATTGATTCTTGTCTCTTCTTTGTCCTTCCTAAGTCCCCCAAGGGATAGGTAAAAAGGATCACTGGTAGCCAAAGATTGTAAAAAAGAAACTAGATAGTAGCCGGTATTCAGCCACATCTGGGTTATTATCTTATTTTTAGACCAATCATGGCAAATTGTGCTTTGGGGTTCATAGAGGCAGTATTAACATATCTATGCCCTAACCTCCTCACCTGCCATCTCTTTCCCAAAACTCTCAAACAGGAATAGTAGATTTTTGCTTTATCAGTAGACAAAAGGGAAGCATCCTGAACCTCTCCTGGAGTATCGCAGGACTTTAGGGCATAGCCTTGCACTCAGCTGTGTTAACATGAACTTGTTTCTTCCCATTTCGAACTGGCTCTGACTCCCTGTGACTACAGAAAGCCACTAATAGTAGAATGTGATCCTCCCCATATATATAACTGTCCCCTGCCAGCTTCCCTACAATGTTTCCTGAGAAAATCTTTCTGTCCACCACCCTGAACATGTAGGAAGGATTTCAGTCAGCTGTTGGAAAGAAGTACGCAGGTGTGGTATCGTCCATGATCTGTGCATGGGTATAAGGGTCAGGAGAAGCAGCAAGGAAATGCTGCTGGGCTGAGGTGCAAACTTCTGCAAAGGAAGGTCTCGACATCTGCATGCTTCCTGCGCATAGCCTTTAATGTTTTGAGATTGTTTTGGAATTTCCAGCACATTTCGAGGAAAAAAACTGCCTGTGTCTCTACTTGACTCTCTGAGAAAAAAAAAAAAAAAGAGTTTATATACTAGAGGGACTATACATTGTAGGCTTGGAAACAGGCTGGCACACTGAATAATTGGAGTCTACCCTAGGTGCTCAGAAAGGGAAGCAGAGCTGTACTGTCTGCTCCCTGAATGTGTAATGAACTTCATAGCTCGCTGTCATGGCAGGGGGATTGTGCAGAGTGTTCAGCTTCACACTGAGCCTGGGAACATGGTCTAGGGAAGAAGTATCTGCAAAAATAGAAGGAAAATGGGTTACATAGTTTCAGATAGAGAGGAAATTGCATAGCAGGGTGACTACAGTCAGGAAGAATGTCTTACATACAGTATTTCAAAATCATGAAGAGTATAAATTTTAAATGTCTCACCATAAAAAAGGACAAGTAAATAAGTTGCCAGATATGTTAATTAGCTTGATTTAATCATTCTAAATCGTATGCAGACATTGAAATATCACATTATATCTCATACATTTATGCAATTATGATTTGTCAGGCAAAAATATTAATAATCCAAAAAGACCAGATAGTCCCAATGTTCTGTAAATTGTCTCAGAGTATTAAAAGCCAAGAAAAACTGTTCAATTTTTTTATAAGGCAGGTATAACTTTGATATTTATGCCTAATAAAGTGGACAGGAAAAAGTTTTTTTTAAAGATGTGATAGGAAGTTTAAGGAGACAGAGTTGACAAGACAGGAATTTTAAAGAAAATATTACTTCTGTGAGGCACATGATATTTTAGTAAAGAATCATGAAAAGTGCCAGTGCTTCAAGAGTGGTGGCTTCTGACTGCATGATTCCTGAAAGCACAAAGTGTGCAGAATGTGGGGCTTCACTGTTCCACAACCCCTTCTTTAGGGCAGACCCTCACAAATTCCACATCTACCTTTCTTCACTGGGTTCCTCCTTGCCAGCCTGGACATATGGAATTGTCCTCTTGCTGTTCACACACTTCACACTGTTATCACATCCACCCATCATGCCATTTCTGGATACCCTCCCCCATTTCTAATCTTTACTGCATCTCATTCCATATTTAACTCCTCAAGGTCTCAAACCCATGGAATTAAACTCTATCTGTTGCAAGGTGATTGGGAGAGCAATCTAACTATAGGCCATATTTGGGGTAGCTGAGATCATTTTCAGCACTTAATTCACAGCTTTCTATTTGCAAAACCTCCTCAATAGTTAACCCTGCAATGAGCGCAGAGCATTCAGGCCCTCAGGACAGTACAAGGGAGAACTGTATTTGAAACTATTGACTTAAAGCAAAATCTAGGACCATCATTCCTTTCTCCTCCTAGGGAGGAATTGATTTTTTCAAGTAGTCCACATGTCTGGGCATAAAACTGATTAGCTCATATAAATATTTTGTTTAATATATATGTTGTGCGTTTTTAAGACCAAACACAATTATCTGAACTAGAAAATGAGAATACATAGCCAGATGCAGTGGCTCACCCCTGTAATCCCAGCACTTTGAGAGGCTGAGGCAGGCGAATCATGAGGTCAAGAGATCGAGACCATCCTAGTCAACCTGGTGAAACCCCGACTCTACTAAAAATACAAAAATTAGCCAGGCATGGTGGCACACACCTGTAGTCCCAGCTACTCGGGAGGCTGAGGCAGGAGAATAGCTTGAACCTGGGAGGCATATGTTGCAGTGAGCTGAGAACATGCCACTGCACTCCAGCCTGGTGACAGAGAGAGACTTTGTCTAAAAGAAAGGAAGGAAGGAAGGAAAGAAGGAAGGAAGGAAGGAAGGAAGGAAGGAAGGAAGGAAGGAAGGAAGGAAGGAAGGAAGGAAGGAAATGAGAATACATATATTCTTATTATATCAAATTCATGTATTTTGAAAAGGCATATAAAATAAACTTACATAATTTTTTAAAAGTCATTAAGATTTTGAAAAAAGCTGGAAGTAAGCCCCTCTTTTTGTTTTTGCTTTCTACACAAAAACTGTTTATATCTTAAAAGAAAGATGCTTTTATAAGAATTATATTTTCAATGAAAATAGAAATATGTGAATAATCATATAACGTTAAGATTAAAAAATGATGCCACAAAGAAATATTATTAAATACTAATTGATGCCTTTAAAAGAAAATCCAAAAATTGTTACTAAGTTTAATTATATTCACATGTACAGTTACATACATGTACATTCACATATATAATTACATATACATTTTAATATGTTATACTGTACTTATCAACTCTGATTTTCAGGTGAGCAGTTACCTATCTTTAATTTTGCTCGAAAACAATTGATTTTCTAAATTCAAATGCAGGACTTTATATTTTTTTAAATTCAACTATATCTTATCAAAATTTCTCATTACTTATGTTAACCTAATATCACAGATGCCGAGTACATGATGACTTTCAGATTTTTATTTTTTGAAAGCCAGAAGATTAATTAACATTTTCAGAAAGAAAACTAAATAAAATGGAGAAAGCTTGCTAATTCTCTGGATAAGTACTAATAGCGTGATTGATGAAAGACAGTAAGAATCTACTTTGTAACTCTAAGAATCCTTTTGAATAAAATGTTTTGTATATTTTATGTTGATGTACAAGGAAATCCCATACACTCATTACTCAGATTCAACAAGTATTTACATTTGCCTCATTTCTTTTTTCTGTTTGTGTATGTATACATACCTGTTTTTTTTTTTTCTGAACCATTTGACAGTAAGTTGGGGTCAATATGTTTCTTTACCCCTAAAAATTTGAGGGTGATTTGCTTAAGGCAAGGACATTCTCTTACAGAACATCTGCATAGTTATCATAATCAAGAACTTAACTTTGAGACCTGAAGATTAGGTACTGAATGCTTGTGTCCTCCACACAGATTCCTATGTTGAAGTCATAACTCTCAATGTGATGGTGTTTGGAGATGGGCCTTTGGGAGGTAATTAGGCTTAGATGTGGTTATAAGCATGAGGCCCTGGTCCAATGAAATTGGTTGACAAGGGTGTGTGCGCGCTCACGCTCTCTCTCTCTCTCTCACGTGTGTGTGTGTGTGTGTGTGTGTGTATACACATGTGCGTATAAAGAAGAGGTCATGTGAGGACACAGAAATGTGGTAGCTGTCCATAACCTAAAGGAAGAGCCCTCATCCGAAAACAGCCATGCTGACACCCTAATCTTAGACTTCTAGTCTCCAGAATTGTGAAAAAATGAATTTCTGTTGTTTAAATGACCCAGCATATGGTATTTTGTTATGGCAGTTCACAGACATGAAGATACCAATCCACAATTCGTATACAACCTTTTTCGATCCTTCCAATAATGTTCTTTACAGCCATTTTTTACTTAAGTTCAGGATCCAACTGAGAAGCATATATTTTATTTAGTTGTCCAATCTCTTTAATTTCCTTTCATCTGGAAGCTTTCCTCTGATTTTTAATCCTTCATGACTTTAACAATTTTGAAGGGTACGAATGCTTCTTGCTTTGGGTTTGGCTGATGTTTTCTCATAATTACATTCAGGTTATTGGCTTCCACAAGACTTCTGTGGAAGTGATGGCTTGTCCTTCTCTTCATCATATCTGGAAATATTTGATGTTACTGGGCCCCATAGTTATGAAGCTTACTTTGGTATACAGCAGTTTTTCCACTGAAAGGTTTTTTGTCTTTGTAATTAATAAAGGATTTGCTTGGAATACTTTAAGCCTATGCAAACATACTGGTTCTTGTCAAAATTGTATCCACCAGTTTTAGCATCCACCATTTCTTCCACATTAATTGCTTGGCACTCTACTGTCAAGAAAAGCAGCTTTCACTTATCTGTCTGTGTGTTTTGAAAATTAATATAAGAATGGACTCATAAATTCTTATTTTATATAATGGATTGTAATTCTTAAAATTATTATTGTTGTTGTTATGTTTTGATGCTGAAATCGTTCTCAAATCTGCCCAGTGGAAGTCCCTTTGAGCTGGCTCTTATGTTCTTTTGACATGTCCCTGTCATCTCATGGACATCTTCTTACTTTTGGTCACAAAATGTTCCAGGCTCATCTTGTTCTTTCTGGGACAAATTCTAGAATCAGCCATCTCTCTAAGAAGCCCTGGCTCTGATTCCTTTTAGTAGGGATTATGATAAGATATCAAGCTCATCTGGGTTCTAGGTGTGTTCTTTGCTATATACAGCATTGCTTCAAGGTCTCTAGGTAGATAGAGGTGAGCTACTAGCGCATGTGTGCATACACACACACACACACACACACACACACCTATCTGCATACATACACACAAACAATCTACATTGTTCAGAAGTTGAGAGTTAATCTATTTTCTTTCTTTCTTTTTCATTTTCTTTCCTTTTCTGGCTACCATTTTCTCCTTATCTTTTTCCATTCTTTCTTCTGTTACTTTTTATTTTTTAACCCCATGTCTATTCATAATCTCCTTACTTTTAATCAAGAGAAAGGGGTTTCTGAATATTCTGGATATAAAAATCATGGACATCTATCTGGCACTGAAGGAAAAATGGGAAAGATAGGTGAGGAGCTGCAGACTGAAAGTGTCCCAGGGAGAGATACACACCTATCAGCCCTCAGCAGCATGCTATGACCCAACAATCCCCTTGTTCTCTAGCCATCAATAAATGCCAGCTTAAAATATACCTTTGGGTGTTGTTTCTGGCAACTGTCCTTTGTTGTATATCTCAGTCTGGTCAATTCACTACAGATAAATGAGAGGAATCAGGGCTTAATATTTAAAACATCCCAGGCCTAAGCCTCTAAACACTTAAATATCACCTTAAAAATAAATACATAAAAATAAAAAATTTCACAATTAAAACATTATACTAGCACTTTAACTTTTAAAAATATACTTGAATAAAAGATTTGTAGAGTAGAGCAGTACTGCAAAGAAAATATTTGAAGATTCATAATTTGACATAAACCATTTTTCTAGCTTAACTTCTGAGATAGCTAATTAAAGAGGGTGTTTTTCTTTTCTTTTTTATTAAATAGTATGTCTTGACAAACCACATGAATATAAAAATATATGTGTTTGATATAAGTGTAGGGCTCACAACTTAACATTTCTGGTACAAATGCAGGGCTTGTTAAATGAAAGCTTCCCAATCCAGTACTCTTTTCAAGAATATTCCAGTAATAAATTCATCTAGATTGAATTATCTGTCATATTTTTAGCCTTATGGCTTTTAACAAATCATGGACTCAGAATCTGATAGTCTGAAGAAACTTTCCAAATTATGCATTCCTATCTTCTTCTGATTTCTCTTGTAAAGGAATTATTTATTTGAATAATTTTAAAGGGCAGAAACTATTGAGAATTTTATATCACTTTTAATCAAATTCTCTCAGTGCCTATCATATGGTTATAAGTAAATTAGCTTCCAAATATTCCAATCAAACATTCCTTTAGTTTATGTATTAAATTATTACCACATACCACGAACTGTGTGGGTGCTGTGCATGAAGCACTCTGGCTAGTGTGTAAGAAATCAATGGTAGAGAATTGTGGATAGAAGAAGGAAGACAAGTTAGGAGGTGCCTGCAATCGTAGCCTAAGAAAGAGATAATTGTGATACAGACTAGCAGGATAGGCAAACTGATGGGTTAGTTGGATTTAGACATGTTATAGAACTCACAGAATAGGCTAATGGAGAGGACATGGAATATGTGAAAAAAAGGGTTAAAGATGGAGATTCCAGGATTATATTTGTTTTTTAGCATGAAAACATGGACATATAAATCTGGCATTTATATCAGGATGGGAAACACTAAGGGAGAATAGGTTTGGGGTGGAAAAGAAATCAAATGTGTTTTGTGGACTTGATACTTTTGAGATGTGTATTTGATTTGCAAGTGAAGATGTGTTAAGTATTCCAAGTGGATAACTCATGTGGGGTTCACTGGAAAGATCAGGACTGGAGAAGTCATCAGCTTGTAAATAGGATTTTATAACCTCAGACTGGGACCCAAAGGCATATATTTAACTGGCATTTATCTACAACTTACTGTGTACCAACAATTGCTCTGAGTGCCTACATGCATTGATTCATTTAGCCCTCCCAGCAATCAAATCCAGTCAGGTAGATACCTTTATTATCGTTGCTATTTTGCAGATGAATAAACTAAGAGCAAAGAGAGGCTACTTAATGTGCTCCAGACTGCACTGCTAGTAAATGCCAAGGCAGAATTTGGACCCCAGCAATCTGACTTTACAGCTTTGCTCTGAAACATTATGTTGCTCCTATTTATGTAATACGACCCTGCCTAGAAGCAATTTGTGATGTAGTTGAACAAATAAAATAAAATAAAAGTAACAGACATGAAAAAGACAAAGATAAGTTAGGTACTAAAATGTCATGGTGTTGACTGTGAGTCAAAGAAGTTTGGAATAGGTGTGAACTTCCTTGATAATAGGGCATAGCAATAATTAGCTGCTTCATTGTGACTCAGTTATACACTAAAGATCTGAAATAATTTAGCAGGTTCCATAAATATCCAATTTATTGCCGAAAATTAACTTAGTCATGTGTATTATCATGCTCATAATAGCTAATCATTTAGATATTGTGCACATCTTGACCTACTGCCAGGAATTTTGTAAAACCTCACTGTCATTTAAGTCTTTCTTAATCAACCTTCATCAAGTGGCAGTAAAGAATGCTACTAAAAGATTCATTTCATTAACCCTTTGTCTTCTAGACAGACAATTATAGTCTATATTCACTTTATTCTATATAAGCAAGAACTTAGGAACTTCATGGGAATTCCAATTAATTCAACAGAAACTTGAGCACCAAATTGAGAGTGGTAATGCACTAAGCCCTGTGAGATTGTTAAAGCCTTGGCTCCAAGATTTTGCCAGCTCTCTGCCAAATTATGCTCAATAATCTTTCTCTTTTGAATGTAAAGCTGGGGACACTACAAGGAAATACTTCCACTTTTCTTATGACGAGATGAGCAACTAACTTCTAGACCCCTGCTTTAAAGTATTGCTTTTGCAGACACCAGTGCTGAAAACGTGTGTTGTGAGAAAAAATTCCCTAGAAATGCGTTTTCAGCTCCAAGAATCATTTGAACGGAGCAGTGTCTCCAGCAGCAATGAAGTTTTGGTGCTTTAGTTTAGTATTGAACATGGCCCATGGGCCAAATCCAGCCCATCATCTGTTTTTTTACAGCTATAGTTAAGAATGTTTTTTCCATTTTTAAGTGGTTGAAAAAAATATAATAGTATTTCATTACCTGTGAATATTTTATGAAATTCACATTTTAGTGTTCATAAATAAAGCTTTTTTGGAACATCCCCATTCACTGACATATTTGGCATGGCTCTTTTGACACTCCACAATGGTAGAGATGAGAATTCTTGACAAAGACCATATTTCTATTCTTTATTGAAAAATCTCTCTGATTTATGCTCTATATTTTGGGAAAAAAGTCTCCAGTCATAACAAATTTTGGAATATGAAATATCTGTTTATTTTTTAAATTCTTCTTAAAAATTATAGTTCTATATAGCAGAACTAATCAAAAGTAAGAGGACCATATTTATCAATGAGTGAGAAAATAGAACTACATTGAAGCAAACCAATGAGTGATTATTAAAAAATAAATTTGATTACAGTCTCTGTAGAGAGACAAATCAGATTTACTATATGGTTGCTTTTTAATGACCGTCCATTCTTCCTTTAAGGGAGTTTATTCCTAAATGATTTCACATGGGGAATTCCAGGACTCTACACATCTATCAGTGTTGAGCATTTTCTGTTGAAGAAAGTAGAGGAAAACTTTTTGATCTGAAGAAAAGCCCTTAGACTTGACAAAAGCAAGATAATTATTTCAAAGTTACATATGGCTTTGATTAGTCATAATCATTGTTGAGTTCCTAAAACCCAACAATATTTTTTCAGTCCTACAACAACATTGATAAGTTGGCAAACTAGGTATATTTATCATTGGTTTGAAGTAAGGAAACTGAGGCCTAAAGTATCATTACACTATATTAAAAAAAAAACTAAGCGTAGGGCTTAGAGTCAAAACCCCAGACCCCCATCCCACTCAACTTCCCAAGAACTGTGTGTTTCTTATCCAAAAATGGAAGTGAGAACTCCTGACTAACCAACTTTACTAAGACATTGTAAAGATAAAATGAGATGAATATGAACATGCTCTGAAAACTCCATAAAACACTTTATAAAAATGAAAAAGTAGCCTCTCTAGTTTCCTATCCTCTGGGCAGGACCTCTCTGAAAGAAAGGCAGCAGCCCTAGTCAAGGGCTTATAGATAAAACTCCCTGGGACAGAGTACCTGGAAGAAGGCTGTGGCACAGTTTCAGCAGACTTAAACATTCCTGCTTGCTGACTCTGAAGAGCAGCAAATATCCCAGCACAGTGCTTCAGCTCTGCTAAGGGACGAACTGCCTCCTCAAGTGGATCCCTGACTCCCATGTATTCTGACTGGGAGGTGCCTCACAGCAAGGGTCGACAGATACTTCATACAGGATATCTCTGGCTGTAATCTGGTGGGTGCCCCTCTGGGACAAAGCATCCAGAGGAAGGAACAGGCAGCAATCTTTGCTGTTCTGCAGCCTATGATGGTGGTACCCAGGAAAACAGGGTCTCGAGTGAACCTCCAGCAAACTCCAGCAGAACTGCAGTAGAGGGGCCTATTAGAAGAAAAACTAACCAACAGAAAGGAATAGCATTAACATCAACAAAAGGGACATCAACAGAAAAATCCCATCCGAAGGTCACCAACATCAAAGACCAAAGGTAGATAAATCCATGAAGATGAGGAAAAACCAGCACAAAAATGCTGAATATTCCAAAAACCGGAAGGTCTTTTCTCCTCCAACAGATCACAACAGGGAACAAAACTGGACAGAGAATGAGTTTGATGAATTGACAAAAGTAGGCTTCAGAAGGTGGGAAATAACAAACTTTTCTGAGCTGAAGGGGCATGCTCTAATTCAATGTAAGGAAGCTAAGAACAGTGAAAAAAGGTTAGAGAAATTGCTAACTAGAATAACCAGTTTAGACAAGAACATAAATAACCTGATGGAGCTGAAAAACACAGCAAGAGAACTTTATGAATCACAAACAACTATCAATAGCCAAATTGAAGAAGCAGAAAAGAGGATATTTGAGATTGAAAATCAACTTAATAAAATAAAGCATGAAGACAAGATTAAAGAAAAAATGAAAAGGAAGAAACAATGCATCCAAGAAATATAAGACTACGTGAAAAGACCAAACCTATGTTGGACTGGTGTAGCTGAAAGTGATGGGGAGAATAGAACCCAGTGGCAAAATACTCTTTAGGATATTATCCAGGAGAACTTCCCTAACCTAGCAAGACAGGGCAACATTCAAATTCAGAAAATACAGATAACACCACAAAGATACACCTTGAGAAGAACAAACCCCAGTCACATAACCATCAGTTTCATCAAAGTTGAAATGAAGGAAAAAATGTTAAAGGCAGCCAGAGAGAAAGCTCGGGTTACCCACAAAGGGAATTCCATCAGACTAACAGCAAATCTCTCTACAGAAACCCTACAAGCCAGAAGAGAGTAGTGGACAATATTCAAAATTCTTAAAGAATTTTCAACTCAGAATTTCATATCCAGCCAAACTAAGCTTCATAAGTGAAGGAGAAATAAAATTCTTTACTGACAAGCAAATGTTGAGAGATTTTGTCACCACCAAGCCTGCCTTAAAAGAGCTCCTGAAGGAAGCACTAAATATATAAAAGGAAAAATTGGCACCAGCCACTGCAAAATGATAGGAAAGTATAAAGACCACTGAAACTATAAAGAAACTGCATCAACTAATGGGCAAAATAAACAGCTAGCATCATACTGATGGGACGAAATTCATACATAACAATATTCATCTTAAATGTTAATGGACTAAACCCAATTAAAAGACACAGACTGGCAAATTGGATAAAGAGTTAAGACTCATCAGTGTGCTGTAGTTAGGAGACCCATCTAATGTGCAAAGACACACATAGGCTCAAAGTAAAGGGATGGAGGAATATTTACTAAGCAAAGGGAAAGCAAATAAAGCAGGAGTTGCAATCCTAGTCTCTGAAAAAACAGACTTGAAACCAACAAAGAACAAAAAAGACAAAGAAGGGTATTACATAATGATAACGGGATCACTGCAACAAGAAGAGGTAACTATACTAAATATATATTCACCCAATACAGGAACACCCAGATTCATAGAGACCTACAAAAAGACTTAGACTCACACACAATAATAGTGGGAGACTTTAACACCCCACTGTCAATATTAGACAGATCAACATGGCTGAAAACGAAACTAGTAGACATATACAGAACTCTCCACCCCAAATCAACAGAATATACATTCTTCTCAGCACCACATCATACTTATTCTAAAATTGACCACATAATTGGAAGTAAAACACACCTCAGTAAATGCAAAAGAATGGAAATCATAAGAACAGTCTCTCAGACCACAGTGGAATCAAATTAGACCTCAGGATTAAGAAACTCACTAAAAACCACACAACTACATGGAAGCTGAAAAACTGGCTCTTGAATATTGACTGGATAAACAATGAAATAAAGGCAGAAATAAAGACATTCTTTGAAATCAATGAGAACGAAGACACAATGTACCAGAATCTATGGGACACATTTAAAGCAGTGTCTAGAAGGAAATTTATAGCAATAAATGCCCACATGAGAAGCAAGGAAAGATCTAAAGTCAACACCCTATCATCAAAATTGAAAGAGCTAGAGGAGCAAGATCAAAAAACTCAAAAGCTAGCAGAAGACAAGAAATACCTAAGATCAGAGCAGAACTGAAGAAGATAGAGACACAAGAAACCCTTCAAAAAAATCAATATATTCAGGAGTTGGTTTTTTGAAAAGATCAACAAAATAGACAGACTACTCACCACACTAATGAAAAGGAAAAAAGAGAAGAATCTCTTTTATTTATGAATACATGCAATAAAGAAATAATAAAGAGGATATTACCACAGATTCCACAGAAATACAAACTACCATCAGAGATTACTACAAACAACTCTATGCACATAAACTAGTAAACATGAGAGAAATGGATAAATTCCTGGACACTTCCACCCTCCCAAGCCTAAACCAGGAAGAATTCAAAACCCTGAATACACCAATAACAAGGGCTGAAGTTGAGGCAGCAATTAATAGCCTAGCAATCAAAATGGAGCCTAGGTCCAGATGGGTTCACAGCTGAATTCTACCAGATATACAAATAGGAGCTGGTACCACTCCTTCTAAAACTATTCCAAAGAATCCAAAGAGAGGGAATCCTTCCCAAATCATTTATGAGACCAACATCATTCTGATACCAAAACCCGGCAGAGACTCAACAAGAAAAGAAAACTTCAGGCCAATATGATGAACATAGATGCAAAAACCTTCAATAAAACACTGACAAAGATTGCAACAGCACATCAAAAAGTTTATTCATCATGATCATGAGGCTTCATCCCAGGGATGCAAGGCTGGTTCAACATATGTAAGTCTATAAATGTAATTTACCACATAAACAGAACCAAAGACAAAAACTACATGATTACCTTAATAGATGCAGAGAAGGACTTCAACAAAGTTCAACAGCCCTTTATGCCAAAAACTCTCAATAAACTAGGTGTTGAATGAATATATCTCAAAATAATAAAAGCTATTTGCAACAAATCCACAGCCAATATCATACTGAATGGGCAAAAACTGGAAGCATTCCCTTTGAAATCCAGCACTAGACAAGGATGCCCTCTCTCACCACTCCTATTCATCATAGTATTTAAAGTTCTAGCCAGAGCAATTAGGTAAGAAATAAAAAATAAAGGGTATTCGATTAGGAAAGAAGAAAGTCAAATTTTCTCTCTTTGCAGATGACATGATTATATATTTAGAAGACACCATTGTCTCAACCCAAAATCTCCTAAAGCTGATAAGCAACTTCAGCAAAGTCTCAGGATACAAAATCAATGTGCAAAAATCACAAGTATTCCTGTACACCAATAACAGACTTAAAGAGAGCCAAATCAAGAATGAACTGCCATTCACAATTGCTAAAAAGAGAATAAAATACCTAGAAATACAACTAACAAAGAATGTAAAGGACCTCTTCAAGGAGAACTACAAACAACTTCTCAAGGAAATAAGAGAGGACACAAACAGATGGAGAAACATTCCATGTTTATAGTTAGGAAGAACCAATATTGCCAAAATGGCCATACTGCCCAAAGTAATTTATAGATTCAACACTATCCCCATCAAGCTACCATTGATCTTCTTCACAGAAATGGAAAAACAAACACCTTAAACTTCATATGAAACCAAAATAGAGCCCAAATAGCCATGTTAATTCTAAGCAAAAAGAGCAAAGCTGGAGGCATCACACTACCTGACTTCAAACTATACTACAAGGCTACAGTAATCAAAACAGCATGAAACTGGTACCAAAACAGAGATATAGACCAATGGAAGAGAATAGAGGCCTCAGAAGTAACACCACACATGTAAAACCATGTGATCTTTGAGAAACCTGACAAAAACAAGCAATGGGGAAAGGATTCCCTGTTTAATAAATGGTGTTGGGAAAACTGGCTAGCCATGTGCAGAAAGCAGAAACTGTACCCCTTCCTGATACCTTACACTAAAATTTACTCTAGATGGATTAAAGACTTAAACATAAGACCTAAAACCATAAAAACCCTAGAAGAAAACCTAGGCAAAACCATTCAGGACATAAGCATAGGCAAGGACTTCATGATTAAAACACCAAAAGGATTGGCAACAAAAGCCAAAATAGACAAATGGGATCTAATTAAACTCCAGAGCTTCTGTACAGCAAAAGAAACAATCATTAGAGTGAACCAGCAGCCAACAGAATAGAAAAAAAATTTGCAATCTACCTATCTGACAAAGGGCTAATATCCAGAATCTACAAAGAACTAAAAGAGATATACAAGAAAAAAACAAACCCATTCAGAAGTGGGTGAAGGACATGAACAGAGACTTTTCAAAACAAGACATATATGAGGCCAAAAAACATATGGAAAATGCTCATCATCACTGGTCATTAGAGAAATGCAAATCAAAACTACATTGAGATACCGTCTCACACCAGTTAGAAGGGCAATCATTAAAAAATCTGGAGACAACAGATGCTGGAGAGAATGTGGAGAAATAGAAACACTTTTATACTGTTGGTGGGAGTGTAAATTAGTTCAACCATTGTGGAAGACAGTGTGGTGACTCCTCAAGGATCTAGAAAAAGAAATTCCATTTGACATATCAATCCCATTACTGGGTATATACCCAAAGGATTATAAATCATTCTGTCACAAAGACACATGCACACATATGTTCATTGCAGCACTGTTTACAATAGCAAAGACCTGGAACCAACCCAAATGCCCATCGATGATAGACTGGACAAGGAAAATGTGGCATATATATACCATGCAATACAATGCAGCAATAAAAAACGATGACTTCGTGTCCTCTGTAGGGACATGGATGAATCTGGAAACCATCATTCTCAGCAAACTGACACAAGAGCAGAAAATCAGACACCGCATGTTCTCACTCATAGGTGGGTGTTGAACAATGAGAACACATGGACACAGGGAGGGGACCATCACACACTGGGGTCTATTGGGGGGAATAGGGGAAGGACAGCTGTGGGTAGGGAGTTGGGGAGGGATAAAATGGGGAGAAATGCCAGATATAGGTGATGGGGAGATGTAGGCAGCAAACCACCTTGCCATGTATGTACCTATGCAACAATCCTGCATGTTCTGCACATGTACACTAGAACCTAAAGTGCAATATATATATATATATATATATATATATATATATATATATATATATATATATATATAGAGAGAGAGAGAGAGAGAGAGAGAGAGAGAAAAGAACTATTTGCTATGGAAGCTCATGCCTTTGGCCATCAAATGTTTTAAGCTTAGTTAGGATGAATTTTATACCAGGGGGACCTGTGATTCACAATTGCAAAGCTCTCATCTATTTCCTCTAGTAAGTAGAGAGACAAAAACTTTATTTCACTTTAATAAAATGCTATTCATTTAAGATTTTCTTTTATAGCTTAGCTGCTAACATGAGTGTCAATACACCAGTGTTCCAGATGTCATCCAATTGATGTATTTTTAATAACTTGCAAATTTACTCTACTGAATATAATTGATGAAACCACCATATCTTTGGACTTCAATAAAGTGTTTTTGTGATAGTGTTGTTCTTCATTACATGCCTGAATGCACTCATTAGGCTCAGAGTGAACAATAAGCTTAAAGCAGCACAAAGATGGTTAGACCGAACCAGCAGGGAGCATGCATTTCAACCACTCTGGGATCTAGCAAGTCCATTCCTTGAGAAGGAAAATGTTCCAAGCACTGCATCTACATTTCATATTCAAGAGATGATTTAGGTTTTTGCGTTTTAGTGAGAAATGAAAGCTGCATATCCTTGATTATTAACATAAAACTGAGATGAGAAGATATTTAACTTGAGGATCATCCTGTTTTTCAAGTTATTGACACTTTTTGCCTGCATTACTTAAAAATCTAAGCTCATTTTCAATCTCATTTTTCCTCAGGCTGTATATTCGTTTTCCTTAAAATATCACCATATTCTTAGGGAACTTCTGAGGTATTTTTCTTCGCTCCTTGCTGTCTGATAGCAAAGGATGCATGCAGCCAGTGTAACAAAGGCTCTGCACAAGTTTTATCAGCTTTGTTCTGGTCAGAGAGACAGTTCCTCCACCTAATTTCACGCTTATGATGCATTCAAGCAAGAGCTTTTCATTCAGGGTTCTCAGGGTTTAAACAAACAAACATTCACTAATTCATTCACCAAATGTGTACAGAAACTGGAATAAGCTGGGTTCTGGGGATTAAAGTGGGGATATTATTTGAAGGATAAAGATAAAATTCCTGTTCCTATGGTACTCACATTGGTACAGATGAGAGTGGTGAGACAAGCAACAGAGTATCTAGCATAATAGTTTCTTTGCAGTGTCCTATGGTAAAATACGGTATTGTCAAATGCCAGGGAGATAATATTACATGTGGAAAAAATGAAGTGGTAGACCAAGTTGGCAGTACCTTGTATAGAGTCCTCTGCTCAACGTTAATAATGTTTCCCAGCATTTCTGATGCTCTTTTTTCACAAACATAGGAGGGTTACATTCCTCACATTCTAAAAATCGAATGTGACCATATGACTTACTTTGGCTAATGAAATATGAATAGAAATGATGTGTTCCTGTCAGGCTGAGGAATTTAGGAACCAGTGTCCAGTTCTCTAAGGTGTTTTCCCATACTGTGGCAGCACCTTCAGTTCCATAGTGGTATTGCCACTTCTGGTTTCTAGTCCAGAAGGTAAGGATATTGAAAGTCAATGCAAGATGGCCCTTTAGGAGCAACTCAGGATTGCAGCTCCCAGTGAAAGCACAGAGGGTGAGTGGAAGCCACATTTCCAGAGGGATCTTTATTGCCCACAGACCAGGAGATTTCCAGGCGGAGGAGCCCCATGGGTCACCAGCGCAGCTGTTTTGGCCAGCGCAGATGTTTTGGCTGGTGCAGCTGTTTTGCTGGCGCCCAGGCACGGTGGCTCTTTGTACAAAATACACTGATCTCGTTGCCCTTTTAAGCTGTCAATTGAAGATCTGGGAAGGCAGATTCACCCATTCATCTGGTTAAACGGGTCTGAAACAGGGAGCCAGGCTAGGAGATTCCCGGGCAGCACCATTGTTTCAGCCGGCACAGTGGGTCACTACATGGGAAATCACACAGGTCCCAGCACCCTTTCAGCAGGTGCCTGAAACACCTGGGAAAGAGTCAACCATTCAACTTAAAAACAAAAGGCTCTGAGGCAGGGAGCCAGGTGATCAGGCTCGGCAGGTCCCACTCCCACAAAAACAAACAAGCAAAAAAAAAAACAGCAATTGGAAATGTTCAGGGTTGAGAGTTTCACGGCAAGCACAACTGAACCCAGGACAGTGCAGCTCAGTCATGGAGGGGTGTCTGCCATTACTGAGGCACTCCACCCCTACAGAGGTAGTCTGCCATTGCTGCCATTGCCGAGGCAACCCGCCATAACAGAAAGAGTCTGCAATTACAGAGGTGGGCCACCATTACTGAGGCAGTTATAACCATACCCATATAAACAGAACTGCAGGGAAGTTCATATGGCAGCAGGGTGGAGCCAACAGCAGGGCAGAGCCCAAAGCAGCTCAGCAAACCCTCTGCAGGCAGACAATGACTAGGCTGCCTCTTTGCTGGGCAGAGCAGCCCTGAAAAAAAAAGGCAGCAGTACAACAGATACTCATAAATAAAGCGCTAACTCCCCAGGACAAAGCACCTGGGGAATAAAAGGGGTTTATGAGTTCTGCTGCATCAGACTTAAACGTACTTGCTTAGCAGCTCTGAATGAACAACAGAGCTCACAGCTCAGCACTTGAGCTCCTATAAAGGACAAACTGTCTCCTCAGGCAGCTTGCTGACCCCCATATATACAAAGAGTCACCTCACAAAGGACTGATCAGACTGACATTTGGTGGGCATCATTCTGGGACAAAGATAGCAGCAGAAGAAACTGGTAGCAACCCTTACTGTTCTGCAGCTGCTGCAGGTGATCTCCAGGCAAGCAGGGCCTGGAGTGGACCTCAGCAGTCCTACAGGAAGAAGACCAGACTGTTAGAAGGAAAACTAAGAAACAGAAATAACTTCATCAACAACATTCTGGACATCCACTCAGAGACCCAATCTGAAAATCAGCAACTACACAGATGACAGGAGGATAAATCCACAAAGATGGGAAGAAACCAGTGCAAAGAGGAGGAAAACACCCAAAACCAAAACACCTCTCCTCCTACAAGGGATCACAACTCCTCACCAGCAAGGGAACACAGCTGGATGGAGAATGAGTGTGATGAAATGACAGAATCAGAATTCAGAAGGTGGGTAATGAGAAACTTCTGTGAGCTAAAAGAACATGTTCTAACTCAATGCAAAGAAACTAAGAACCTTGAAAAAAGATTTGATGAAATGATAACAAGAATGGACAACTTAGAGAGGAATATGAGTGAATTGATGGAGCTGAAAAATACAACACGAGAACTTCGTGAAGCACGCACAAGTTTCAACAGCTGAATTGACCAAGCAGAAGAAAAGATATCAGAGGTCAAAGATCAACTCAATAAAATAAAAGGAGAAGGCAAGATTAGAGAAAAAAGTGCAAAAAGCAATGAACAAAGTCTCCAAGAAATGTGGGACTATGTGAAGAGACCTAATCTACATTTGATAGGTTTACCAGAATGTGATGAAGAGAATGAATCCAAGCTGGAAACCACTCTTCAGGATATTATCCAGGAAAACTTCCCCCACCTAGCAAGGCAGGACAATATTCAAGTCCAGGAAATACAGAGAACACCCCAAAGAAATTTCTCAAGAAGAGCAACTCCAAGGCACATAATTGTCACATTCACCAGGGTTGAAATGAAGGAGAAAATACTAAGGGCAGCCAGAGAGAAAGGTCAGGTTACCCACAAAGGGAAGCCCATCAGACTCACAGCAGATCTCTCGGCAGAAACTCTACAAGTCAGAAGAGAGTGGGGGCCAATATTCAACATCCTTAAAGAAAAGAACTTTCAACCCAGAATTTCATATCCAGCCAAAATAAGCTTCATAAGTGAAGGACAAATAAAATCCTTTGCAAACAAGCAAGTACTCAGAGATTTTGTCACCACCAGGCCTGCTTTACAAGAGCTCCTGAAAGAGGCACTACACATAGAAAGGAACAACCAGTACCAGCCATTCCAAAAACATACCAAATGGTAAACAGCATCAACAAAATGAAGAATCTGCATCAACTAACGGGCAAAACAGCCAGCTAGCATCAAAATGGCAGTATCAAATTCATACATAACAATATTAACCCTAAATGAAAATGGGCTAAATGCACCAATCAAAAGACACAGACTGGCAAATTGGATAAAACGCCAAAACCCATCAGTGTGCTGGATCCAGGAAACCCAACTCACATGCAAGGATACACAAAGGCTCAAAATAAAGGGATGGAGGAAGATTTACCAAGCAAATGGAGAGCAAAAAAAAAGCAGGAGTTGCAATTCTCGTCTGAAAAAATAGACGTTAAAGCAACAAAGATCAAAAGAGACAAAGAAGGACATTACATAATGGTAAAAGGATCGATACAACAAGAAGAGCTAATGATCCTAAATATATATGGACCCAATACAGGAGCACTCAGATACATAAGGCAACTTCTTAATGACTTACAAAGAGACTTAGACTCCCACACCATAATAGTGGGAGACTTTAACACTCCACTGTCAATGTTAGACAGATCAACCAGACAGAAAATTAACAAGGATACCCACGACTTGAACTCAACCTGGAACAAGCAAACCTCATAAGACATTTACAGAACTCTCCACCCCAAATCCACAGAATATACATTCTTCTCAGCTCCACATCACACTTACTTTAAAACTGACCACATAATTGGAAGTAAATCACTCCTTAGCAAATGCAAAAGAATGGAAATCATAACAAACAGTCTCTCAGACCGTAGTGCAATCAAGTTAGAACTCAGAATTCAGAAACTAACTCAGAACCACACAGCTTCATGGAAACTGAACAACTGGCTCTTGAATGTTGACTGGATAAACAACTAAATGAAGTCAGAAATAAAGAAGTTCTTTGAAACCAATGAGAATGAATATACAACATACCAGAATCTCTAGGAGACATTTAGAGCAGTCTCTAGAGGAAAATATATAGCAATAAGTGCCCACATGAGAAGAGTGAAGAGATCCAAAATTGACACCCTATCATGAAAATTGAAAGAGCTAGAGGAGCAAGATCAAAAAAAACTCAAAACCTAGCAGAAGACAAGAATAACTAAGATCAGAACAGAACTGAAGGAGATAGAGACACGAAAAACCCTTCAGAAAATCAATAAATCCAGAAGCTGGTTTTTCTAAAAGATCAACAAAATAGACAGACCATTAGCCAGATTAATAAAAAAGAAAAGAGAGAATAACCAAATAGATGCAATTAAAAAAGATAAAGGGGAAATCACCACAGATCCCACAGAAATTCAAACCATCATCAGAGAATATTATAAACAACTCTATGCACATAAACTAGTAAACTTGGAAGAAATGGATAAATTCCTGGACACTTATGTCCTCCCAAGCCTAAACCAGGAAGAAGTCAAAACCATGAATAGACCAATAATAAAATCTGAAGTTGAGGCAGCAATTGAGAGCCTACCACACAAAAAAACTCCCAGGTCCAGATGGGTTCACTGGTGAATTCTACCAGACACACAAAGAGGAACTGTTACCATTCCTTCTGAAACTATTCCAAATAATCCAAAAAGAGGGAATCCTTCCCAAATCATTTTATGAGACCCACATCATTCTGATACCAAAACCTAGCAGAGACTCAACAAGAAAAGAAAACTTCAGGCCAATATCCATGATGAACATAGACGCAAAAATCTTCAATAAAATACTGGCAAGCCGATTGCAACAGGACATCCAAAAGCTTATCCACCATGATCAAGTAGGATTCATCCCAGGGATGAAAGGCTGGTTCAACATACGCAAGTCCATAAACATAATTCACCACATAAACAGAATCAAAAACAAAAACCACATGATTATCTCAATTGATGCTGAGAAGGCCTTTGACAAAATTCAACAGCCTTTATGCTAAAAACTCTCAATAAACTCAGCATTGATGGAACGTATCTCAAAATAATAAAAGCTATTTACAACAAACCAACATGTAATATCATACTGAATGGGCAAAAACTGGAAGCATTTCCACTGAAATCTTGCACTAGACAAAGATGCCCTCTCTCACCCCTCCTATTCAATATAGTACTGGAAGTTCTAGCCAGAGCAATCAGGCAAGAAAAAGAAATATAGGGTATTCAAATAGGAAAGGAGTAAGCCAAATTGTCTCCATTTGCAGACAACATGATAGTATATCTAGAAGACCCCATCATCTCAGCCCAAAATCTCCTAAAACTGATAAGCAACTTCAGCAAAGTCTCAGGGCACAAAATCAATATGCAAAAATCACAAGCATTCCTATACACCAATAACAGACTGAAAGAGAGCCAAATCAAGAACAAACTGCCATTCACAATTGCTACAAAGATAATAAAATACCTAGGAATACAACTAACAAAGAATGTAAAGGACCTCTTCAAGGAGAACTACAAACCACTGCTCAACGAAATAAGAGAGGACACAAACAGATGGAGAACCATTCATGTTCATGGTTAGGAAGAATAAATATCATGAAAATGGCCATACTGCCCAAAGTAATTTACAAATTCAATGCTATCCCAATCAAGCTACCAATGACCTTCTTCACAGAACTGGAAAAAAACACCTTAAACTTCATATGGAACCAAAAGAGAGCCTGCATAGCCAAGTCAATTCTAAGTAAAAAGAACACAGCAGGAGGCATCACACTACCAGACTTTAAACTATACTACAAGACTACAGTAATCAAAACAGCATGGTACTGGTACCAAAACAGAGATATAAACCAATGAAACAGAACACAGGCATCGGAGGAAACACAACATATCTACAACCATACAATCTTTGATAAACCTGACAAGAGCAATGGAGAAAGGATTCCCTGTTTAATAAGTGGTGTTGGAAAAACTGGTTAGCTATGTGCAGAAAAGAAACTGGACCCTTCCTGACACCTTACACTAAAATTAACTCCAGATGGATTAAAGACTTAAATATAAGACCTAACACCATAAAAACCCTAGAAGAAAATCTAGGCAAAACCATTCAGGACATAGGAGTAGGCAAGGACTTCATGACCAAAATACAAAAAGCATTGGCAACAAAAGCCAAAATAGACAAATGGGACCTAATCAAACTCCACAGCTTCTGCACAGAAAAAGAAACAGTCATTAGAGTGAATCAGCAACCAACAGAATGGGAAAAAAGTTTTGCAGTTTACCCATCTGACAAAGGGCTGATATCCAGAATTTACAAAGAACTAAAACAGATTTACAAGAAAAAAACAAGCCCATTCAAAAATGAGCAAAGGATATAGACAGACACTTTACAAAAGAAGACATACATAAGGCCAACAAACATATGAAAAAATGCTCATCATCACTGGTCATTAGAGAGATGGAAATCAAAACTACATTGAGATATCATCTCACACCAGTTAGAATGGCAATCATTAAAAAATCTGGAGACAATAGATGCTGAAGAGGATGTGGAGAAACAGAAACACTTTTACACTGCTGGTGGGAGTGTAAATTAGTTCAATCATTGTGGAAGACAGTGTGGCGATTCCTTAAGGACCTAGAAATAGAAATTCCATTTGACCCAGCAATCCCATTACTGGGTATATATCCAAAGGACTATAAATCGTTCTACTATAAGGACACATGCACACAAATGTTCATTGCAGCACTGTTTACAATAGCAAAGACCTGGAGTCAACCCAAATGCCCAATGATGATAGACTGGACTGGGAAAATGTGGCACATATACACCATGGAATATTATGCTGCAATCAAAAACGATGAGTTTGTGTCCTTGTAGGGACATGGATGAACCTGGAGAACATCATTCTCAGCAATCTTACACAAGAACAGAAAATGAAATACCACATGTTCTCACTCACAGGCGGGTGTTGAACAATGAGAACACATGGATACAGGGAGGGGAGCGCTACACACTGGGTTCTGTTGGGGGGAATAGGGGAGGGACAATGGGGGGTGGGGAGTTGGGGAGAGATAGCATGGGGAGAAATGCCAGATATAGGTGAAGGAGAGGAAGGCAGCAAATCACACTGCCACGTGTGTACCTATGCAACTATCTTGCATGTTCTTCCCATGTACCCCTAAACCTAAAATGCAATTTTAAAAAAAGATATTGAAAGACATTCCTCTTGTCGACTCAGCAGGAAGAAAGCTGACCAAACTAAAAATTAACAATCATTTTTAGATAGTGCAGAGAACTGGGGTCACAGGGCAAACACCTGTCCCAAGAACTGAGGGAGAGAACTACAAGTTACAGAAGGTGAAGAATTTCCTTGGGAATCAGTACTGGGGTAGGGAAACCTAAATGGTAATTGATGAACTTGCTGGAGGCACGACATAAGCCAGTTTTAGAGTTAAGCACTCCACAAAGCTCAGTCTTAGGGGCACTCCACACTTCAGTGAATTTTACCTACAGGACTCACCAGGTTTTCACAGTGAATATCTATGAAAAAATCCTCTGGTGTTTCCTGCCGAGAAAGAAGAAAATAGTTATTCTGAAATATGCTCAGAGACTTTTGTTCTTATGAACAAGGCATACCATCAAGAAAAAATAGTTTACCAAGGCCTAATTGACTAAGGTTTCACCAGAATCTAATTAACCTGGAGAAATGGAAATACTCAACCCCAGACTCCTTTATCTTTCCCACATCAACTAAGAGGAAGGAAGACTAGGAAGCACTTGCACAGGCACAAGCTCACTAAAGGACTGAGACTAAAGCACAGAACTAGAGAATGCATCCTTTCTCTGCACACCTTTCCATAATATTACTAGGGCTCCCACATAACACAGGGGAATACAATGGAAAGAACTGCAGGCTTCTGACCCAATTTTAGAAGTTTCTAGGGAAACACTAAAGCAACAGGGGAGAGAAAACAAGGAGACCAAAAGAAATTTGAGCCTCTGACACCTGCAGCTACAGCCAACAATAAACACAATCTACCTCTTAACTAGATAAATCTTTCACTAAAAGTGAGTTAACCTCTGTGTCTTTTAGTAAGTATGTCATGTCTAGCTTACAACAAAAAATTACAAGGATTCCTAAACCAGTTTGAAGAGACAGAACAAGCATCAAAACAGACACATTCATGGCAGACATGTAGCAATATCAGACTAGGAATTTAAAACTTTGATTTATATGCTGAGAGCTATATACCGTTTTCTCTAAAAGTGTACAACCTACAAGAACATATGGGTAATAAAAGCAGAGAGATAGGAACTCTAAGAAAAAATGTAAAATAAGTGCTAGAGATAAAAAATGCTATATTAAATGAAAATTCCTTTTATGAGCTCATCAATGGACTGGGTATGTCCAAGGAAAGAATCATGATCAGAAAGAAAGTGTCAAAAGAAACTTCTAAAACTAAAATACCAAAAAAGAAGAATAGAAAAAGATGGAACAGAATATCCAAGAATTGTTAAACTATTACAAAATGTGCAATATATACATAATGGAAATATGACAAAGAGAATAGAAAAAACAGAACAGAAGAAAAAGTCTAGGCAATAATGACTAAGAATTTTCCCAAAGAAATGATACACACAAAATCAAAAATCTAGAAAACTCAGAGAACACCAACCAGGAGAATACACATGCACGTGCATGCACACACACACACACACACACACTCACACACACACATCTGTGTGTGTGTGAGTATGTGTGTATTCACATAGCTAGGCATGTCATAGTCAAACTGCAGAAAATCAAAGACAAAGAAAAAAAATCTTATCTATAGAGGGTCAAGGACGAGGATTATATTGGACTTGTTTTCAGAAACCACACAGGCATGTAAGCAGGAAGAGAGTGGATTGAAATAAAGTGCTGGAAAAAAACTCTAGAATTCTGTATCCTATCAAATGATCCTTTATAAGTGAAGGAGAAATTAATAGTTTCTAAGACAAACAAAAATTGAGGAAGTTTTTCATCAGTAGACCTACTTTTCAATGAGTATAGAACAATTTTTTCAGAAAGAAGCAAAAGACTATGTTAGAAACTCAGATCTACATTAAAAAAATGAAGCACATTAGAGAAGTAATAAAGGTACAATGAAAATTTTTTATTTTGAATTTAACAGAAAAGCTTGTTTAAACTAATAAAATCTATCATATATTCACTAATGATAGCTTATAGCTAAATGAATGGCAGTAATATAGAGTGGCAGGAAAAACTTGAGAATATTTTGCTATAAGGTACTTGTACTGCCTATGAAATGGCACAGTGTAATTTAAAAGCGGACTTGTATTAGTTGTAAGTATATACTGCAAACTCAAGGAAAATCACTAAAGAAAGTTAAAAAATAATTTAATTGATATACTGAGAAAATAATATATTAAAAGCAGAGAAGGCAGAAAAATGTAGAAGACAAGTATTAAAAAGAAACATAGAACAAAGTCAAAAATAGGCAATAGTTAAACAAGGTGGATATTGATTCAATGATACCAATAATTTGTCAGTGATGTAAATATACCAATTAAAAGACAGAAACTGTCAGAGTGGATTTAAAAAAGGAAAAAAAAAACCAACAACTATTTGTTGTCTATGCGAAATCCACATTCAATATAAAGACACAAATAGATTAAATGTAATGGGAACCAGGGGAATAAAGGGATAGAGAAATATATACTATGCTAACATTAATCAAAAAAATTCATTACAAGATGGGAAGCCTCAATCAGCCTGGGATCCTCATATCTGTGATGAGGAGAGCCATCTTGTTGATCTATACTAAACATATATATATAAACATTTATTGGCAAAGCAAAACCCCTGCCTATCCTGACTAGTTGAGGCAGGGTATTCTCACTAATCTGAATGATGTGTAATGGGTGGCCATGTGGATGCCCTGGAGCAGGGGGCTCAAGGAAGATGGAACAATAAGAACAGAGGCCCTTAGGCAAGAGCAAGCCACAGTGTTCTAAGAGCTGTGAGAATAGTGTGGCTACAGCACTGTGAATGATGGAGAGAATAAAGTTGATGACGGAGAGGGAGCCAGATCCCGGAATATAATCCAAAGCCAATTATATTTTCTTCTGTAAGAGATAGAAAATGTATTCTTTTTCTACATAACAAATTACTACAAACATAAAAGCTTAAACCAACACAAATCCTTATAATTCCTGTGGGTCAGGAATCTGACATGGCATCGCAAGTTTCTCTGCTCAGAGTCTGGCCAGGCTACAAGCCAGGTGTTGGCAGGGACTATGCTCTCATTTAAGGCTTGGGGTGCTCTTTCATGTTATTCAGGTCATTGGTAGAATTCATTTTCCTGTGGTTGTAGGCCTGCGGTCTCCATCTTTTTGTTGGATGTCAGCCGAGGATAACTCACAGCTCCTACAGGCTGCTGTCGGATCTTTGCCAGCTGTCTCCTCCCCTCCTTCCATCAACATGGCTGTTTTCTTCCAGGACAGCAGGAGACCATCTTGCTGATAACAAATCTCTCTGACCTCCAGGAAGACCTGGATCTCTCTGAAGGGCTCATTCGATTAGCTCAGGCCTGCTCAACATAATGTCCCTTTTAATTAGCTGAATGCAAGGTTTGAATTGGGACCTTAATTACATTTATAAAATCCATTTTGTGATATACTGTAACAATCTTGAATGACATCTTATCATATTTCCAAGTTCCATTAACGTTCAAGAGGGTATTCTTCCAAATGATTACACAAGATATTTTACATGAGGTTGTGGAAATCTGGGGCCATTTTGAAATTTGCATACCACAGGACATCATTTGATGATTCAGAGCAGCAAAGAACATGGTCTGAATTCATTTACGCTTTAAATGAGTCCCACTGGCTGCTGGCTGAAGAACAGTCTGTAATGTGACCTGAGTATAAATAGGGAGACCAACCTGAGGTGATTAAAATTTTCAGGAAAGAGATGATAGTAGCTTAAGCTAGGGCTTAGCAAATGAGAAGTTGTTATGGATTAAAGCCAAATATTTATATAGATTATAGTTTTCAGTATACACCCACGAAATAATCAATAGGTAAATAACATATGCTCTTGTTTTCAAAATAATGTCAAATAAGCAACTTTATTTTCACTTACACATATAATCCTCAAAAAATGTAAAAATTTAACCAAGAATTCTTAGCCCATTGGGCTATGACTATCTCTATCATCAAAGTACCTAAAAAATAAAGGCTGAGGTACTAAAACTTAGAGATTGGGAACCCCGATTTGCCTAGTTTCTTTTGACTAACATAAGGCTTAATATATGCTGTGAGTCATATGGGGTCAGGTTTTCTTTCTCCTTTACAGTGGGAATCATGAAGCCATTTTCAAACTTTGACATGGTGGGAAGGTATAATCTTATGATGGTTTTGAAATAAACTGGTAATATTACTAGTTTCTCAGATGAAAAAACTTTTTCTCCTATATCCTCTTTTCCCATGAAAATATCATGGGGATGGAAAGACCAGGAAGACTAATCCCAATGATGCTGGACAGCTCTCCAGGTGGCTGGGACCCAATCCAGTTCTCCTCCCTTTTTCTCATGTAGTTCTCAGGAATAACTGCAGTATGTGCTGAGAATGCAAAATCCTGAGATAAGGAGGAAATTGGCTGGAACAGTCTGGGCTCTGTTCCAGTTCCATATTACCCCCATCCCTGAAACAGGATGCCCTTCAGTGCTTTAGCCCAGCATGTCATATTACCCAGGATGGGCTGCTTTTTGGGGTCCACCAGCTGTGATGCAAGTGGGACACATGCAGTCAAAACTCCATCTGCCCCAGGCAGCTTTCCTGAGGTTATGAGACGGGCTGGCAAGGAATACTAGAATTCTGTAATCCCTTGCTGCCCACTTCATGCTTCATGCCACTTGCTGTGAATGTGGGTATTGGGTCTCACTAGACTCAGACAAGTTGGTAACCAGTGCACAGTAAACCTGCTTCATAAATGTGCCTACATATATCAGTAGAGCACACACATTGATAAATACTAAAGCAAAAAAAATCTGTTCATTGAGCCCATGATTGCCCAAATATTTGACATCATTTTTTTTTTTACTTTATATCTATTAAAATTCCATGTATTATGAGACATTTCTCCAATTTTTTTAGTTCTATTATGCTTTTGTTGGGCATTTTTCCTTCATGTGCCAGCTTTTTACTTATTTAGACAAGGTAGACAATTTGAGTAGCACTTAAAAATAGCTGGAAAGGTTTCTGAAGTTGAGAAAGTTATTGAATTCAGAACAGTTAGGAGAGAACTTAGCTACTGAACAAGAAAATGGAGCCCAACAAAAGTAGAAATGCAAAAATATGTCTCTCCGGAACAAAAGATTTGCCTTAGGAAAATGCACTCATAACTGGAAATTAGCCTTCTCTTTTTGATGGCTAACTATTGTACTTTAAAATCGTCTCTTTTGGCTGATTGGAATAATGGCTACTGCATCCTTCTGATGAGGAAACAGCTCATGAAAAATTAGAGGTGGAAAGTTAGCAAGCTACATGGTCCTGTCAAATTAAAGCCTGTCTTCTAATTAAATACATGTTCCAGCAGTAGGAGGATCTCTGGTGAGTTGCCTGATGCAAAAATGCTGTTATAAAGCATGAGTCACATAAATAAATGTTCTCAATAGCACCATCAATCCTATATTGATTCACAATATTTTTTTTTATAGAAACAAGAACCCTAAATTAAATGGAACACTTTTCCTCATGTACAGGATACCTCCTAAAAATATGTTACTCCCTTTTCTTGTAGAATATACTGGTGACCTTTGTCATAGCTGAACATCAAATTATAAATCTAGGCATTAATCAATCATTTTTCCATGATTCATTTTTTTTTTGCCATTACAAGAATGACTTTGTCCTCATTGCTCCATTCTAAGACAATAATATGCAGCTTGAATTTTTAAACTTTTAAATCCTGAAAATTACTGTGTTTCAGTTTTAGCTTGTCCTACTGCTGCAATCAAATAAAGTTAAAAATGCATATACTTATCAGTAGCTTTGACATAAGCTATCATTTGGCTATTAAACATTCATAGGACTGTGTTTTTCTACTCATTGCCCATTTATCCACATACAAGGTACAAAGATTCAAACTCTCTTGATAACAAACATTCTGAAATAATTTATTCTGCATCACTAGATTTGTTTCCATTACAACCTTCCCTTTCCCAAGGCGAATGTGGTCTGGTCCCAAGACAGGGCCAGCTATTGCTCCTCTCATCCTCCTGTAGAAACATTCTGCTAACGTCTCTTAATTATATGGTGTCCTAAGCCCAGCTTAGCTCATCCAAGTGCCGGTTAAATTTTTCTTACCACAAGTCACACTACCTACATAGTTGCACCAAAGATTTCATAAAAGAACCAAATCCCAAAGCTATTATTTCTCCTTTATGATTACAAGAGAAACTACAATGTTAGTTCTGCAGCATTTTCCATTTAAGAATGGGAAACTAGGCATTTAACCTATACTCTCCTAAGGGTCCATCTTTGTGCCTAGCCTGATTCCACTGGGCTATTGCCTAGAAAGAAAGAGGGCATATATATGTGCATTTGTGCAAGAAGGAGAGAGTTCTTAATGCTGTGGAGGACTATGGTTTCTGACTTACCATGAAAATGGACCCATTCTCATGTTCCTTTGTAATTACACATGTAAAATGCTCATGCTACTCTGGGTTTTCTTCTCCTCTAGCAATTATAGTCTCAGAAGAAACTTTTTGGTTATATAAAAATCACCACCTGCTTTCATTATTTCTGTAGTTGTGACTGGAAATCTCACCATCAATGCAAGGTAATGAGATTGAACTGTACTAGGTATTTTGCATAAGTCCACACCTCAGAGTATTAGTCCATTCTCACGCTGCTATAAGGACATCCTGAGATTGGGTAATTTATAAAGGAAAGAGGTTTAATTGGCTCACAGTTCTGCAGGGCTGGGCAGGCCTCAGGAAACTTACAATAATGGCAGAAGGGGAAGCAAACACATCCTTCTTTACAAATTGGCAAGAAGAATGAGTGCCCACCAAAGGGGGAAGACTCTTATAAAACCAACAGATCTCATGATAACTAACCCACTGTCATGAGAATGGGATAGGGAGACTGCTCCCATGATTTAGTTATCTCCACATAGTCCCTCCCACAACATATGGGGATTTTGGCAACTACAGTTCAAGATGAGATTTTGGTGGGGACACAGCCAAACCATATTACTTAGTCTGCATCTCTATGCTGCCTTTTGTTTTCTTTATTTTATAAGTTAACATTCCTCCTTCTAGAAAGATAAATCAAAGTTAGCACACCTGTAATACAATATATACCTACCACAGTGTGATTCTGAACAAAGGTTTTTTTCAGAATTTAACAGACTTAGAGTTTACTTCAGTTCCATTATCTATTGTTCAGCTACACAGGCGAGCGTCCTTGCTAACTACATATCCAAATTGTCTTGATTCTTCTAGATAAGAATATCAATCAGCTAAGTGATTTGCCTAAAATTCCACGAAGAATTAGGACAAAGCAAAGCAAATTTCCCTTATAATAGTTTAATATTCATGTATCTGATCAATCTCTCACCAGGAACCAATGAAGTACCTACCTTGAGAGCGAGTAAAGAATCAAATATAGAAAATGAACACATTCGTTTAGAAAAATGGTCATAGTAATTTATCTATCATTTTGGCTATCTACTGTTTGTCCATATATATAGTTAGTTATGCCATATTATATTGTGATTTTCTGACTCATTAAGAGATTAAGTCCCTTAGGATAAAAAGATGGCATGGCCTTTTTAGATCCCAGGAAACTTAGCAAAAACTCCCATTCTTCCCCAAGATGATTCTCTGGTATTAGTAAATTGAACTTTTATAATATACTACATGGGTTGCTTTACAACAGTTCACTAAGCAATAGCATAGGTAATAAAGATGGAACCAACATTCAAATCACAAGTGACGACAAGATGCTGTATCCTTTCAAAGCAAATGTGTGGGAATTTTAACATATTTTTCAGTCATTGTCCTTGGTTTAATTTCCTGGATTCAAACACATCATATTGACAATTTCTCAAACCTTATTCAAGTAGCTGATAATCTTACTGAACAGCAAATATTTTGCTTTCTGCATTTGATGTTCTAGTCTAATGAAGTGTGACATATTTTCCTGGTGATGTCAAGTCTATGGAATACAAGGTGATATTTTGCTATTCAATGGCAAATGAAATAGCATTAATGTGATTGTTGATTTGCAGCACTTTTCTCAGTAAAGATTCCTTACTTGCTTACTCAGGGTGATAAGGTTGTTTTAAAGACATCCTGATCAGAATTATAAGCAATAAGAATTGACCCTCAGGAAGGCACCAGAGTGAGTGCTGTGCTGAAAAAAGACATTAATAAGAGTTTCATGTGGAGAAATGTCATCAATTCTTCCCACCTCCTTGTATTTACAGCTTTTGTCATGTAATGTACATTACCCACCATCCATGAGTGAGTTTTTACCACATGACTTGCTTTGGCCAATGCAATACCAATAGAGGCTTGAAATAAGATTGCACATCTGGGCTTGTCCTCTTGCCCTCCATTATTGCCAAGACAAAATTTGCATTGATTAGCCTGCTGGTCTCAGGAGGAAGACCAAAGTCACATGGAACAGAGTCAGTTCACAGACACATGAGTGAGCTGTTGAACAGCAGACATTTAGGTGGGCCCAGCCAGCAGTCAGCTGACCCCATAAATATGTGAGAAAGCCCAGCTGGGATCAGCACAGGTGCCTAGCCTAGTGCTGCTAATTCCAGAAACATGAACAAGAGTGTGTTTATTTTTGTGTATCACTGAAGATTTGTGGTTATTCATGACATGGCATAGTTGTGTCAACAGTTGAATGATCTACCTGTGGCTCTCTTTGACCCTCCCTGATATGGTTTGGCTGTGTCACCACCCAAATTTCATCTTAAATTGTAGCTCCCATAATTCCTACATGTTGTGGGAGGGACTCATTTGGGAGATAATTGAATCATGGGTGCGGTTCTTCCCGCACTATTCTCGTGGTAGTGAATAAGTCTCACAAGATCTGATAGTTTTATAAGGGTTTCTTCTTTTGCTTGGCTCTAATTCTCTCTTGTCTTTCAGAAGGTGTAAGATGTGCCTTTCACTTTCTCCCATGATTATGAGGCCTCCTCAGCTATGTGAGGCCACTACCCCTCTCTTTCTTTATAAATTGCCCAGTCTCAGGTATGTGCTTATCAGCAGCATGAGAACTGACTAATATACTTCCCAACCCATTGGCAATGCATATCCTAGGGACTACTCCTAGAGATCTTAAAATGAAACAAAAAAGAGGAATGTTATTCTGTGGTGGCCATGTTTCCAGCACTGTAGGGAGATACCTAAGAAAAACAAATCATGGTCTATGTCTTCAAGAAGTTTATAATTGCGTTGATAAAAAAAATCCACATACCTGCAACAAAAGGTAATTTTGATGAGCGTATGTTGACTAGTGGCCTACACTGACTTTGCTGAAGAACCTTATCACAATGTGCTGGTTTTGGTGCCAGGCAGGACTCACAGAATCTAAAAACTCTAGGGGTTTGGCCTACAGATATATATTTTAGGAAAGCAACCCAGGGAATTCTAATGCCCTTGTCTGGTTAAGAATCAATGGTAAGGGCTAAATAAAGCAAACAGGATATTTGTGGACAAGTGCAAATGAGTGAAGGAGAAACATGAGGTCAGTAAAGTAGAATCAAATTAAATAATTTGATTCTATTAAAGAAGATCCCTCTTCCTAGGAAATGTATTCATAGTTTATTCCATTTACAAAGCCATGAGAGCACCGACTTCTCTTAGTAAGTGAAAAAAAATCGGGAATTCTGTCTGGATAGGAAACCCTTCTAAGCTAGGTAATTATCTAAGGAAAGAACTGTTCAATAGGTCTCCAAAACTCTACACTGAATTTGATGAAATCCAGCCAAGGCTGAATTTTAATCATTCAAATTCATCAAAACTCTGTATATCATAACTATTTTATAGGATACATCCTTTCTTATTAAATTAATAAGAGGTATATTTTTCCTAAAAGAAAGTAATGAAAGTCATTCCAACCTTATGTTTTTCATTCTGGAAATCTCTAGACCTGTTACATTATATTAAGAAGCTATGGGTATATACCCAAAGGATTATAAATCATCCTATTATAAAGACATATGCACACATATATTTATTGTAGCACTGTTCACAATAGCAAAGACTTGGAACCAACCCAAATGCCCATCAATGACAGACTGGATAAAGAAAATGTGGCACCTATACATGATGGAATACTATGCAGCCATAAAAAGGATGAGTTCATGTCCTTTGCAGGGACATGGATGAAGCTAGAAACCATCATTCTCAGCAAACTGACACAGAACAGAAAACCAGACACTGCATGTTCTCACTCATAAGTGGGTATTGAACAGTGAGAACACACGAACACAGAGAGGGGAACATCACACCCTGGGGCATGTTGGGGGTGGGGGACTAAGGGAGGGATAGCAGGGGGTGGGGGGATTGGGGAGGGATAGCATTAGGAGAAATACCTAATGTAGATGATGGAATGATGGGTGCAGCAAACAACCATGGCATGTTTATACCTATGTAACAAACTTGCATGTTCTGCACATGTACCTTAGAACTTAAAGCTTAATAAATAAATTTTTAAAAAGAAGCTAACAAATCCAGAAATACTTCATATATATTTCTTTATTTTTCAGAATAACTTCTAACTCCTTTAGATTTATCTAACTGATTCTTATCTAGAAGTAAATATCAAAGAATCATGGAATTACAAACTTATATTAGTAGATAGAACAAAAGTTTATAGTGCTAAAATGACCATCTGTGAAGATCAATTGGATTGAAGTAGAATTATATTTAAACTGTTTAAACAAATACCTCTCTAACTTTTCTTCAAACATCTTCAGAAGAAAAAAAATTAACAGTTTCTGCAGTAATACATTCTCTAGGTTTTATGTTCGGCTAAGAGATGCTGTATTAAAGAGTAGGTGAATAAGACCTATTGTTTACCTCGTGATAATTTGGTACTATAAGAGTGTTGTAATCTAATCAAAGGAATCAAGCTAATCATGGAAAAAAAGCGCTTGTTCTTTATTAGCAATTATCAGTTTATTTTCTCTGGAGGATACCGTGAATATGAATAAAAGATTATTTGTCTTGATTGCTTGACCCATATCTTCATCTTTGTCTTGTTTGTTTACAAAACCATTTCTTACTTTTCCTCTGTTCTGTTCTGTGTCATGGTCAACCCCAGCAAGACTCTGTAAGTGCTAGCTTCTTGCCAGGCTTGGTCAAAAGGAGGTACTGGAAATGGATTGAGAGTCAGAGAAGGGGATGATGGGAAGATGGGAGAAATCAGGATATTTTTCTCTCTCCATTCCCAAGTAGTAACTCTGGTGACCTGCATTGCTTCAGATTCTGCTAGACAGGTTTGTCAGATGGCTCTGGTGCCTGAGTTCTGGTAAGCCATCTCCTCTGAGCATTTTCAGCTATCAAACCTAAGCATGGTAGCTACTTGCTGCTGCTGCAAATTCTTGGGTTTCCTCTTTGCTTTGTTTGGCTTTCTAGTCCCTTTTTCACCTGTGTTACTAATTGCCTGGAAAAACCCTCTCTATTTGAAATACCCAGAGCACTGTGTGTTTTCCTGACTAGACTCTGACTGCTGCTACAAATGATAAATAACCTCTTCCCCAAAGGGATTTGCAGCAGCTTACAATGAAGGTGAGGACCATTCTACCAAAAGAAATTGAAATACATTTAAGTCAAGAGGTAAATATAGTGACTGAAAGATAGACATATAGACAGTTTGAAATGTATAAATTAAACGGGTTTTGTTTTTAATGAGAATATTTAACTCAGCCGTTCCCTGTCTGAATCTTAATATTTAGTGAAATTAATTTAAATGCATTTGTTAGAACAACATGAGATGCAAATATGTTGGTGGAAGTAGAGGCTGTAGGATAGTCAGAGAAGCAGATCATTCAGTACTAGGCCAAGATTTGGGCCAGGTCAAGGTCTGCCTGGACTTAAGGGCTATCATGAGTATCTACCATATTCGTAAGACAAATGTAAGTCACATATGCATTCCCAAGTTTATAAACAATTTCATTTCTGCCTCTTCCTCTCAAAAAATACATCATAAAGCCTAATGCATAATAATGTTATTATGTGGATAGCCTTGAATTCTTCTAATTTGTCTTAAAAATTAAATAATTCACAACTTTTCATATTTCATTTTAGTAATTAGACACCAAGGTAACAAGTCATCAAGGACTCATTTATGTAGTATAACATATGGAGAATATCTGGCTTGCACTAGTTGCAGGCACCATATAATTGTCAGAGTTGCTATCTCACTTGGAACTTATAGGTGTAAACTGTGTATTTTTTAAACAGCATCTTAAAAATAAACTAGAATTATAATATGTCATATACAAATGGCCATGGTCACATGTGCTTTCAAGAGTAATAACATCTGGAAATGAAATGACCAGTAATTTTAAAATGTTTTGTAAACTATCAAAACTTTGCCTTTCTGTGGAAACCTAAACAAATTAATTGTATCAACTATTTGACTAATAAGTTTCAGATTTATTAGTAAGAATATCCATAGTGAATAGATGCAAAATGCCTGATTGTATCTTCACAAAAGGGACAACATAATATTTAAAGAACAGGCTGATGTACCTTTGTATAATCAGGTGTATCCAGTAAATTCTAAATTTTACTGAGTCAGGAAGGGAATCCAATTAGTACTGCAAGTGAGTAGCATCCTTAAGTTAAATCTTTCATTAGTAAGTTAACATTATTGCATTCAAGACTAACATTAGGCAAAGTTGGCCACCTGTCTCAAAAAGGCTTTATGTTATCACAAGTTTGCAGAAATGAATAAGACACATGAAACAACAAGAGTTCCTCCCAACCGATACAAAAATACAATGATTGCAGGCCTGCTAAAGTTATCCAAATGCTTTCCTTTTGTAATATAAAGTATAGCATTGAAAAACACATTTTCATGTATTGTGTTACTTCACTAAGGTAAAAGTTCATGACAGTAGAAACATTTTTAATTGGTCACTTTTCTCACTGTTTTTGCCCCTTGCAAATTTCTCAATAAATATTTGTTGCATTAAATAAATACATGAATTAGTTAATACCATTCTTATTTTAATTTTAATGTTAAGTGACTATATAAATGGCTGATTTGTTAAGACTATTATTTAAATTAGAATATATCATAAAAATCAAGTCCAGCTTCATCAGAGACCATTATGAAGGCTCAGTCACCTCCACAAAGTCTCTCTCACTTCTAGAATGGTTTTACAATCTTCTAGTATATCCAATGGGGATAGTTAGACATTCCACTAATGAAAGCTGAATCTCAGAAGTTAAATCTGTTCAGACTTCTTCTCAAAATTTACTCCTCGTACCATGAAGAGCTTACAGATGCCAATATTAAAAAGGAATGTAACAATTTACACAGGTGGATGTCCCTTTTGGCAATTTACAATAGAGACCAAGAATCCATGTGGTTTGGCTAACCAAACTTTCCTGGAAACAGTCATTGGACATAAAAGAAAACTGACCTTGTGCCTGCCAGTTTCATTCCTTTCCAGGAATAAACTCAAAAGTAACCCTTAAGCAAAAGCTCCCCAGTGACATACCCTAACAATTAATCTAATTCTCTTTCCATAAAAAAAGTAGAAAATGTCAGCCCCCATAACCTTGAAGAGACTGAACATATTATCAGTCATTAAAACCTAACAGTTTTTGAAACAAAGCCAAATCCTAACCTTTTGCACTTTTTGTTCTCACTCTAATAATCACCTGACTCCTATTCAAATATTTGGTAGGGACTACAAACAAATCATGTTGTTTTTTCTTACTAATTGTTCTAATTAAGTACCCATGTAACAGTAGCAAAATATATTGAAAAACAACACATATAACAGAGACCAATGCATGGGATTTTTGGAGCATTGAAATGTGTCTAATCTAAGCATTTGCATGCTGTCCATCTTCTATGTGCTGCAAAAATGAATCCTTTGGTTGGAAGTGATTGTAATAGAACAAATATCATTGAGACTCTGCCAGAACTACAAACAACTACCAATTCTATAACGTGATCTTCTTCTTCCTTTATCTCCTTCCATAAAAGAAACTAAGGCAACAAGCAGGATACATCCAGCTGAGTTCCCTGGGAGAAGACCTCTCTTCTTCTATAATCTAACTCAACAGAAACAGGCCCTTGCTTCTGGGACATCAAACGTAAAGAGGCTCCTATTCTGCAGAAAATAAATAAGCAGATATCAAAGATTTGTAGAAATTTTGATTAAGACACTTTCTCAGTCTTTTCACATAGCAGACACTGCACTACTGCACTACTGACAGGTGCTGTAGCTAGAATTGGGCCTGTGGACTTTTATCTTTGCCTTTGAATTCACTTATATTCACATTGATTTGGATACTCAATAAAAAATTAACAAAATAGTGATCCTTGCATGAACTGAATCTTTGACTCAAAAACCTCATTCATATAATATTATATATTCTTTTCTGTCACACCTTCAAGAATGAGGTTCAAATTCCCTGCAGAAATTGAAGTATAAATAATTCCTAATCAAAAATTATCTTACTCTGGTGAAATATCAAGGCAATGTTTCCTTGCCCGAGGACATCATAGCATGTATTACCATAATGAAAAGAATGTCTGGGAAAAAAAGAAAAAAATACAATTGGCCTTATTCTTTCAACTGCAGATGCCAATATTAAAAAAGAAAGTGTAACAATTTCATTTAAGTCTGAAGAGTCAATCAATGAGTAACCAAACCTCAAAGCTATGCAGAAGAATTCAAATAATTAACAACATTAGACCTATCAGGGCAAACTTCTAGCCAAAGCCTCTTGGACACAAGTATAATAAAAGGTTAAAACTGTAAAGTAATTTCCTGGAAAATAAAAGCCGATTTAGAAAATGAAGAACTTGAGTAACATAATGTGATTCAACTTATTAATTTCTCTAACTTCTGCTGATTTTGCTTCCAGATTCATTTGTTTCTTTCTTATGGTTGTCATCTTCATTCCCAAGGCTCCGCGCCCATGTTACATATAACAGAGCAAACAGATCTTTGAGGAAGAAATTATACCACGTTTCTGAAAGCCCAAAGACGAATTTTAGGGTGCAACAAAAGTCCCCATTCTGAAAATTTCAGTCTTGATTATCTAAGTTTTCCTAAAATGTATGCTCATACTTCCACCCCACCCCCCAACACCCCACCAAATTCATCCATTTACCTGCCATGGTCACAATCTATTTGGTCTTCACCTCTAGTATCAACCAGAAGAGAGAGCAATTATGATAAGGAAGAGACGCAGGTGATTACTATTTTCTCATAGCATCTTAGTAGCCTTGCTGTTAACAAGTGTTAAACAAAAGCCACCATCTTAGTGTTTTACCATGACTCACACTATGAAAACTACAACCTCATTCAAGAGTGTCCTCATAATCATGTTTTAGGTGACACTGATTATACGGTCCTTGATTTGATTCATGTCAAATGCCATTGTACAGTGTTGAATCCCGTAACTGATCTGAAGATAACTAACACAATAGATTCAGCGACATACTTCATAGACATAGAAATGCTCATTTTGCTCTCAGCAGGCATGATGGCTATCCTAAGACCTAAAGCATGGCGATATTTCTCAGAAACTGAATTGGACATTGTCAAATAAAGCAACTTAAGCCAGCTGAATCCATTTGGTGTATGTAAAGATCTTCCTACATAGCATGTGAATGCTGATTTTCCTCTCGGAAAACTCCTTAGAAATTTCAAAAGATTAGTGGTTCAAGAGTCCTCCCTCTAGCCAATGCCTCATTTTATCTGGTCAGCCAACCTTTCACTGACACAAGAGTGGTCACCAATAAATCTCAGATTGTAATTATCCACCAGCACTTCATAAGCCCTGGCTACTCCTTTTATATCATCAGATCTCTTTGAGGTTTTGTGAGGGTCCATCTTTAATTTAGATAAAAGATTTCTCTCTGTAGGTTTCTGAAATATGCTCAGGAGAAGGATGAGTTCATTTACTCCTAGAGCCATTCTTCACTTACTTCTTTGTTTTTCATGTGGCATTTAAACAGTCTTTTGAGCTCTAAAGTCAAGGGCAAAAAGAGCAACTTCACTTGCCTCTGTGACTATAATTCAGAATCTGACACTTTTGGGTGCCTACAAGTATAGAATAGCAGGTCTCGGTATCAGTCAGCCAACAACACAAATCACTCACTCAAACTAAAACTACCCAAAATGTAAATCCAAAGCAAATTGACTGGGTTGTGAGCAAAGGAGAACTTCCCATAAAGAAGAAAATCAACCTTCAGCCAATATTAATAGCATGCCGACAGTTAATATCAATAATTATAGGAGGTGCTCAAGGACATTTGCAAGACTGATTGAGTGCTAAGGCAGAATTCTTGTTTCAATATGTGCCATTTTCTAATAAAAGACACTTTACTAGAGTTTGACACTGAATCAAGTTAGCTACTTTCCTAGTAGCTAACTCAGCCTTTGAGTCTACACTTAAACATCGCTTTCTTAAAGAAGCCTTTCCTTACCCTTCAACCTATATTAGAGCCTGTGTTACATGTTGCCATATAATCTTTATTTCTTCATCATGCTTTTTACAATTAAAGTTATTTATGTAATTATCTGCTTAATTCTTATCCCCTCTGCTGGATACTTCAACAGGCAGGAACAATGTCTCTCTCGTTTTCTGACACATGGAGAGTGGCCAGTGTTTATTTATTGAATAATCAGACCAGGCTGGTCTTGAACTCCTGACCTCAAATGATTTGCCTACCTCAGCCTCCCAAAGTGCTAGGGTGAGCCACTCAACCCAGCCAACATTTTATTTTTTTTAAGAGTTAAAAATTGCATTTCTCTCTTTTTTTTTTTTTTAATTTCATTTTGCTTTAAAGTAACACTAGGTTCATTCACAAACTTTCAAACAGAACATTAAAAATATACCTTAACTATGAGGGTCACACAAATCAGGTAAGCTTTCTTTTTTAAAATTAATTATTTAATAATTATATGTATATATTTATAGTGTACAATGTGATGTTTTGAAATATGTATATAGTGTGGAATGGCTAAATCAAGCTAGTTAACAGATAAACTTTCAATACCTACTAGAATATTCTCCCTTGCTCCAATTTGGACTTGCTAAAACACTGTTTTCGTCAGATTTTCTTTCACTATTATTTTGGAAATTCTCTTCCTCTTCCTTCTATTTAGCCCATGTATTTTGGATTCTATTTTTTACTCTTTCTTCTTGCCAGCACGTCTTTCAACAGTATCCTGGAAAAGGTTGCAGAGTAAGTGCATTTTTGAAACATTGAATGACTGAAACACTTTCATTTCTGCCATTTACTTTTTTTTTTAGTTTGAGATGGAATCTTGCTCTGTCGCCAGACTGTAGTGCAGTGGCATCATCTCAGTTCACTGCAACCTCCACCTCCCAGGTTCACGGGCTTCTTCTGCCTCAGCCTCCTGAGTAGCTGAGAACATAGGTGCGCACTGCCATACCCAGCTAATTTTTGTAGTTTTAGTAGAGATGGGGTTTCACAATGTTGGCCAGGATGGTCTCAATCTCTCAGCCTCGTGATCCGCCCACCTCAGCCTCCCAAAGTGTTGGGACACAGGCATGAGCCACCATTCCCGGCCTCTGCCATCATACTTTATTGATAGTTTATCTAACTATAGTATTCCAGGTTGAAAATTATTGCCCCTCAAAATTTCTACATATTGCTCTACTGTTTTCTAGGTTTCAATATTTCTACTGAAAAGCTAAAAGCTATTGATACTTGAATTACTTGATATGATTCTCTCCTCCACCTTCTTTTCCTTCTTCTATTTTTCTCTCTCCTCTCCTCCTTCCTTCGCTGTTTCTCACTTTCTCAGATCATTAAAGATTTATTTTCTTCTTACCTGATATTCTGATAATTCATAATCCATTTTTTTAGTATAGTTTTTTTCATGGATTTTTTTCTTTCTAAGCTCCTGGAAAACTCTTTCAGACTAAAGACGTGTGTTCATCAATTGCAGGAAATACATTACTTCTTTGAAAACTTTTCTCCTTTGATTTTTTGTTTTCTTTTATGGAATTCATATTATTTCAGTTGTATAACTTTATGAAAGATATTATTTTCCTAAGTTTTTCTCCAGTTTTTTTAATTTTTTGTCTTTTGGTTCTTCTGGGATGATTACCTCAAATACATATATTCTAAACTTCTAATTGATTTGAAGGTTTTTCTTAGCCTGCATGTAGTTTGCAAAAGATCTCTCTTGCTTAGGGATGCTCTCTTATTAAAAGATCCTGTTCTTGTTTCAAATGTAGGATCTTCTCTTACTGAGGACTTTAATTGTAGTTCATTTGTTTTTTTAGGTTTTATTCTTCTTTTATGAATGTTGCTTCCTCAGAGTCCTCTTTTTCTACTTTTAAATTTTAGAGTTTTTTTTCATATTAGAGACTTCAAATGTCTCGTTTTCCCTGGCCAGCAATCTATATTTAAGAATGCAGTCCTAAAAATCAAAAGATTGAAAACTCTGCTTGGGTAACAAAAGTTGTGAAGTGATAGGTCTCTCCATGAATGATAAGGTGAGGACCATGCTATTTCACCTGAGGAGTCCTAACGACAGTTTTTATAAGCCTTTTTATTTGAACCAAGCATAGGAACCCCTCTGCTGAATTATGTGGCCGTCAGCATTCTGAGAGTGAAATATGGGAAATGGGACTGCCCAGACAGAACACAGACTTTTATTCAGTCTTCTTTCAAATTCAGGGTCACACCATGCCCTTAGTTTTGTCTACTGTCCCTGCAATAGGAACCTCCCTGTACTGACTTTGAAAAAAAGAAAGAGGAACTTCTTTTTCTCTGCTAGGGTGGAACTTAGCTTTCTACCTAGCTGTGAAGGCTGGAAAATAATCTGAAAGTCTAGTTCCTCCTTAGGTAGAACTTTGCACCAGTCTTCCTGATTTTGGCTTCAGTGCTTAAGCTCAGTTTAGAAGTATCTAAAGTATCCTAAGACTTTGGGAGTTATGCAAGATGGATTGGTGGGCATGTTTTTAATATATCTCCAAATAAATTATTTTTTCTTATGTGTAATTCACAAAAGAATGCTTATTTATGATTTTCCAAATAAAAATATTTGAATATAAGTATATGCCATGCAAAATCAAGACATTCTTATCAAAAATAATAGTTGTTTACCTGAAATTCAAATCTAACTTGGTGTCCTAAATTGTTTTCAGTGACCCAAATATGAGGGAAAGCAGGGTAAGGAAATGTGAGGCTTGCTGACATACTCATCTTACAGTGTAGAGAATCAAGAGATAGTGTCTGGATTTGATAGAATAAGAAATTGATATTTTAAATATAATATTTAAAACAGGTAATAAAGTTATTAATCCATAACTTTTTTAGGAATAGAAGAAACAGGATGCAAAAAGTGCTTTGAATAATATTGTCGGCTATTACAGCAGAAAGTCACTAACTTTCTGTTAGCAACTAAAGTTTAGAAACAAGAAAAGCCCCCAGCATCATGGCAACCATCAGGAAAATTTAAAGGAGAAACAACTGAATAATAATTGTTTCTGGGCACCAAAAATTTGGTTGAAATGACACATGGAGAAGAAGACTGTGGATTTTTCATGCTAGCCTTGTTGTATATTTTACTTTTTAAAATATGCTATTAACGTAATTAAAATTTTTTAATTTGTTTTTTAACAATGTTGTAACTGAATAATTTTACTCCTAGTATGATGTTGTGAAACAAACATATCTTGGACTCTCAAAATCACTAAGGAAAACTAAAGCTGGAAACTGCTTAGAGCCAACCCGACTCTCATTCAATTCAAATTGTTATAAGTAAAATTTTGATGACACAAAAGAAATAGCACTAGAAGATGAATCCTCCCAGCAAGGCAGTTAACTTCCCGAAGGATATGGTGCACAGAGGTAGCAATGATGGAGCAATGATGGCTGCTGCATGTGGACAAATTGGGAAGGGGATACTTATGCCTGCCTGACGGGGTCGTCCCTACTGCTGTGTCATCCCCTATTGGCTAGGGTTAGACTGCACAAGCTAGACTAATTCCAATTGGCTATTTAAAAAAGAGCAGGGGTCCAAGCTGGAGTGGCAGGGTGGGTGTTTTGGTGAGATGGACGGTTACAGTTGTGTGATCAGGTCACTGAGATGAGTCAGGATGGAGGGTGGGGAGGGGGAATAGAAGTGAACTACTGATTAGAATTGGTGGAGATGGTTTTTTTACTGGAATTACAAGGAAATTAAACTTTAAAATAGAAAATTAAAGAATAAGAGAACTGAACGTACTGACATATTATTTGATAAAAAACTTGGGGTTCACTATAACAAAAGTCACCTCTCTGCTCACTGAGGCATATCTGATTTGCCTCCTTTGGAAAGTCTAATCAAAAACTCTAAAGAACGTAACTGCTTGTGTATCACCTATCTATGACCTGGAAGCTCCTTCCCCACTTCCAGTATTCCTGTCTTTGCTTCAAGTTGTCCTGCCTTTCCAGACCCAATGAATGTACCTCTTACATATATGGATTGTTGTCTCCTATCTCCCTAAAGTGGATAAAACCAAGCTGTGCAGTGACCACTTGGGCACATGTCATCAGGACTTCCTGAGGCTGTGTCACGAGCACGTCCTCAACCTTGGCAAAATAAACTTTCTGAATTGAGACCTGGCTCAGATTTTCTGGGTTCACAGTGTTTATTCTTAAAAAGTGTCAGAAGAATTGTGCCCATAATAAGTATGTAAATTTGGCTTATGAATATTTTCATATACATCTTAAATAATGAAATGTAAGAGTCTGAATAGCTTAAGTTTCAAGGAGAAATATCTATTGGAGAAATTGGATTTCTCTTTTCCTAGTAAGAAGAGACTTTTTCCTAGGAAAAATGTTGCATATGAGAGCAAAACTCCTGGCAAGTGATAATAATCTTGCTTTCATGAAAGAGCAGTCAAGAAAAACACATTCATTTGTCTACTTCCAAAGCTTGCTACACTTACTGTCAGATATCTGAGCAATATTCCTATTTTCAGTAATGATTAAATAAGTAATTGTTTCATTAGTCTTAATCTTAGGGTTTACTATAATCTAGGTTTCATGAATAAGCATACTAATTTGTCTGATTAATTTCCTTCCAGGACTAATTTCAGTTAATAAGAGTGATAAAGGCAATGCACAGAAAATGTAACATTCCTGTAATTACTAACTAAAGTTATGAATATAAAAATATGCAGTTTCCAAATTGGCAAAGGATGAAAAATAATGGAGTTGCATATATCTCATAAATTTGCATAATATTATTAAACAAACTTAATATGTAATATGTGGTCAATGAAGCTACTTCAAGTAACACTGGTTGACCTCACACACACAAAACTGCTGATGTAGGCTTCGTGTTCAATAATGTAACGTCGCTGATTGCATTTTCCTGGTAATAAGGCAAATAAAATTACTTTAAACCCACTACATATTATGATTTTATAAGTAATTGGTACTTCCTAGAAGCAAAAACATTTGCTTTGTGGACATCCAAATCTGTGATGGAAGTCACATATATCTATAAAATATTGAAACCAATTTCCACAAAGCACACATAAAATCCAACCACTTTACTTCTGAGCATTGAATACTTACTCTTCTCCATTGTATTCACAAAAGTACACCTCAATGAAAAGAAGGAAATGATAGCAATGCTATGGCTCCAACAAAAGTCAGAATTTGCATGAATTATTTATGCCTAAAGGTTGGTCCTACATATGATTCATAATATACTTCATCTTATTTTACAACAGAAAGAGAAATTATGGCTCAATTTATTAAAATAATTATAATCATAATCACATCTGCTCTTGAAGACTGTCAAACAGCTCCAGAGTGCACCGCATACATTCCCTCTACTAGATTCCCTTTTTATGAGTTAATTAAACAATTTCACAGCATTATTTGTACAACTATTCTGTGTGGCATATTGTTTGTGCAGAACATTCCCTTTAATATCTCTATTCTTCAAACAGATGTTCATTTAATTTTTTTCACATATTTTATTTGGAGAACAATTAGTGAATCTATCCTACTATACTGTCACCTTTCTTTTCACTTAAAGCAACTCTATTCCTGCATTAGAAAAATCCTATTGTGGCTTTTCAAATTTGAAAAAATAAATAAATAAACACTTTAGAAAATGTCTAAGGTTAGTGGGCAAGTTTACCAGAGCAAATTACCCCCAGATGATGGCTACTCAATGTTACTTTGGTACTACTGTACAAAGTCAACAAGAACTTTTCTTAAAAGCATAGAAAAAAATAAAAGTGCATGATGACACATTTTTCTATTCTACTCCTTTTGTTTTACTGAATTTTGTCTTATACCTCCAAGTATTGGACTCACTATAAACCAGAGTAAAATGACAGATTAAAGGGAATGACATGGATGCAAGTCCACTTTTTCATTATCAGAAGGCAACTGAATCAATCATAACCCAAGACATATTTTTCTGGGAAAGTGGCACTTAACATTGTTATGAATTAGCTTATCTTACCAAAACATTTTAAAGGAAGAAGATACCATCTACCATATATTTTGAGGTTGAAGTTTCTCTCCCTGCTTGACGCAAATCAAATTTTACAGGCTTTGAGTCCCTGACCAGGTTTGCTTTATGCAATTCACTCAACAAATTTATCTCCTCTTTATTATCTCTGTCTTAGATAGCTACAAGGAGTCAACAGCATTCACAAGTGTGGATGTTGCATCCACTTGGCTTTCCTTTTGTGAATAATTTCACTGCAGTGAGCACAGAATTGCCCTCTTTTACTCTCATTTACATATATAGTACTGCAGAAATAATTTTGCCCTTGCTTTTGAACTATAAAGTAATAAATTACGAACATCTATCTAATACTTTGAAAGTCTAGTCTGCATTCACTTAGATGGAAATACAGTGTTGAGAAAAATGAAGATCCCATATGTTTTCAAATATTTGATTTTGTTTCTTTTCTTAACCAGAATTTGGTGGTTCTATGAGAATAAGAAAACCTGAAAACTTCTAGGATTACTAAATATTTAAATTATGCTTATAAAATGAGCACCTTACGGTGTTTAGGTTAAAAATGTACAAAATATTAATTACTTTAAAGTTTTAGAACAACTGCACCATGGTTTCCTAGCTTCCTCAGCTAATACAGAAGAGATTGAGTAATAAATCTTTAATTTTTTTTTTTACCTAGACCTTCTAAAATTTCTGAACAGGAATGGTCTCTAGAAACATGACTTTAGAACAAGCTTTGAAATGCCATCTTGGGAAAAAGGACTTCTCAGATAGTTAAGATCCCTGTATGTATTGGGAGGGCATTTCTCACTGTTGTGTGAATAGTGTGCAACTTGCTGGGAGTGACAGTGGAATGGAACATATATGACACCCCGAAGCAGAACACCACAGTCATTTTAAAGGGAGTCCATGTAGGTACTGTTTAGAATGGCAGTAATTTGAAAACCACCTAATATGTCTTAGTGAAGGTGGTTTTTAAAATGGTTTATGTCTAATAATACAAATAATAAAATTCTCTTGGATATTAAAAATGATAATATAGTCATGTGCTGCATCACATTTTGGTTAACAATGGTGGTTTCATAAGATCGTATGTAACAGTCTGCTCTGACTGCACCTTTTCTATGTTTAGACAGGATTAAATACACAAATACTTGCCACTGTGTTAAAATTGCCTACAGTAATCAGTAATGTACTGTACAGGTTTGTAGGCTAGGAACAACAGACTTATCATCTAGCCTAAGGGTGTAGTAGGCTATACCATCTAGGTTTGTTAATATACTCTTTGATGTTCATGCAATGACAACATTGTTTAATGATGCATTTCTCACAGCATATTGCTATCATCAAGCAATGCATGACTATATGTATTTTTACTTATTAGCACTAAATAATGATTACTTTCTTCTAATGAGCACTAAAGATAATAATATATTCAATTTCCTCAACAGATCATTTAGACTATGATCACTTAGACTATATCACTTTTGGTGTGGTTTTTCATAAAATTTTTCTATTTCATTTACAGTTTATGACTACAGTTTTTCAATATTGTCTTTTTAAATGTTGTTAGTAGTCATATTAATAAACACTTTAATTTCTGAAATTGTTAATTTTTTTCTCTTTTCTCTGCAGCAGTTTTAAGGATTTATCAATTGTATCAGTCTTTTCAATAAATCTAATTTGGCTTGTTGGTTTTCTCTGTTTCATATTAGCTTTCTATTTCATTGGTTTCTTAAATTTTACTTGATTGTTATAAGAATGCTACTTCATTGATTTCTTATCTTATTTTTAGAGTGAAAAGAAAACCTACAGAATGGAAGAAAATATTTGTAACCTACACTTCTGACAAAGTGCATCCAGAATCTATAAGGAATGTAAACACTTGTACAAGCAAAAAACAAATAACCCCATTAAAAATGTGCAAAAGACAGTAACAGATGCTTCTCAAAAGAATACATAAAAGAAGCTAACAAACATGAAAAAATGCTCAACATCACTAATCATCAGTGAAATGCAAATCAAAACCACAACAAGATACCATCTTATACCAGTTAGAATGGCTATTATCATAAAATCAGAAAATTACAGATGCTGGTGAGTCTGTAGAGAAAAGGTAATCCTTATATGTGGTGTTTGGGAATGTCAATTAGTTTAGCCACTGTGAAAAGCACGTTGGAAGTTTACAGAACTATCACTCAACCCAGCAATTTGTTACTGGGTATGTATCCTGAAAAAAACCACTTTGTTTTACAAAAAAAGACGCATGCACTCATATGTTCATTATAGCACTATTCACAAAGACAGAGAATCAACCTAAGTGCCTATCAACAGTGGATTAGATGAAGAAAATGTAGTACATATACACTATGGAATAATACACAGCCATAAAAAGGTATGAAATAATATCCTTAGCAGCAACAGGGATGTAGCTGGAGGTCATTATCCTAACTCAATTAACGCAGGAACAGAAAACCAAATATTACATACCCTCACTACTAATAGGGAGCTAAACATTGTATACTAGTGGACATAAAGATGGCAACAATAGAAACTGGGGACTATTGGGGTGAAAGACATGGGGGAAAGAGTTGAAAAACTCACTTTTGGTTACTATGCTCAGTACCTCCATGATGGGATCATTTGTAACCCAAAACTTTATATCATGCAATAAACTCATAAAACAAATTTGTATGGCTAAAATATTTAACTGTGCTTGAAGATAGGCATTATTATCTACATTTTACAAAGGAAACAACTAACACTCGTTAGGACCAGGTAACAAAGTTTATAAGCAAGTGATAGGTAGAGTCTCCAAATATTATATTCTTTCCACTTCATCACTTCTTTCCGAAAACCATGTATTCTGATAAAGCACTCCTCCCTAAATCCTATTATTTTCAATGACTTAAAGATAGTTATAAACAGCTGGCAACAGCAGACATTTTCAATGAACACCATAGTAATCAAATTGGTCTTTTGGTAGTAGGACTAATATTCAAGGTTTGATTCATGGAATCAAAATGGTAGAATGGAATAACCAGAGGACATTCGGTTATTTTATTTACTTCTATTATATATAGATTGGTCATAAGCAGGATGGGAGGCAAATGTTTAAATGATTAGCGTAAAGGTATAAGAAAAAACAAAGCACATGCCTCAGAGAGCAACTATATCTTTACAGAAGATGTACATTATATAAATGAGCACTTTTCTCCACCTTAAAATTAAAAATATTGTTGTCAAACATCTTTTTCTCCTTTCCTCAATGGTTACTTTTTTCAAGTTTTTTTTTACACGTATCCCAGCCCTTCCCTACCAAAAGCTCCACAAATAAACAAAAGACACTGTAGAGACTCCGTCTCCAAACAAGCTCCTAGCAGGAATTTCAAACTGCTCTGTTGTTTGTTTCCCTTTGCTTTGCTGCAAGCAGACAGCAGACAGTCCGCCCAAATTTGCCTGCAGCAGAAGAGACTGAACAAAGAAATCCCAGGGCCCAAACTTTTCAAAAGACCTTCTGCAAACACTTCAGGGCCAATGAATTTTCAAAACCTGTGCCTTTTGCTTTAAAATTAAGAAGGATCAGGATGAACACCCAACTGGATGCTGGAGGGTTGAGAGAGAAATAGCAATGACTGAAGACAGAGGAGTATTCCTGCTGCCTCTTGAGAGGGTCTGAAATGCTGGGGCGGGAGGTGGGGGGCGGTACAGAGGTCAACCATGAGGAACATTCGTGAAAAGAAAGAAAAAATATGGTACTTCTTTGTTGTACACATAGTCCCCTCTTTTAGATTTATATTCCACAGGTAACTAACCTAATTCAACATTTATCACCTATGGCTGAAACCCAGCTTCCTCTCTAATCACTTTAGTCTACAGGGTGAATGCTGCTTAAAACCGTCAAGGTGACAGAAGAACTGTGCCTAATTAACAGTCTCCTAATACTCCAGCAAATAACAAGCCTGCTGTGGGAGAAAAAAACGCATTCACACTTTCTTATCAAATTAGGGCCAAGAAATGCTCCTAATTAGCTAAAATCAATTAATGTGACAGCAAAATGAATGTATTTATACTGTCAGCTAAAGGTATAGCCAGACAAGTGGGAAATATAGAAAGAAGCTGAGGGAATGTCTTAAAGCATTAAGAAGGGGCTGATGCTTTGAGAATTTTATCAATGATACCCAGAATCTGATGGAGTTTTACCTTGGAGGCAGCCTCTGTTCTGTACTTGCAGACACCCTAGGGTGTTGTAGCACTTGAATGATTCTACTTGTGATTATTCATTAAAACATGTAATTAGGGACAGGCACTGTGGCTCACACCTGTAATCCCAGCACTTTGGGAGGCTGAGGAGGGTGGATCACCTGAGGTCAGGAGTTTGAGACAAGCCTGACCAACATAGAGAAACCCCTGTATCTACTAAAAATACAAAATTAGCTTGGCATGGTGGTGCATGCCTGTAATCCCAGCTATTAGGGAGGCTGAAGCAGGAGAATCGCTTGAACCCAGGAGGCAGAGGTTGTAGTGGGCCGAGATTGTGCCATTGCACTCCAGCCTAGGCAACAAGAGCGAAACTCGGTCTCAAACAAACAAAAAAGTTAAAAAAAAAAAGCATATAGTTAGTTGGTCTATAGTCGTCACGTAGATCTAGATGCTTATTTGCAAACACACATATAAGTGCATTTATACACAAATAAAATAAGTGCCTTAGACTACTTAATAGTAGGCTCTTTATGAGTTAGATTAGTTATATTTCCTATATAACTGTCATGGCTAGTCACTATTTAGCAAACTTTTCCTCTAGGATTACACTCAGTTCAAAATGTGTTGAAGAAAATTGGTACCTGCTAAATAATTCAGGCTGAGGGTCTCGGCATCACCTCGTTTTTATTCTTCTCCACTTCTGGTCTTTCAATTCCAGTGCTGAACAAATTAGTTAGCTTGAGAGAACTAATATGCATAGTTCTCTATACATTATTAGAGAACTACAATCTAGTATTATGTTATTAACATAAATTGTTAACAAGAAATGCTCATATTATGATATTGGGCTAAATATAATCTAAAATAGGCTTTATAGAAAGCCTAACAAAAAATGCTCATGACATTGGGTTAAATGTCTAGAATAACATTTCTAAAATAACAATCATCTAAATAGCAATCATACTTACCATGACTTCCTTCCATTCTGGACCAAGTATTTTTTTTTAATGAATATTTGGGCAGGTTTTACCACAAACATTAGCACCTCCCTTAATTATAGCTGATTCTCACTGAAATCATCATTAAAAATTTCATTTGAGCTCTACAGTGTCAGTGGACACGATGGGTGTCAGCTCTCCGCTGTGTGGATGGTGTTAGCATCTTGGTATGTTTGTTTACTTAATGAAGTGTCTGGAGGCCTCTACTGGTGTTTAGGAAAATATCAGCTGAGACAGAACAAAAATCATAAAAAAGATTCTAAGCCAGCAAACCTCCTTTACGTGTGAACTTTATTCCAAAATTTCAATTTCACATTCCTTATCACTCTTTCATTACTGTAAACATTGGTAAGCTGATTATTATCATTTCCCAGTGTCACCTTTTCTAAGTATGCTGAACAACCACAGTACACCCTGTTTTCTCTGCTGTGGCAAATGCCATCTAGTCCTGCCCATCATAGCTGCACTAAATTATCAGCCTGAAGATTATTTTTTCACCCTCTGTCAGTTTATATCATGTCTGAACTTCCCATTCTCCAGGGATTAGGGCAGCTTTTCCATCAAACCAGCTGTTTGCTTTTCTTTCTTTTTTTTTCCCCCCAGTAATGGCAAAACAGCTTTCTTATGAATTAACAGCGTCCATATCAGATGAGAGAAACATAGGCTTCTGTTTCACATCTGTTGTATTTCCAGTCTGGTACAACCGACAATCATAAAACACAGTGAGATGCTGCCAAGAGGAAAGATGGGTGGGAGACAATAAAATCTAGAGCAAAAAGAATAAACGTGATTATAAAATTATTTCCAAAGCATACAAAAAGGGAAAAGGTGATTACCATTAATTGTGACCTTCCAATGCATCATACTTTTAGTAACTTTTCTCAAATACCAATAATGTAAATCATTTCTTTCTACAATCGACTGCTTATGAAATTTATTATAATGTTTACAATATATAACTCTAGTATTCCTCCACAGCTGGAAGAAGAGAGTAGAGAAAAGAGAAGTATAGAGTTAAGTAATACAACCAGCAAGCTAAATTAATAGGTACTTAACAACATATTCCAAAATTGAACACAGGCACATTCTTGAAACGCAAGCAAGGGAGATGATTTCTGTTGGTTGAATTATGACATGTCTTACATCTAGTTCCCTAGCAGCAGGTCCTGAGGCTACTAAGATTCTTAGGTAGGTTTTTTTTTTTTTGAAAACGGCCTGGGCTGGGGAATAGTGGGAGTAAAGGAGGTAAGATGTAAAAGAGAAGCTAAGCAGGGAATTGAATTCTGGTGCACCTAGCCTCAGCCTGTTTCTGTAGAATTATACCCAGGCTGCTATCTCCCTCCTGGAGGCCAGGCAATAGGTATTTAGTACCCCTACCAGTCAAGAAACAACTCTGGACCCCTTGGCCGCCTTTGAATTAGGTGGCTCCAGTTGTCCAAAGGATTTCAAATGTGAAGTATTAGCAGCAGCAATAACAGCAGCCTTTAAAGGACTCCCCAGGTTCTGAGAGAGACAACAGAGTACGCTAAACTATAAGATTCTTCCATGGCATTTATGAAGAACCAGTGTTCAATCTCATTTCAAACAAATTTTGTGACTGCCTGGTAAACTTAAACGCTAATGAGAACCTTTAGGCCATTTGAGACAGTGTAGACATAAAAGATTGCAATTTCTTTTACTATCTTGCCAATCCGATCTACAATCCCATTTTTCTATAAGATTCTGTGTAACAAAATCTATTGTCTAATGATTTTAAAATGACAGTACAGTTTTCTTTCAATAAAGAAGATAGGCTGGGCACAGTGGCTCACGTCTGTAATACCAGCACTTCAGGAAGCCAAGGCTGGTGAATCACTTGAGGCCAGGGTTCAAGTTTTAGCCCTGTCTCCACTAAAACTACAAAAAAAATTAGCCACATATGGCAATGCATGGCTATAAGTAATCTTAGCTACTTGGGAGGCTGGGACATGAGAATTGCTTGAGCCTGGGAGGTGGAGATTGCTGTGTGCAGAGATTGCACCACTGCACTCCAGACTGGTGACAGAGCAAGACTGTCTCAAAAATAAATAAATAAATAAATAAATAACAAAACTTTTTTTCTTTTTTTTGAGACAGAGTCTCGCTCTGTCACCAGGCTCAAGTGCAGTGGCGTGATCTCGGCTCACTGCAAACTTTACCTCCCGGGTTCAAGCGATTTTTGAATGGTGGTGCCCACTACAATGCCAGGCTAATTTTTTGTGTTTTTAGTATAGATGGGGTTTCACTATGTTGGCCAGGCTGGTCTCAAATGCCTGACCTTGTGATCCACCCACCTCGACCTCCCAAGTACTGGGATTACAGGTATGAGTCACTATACCCTAGCCCCCCCACTCCAAATTATCTATTAATGTGAGCCATGCAGCTATATTTTTTGCCAAGAAAGAGATTTTAAAGTTTTACTATTTTGCAAGGGTTTCAGATTATTCTAATTCCATTACAATTTTACTACCTATTCATGTAAGGAATATTATACTATTGGTTATTTATGAAATTTTAAAACTCATGGAATTTTAATTGGGTAGAAAGGGAAAGTTGAGATTTCACTTACATCTCTCAAGTTCTGCTAAGGAGATCTACTAACTCATGCAAGTAGCAGAATGGCACTCACTAACTTTATAGTGAATTATGCATCTGCCATAATTGAGCATTTGTTATTTTAAGTAATGTCACAAAGGATTTCTGAATATGTCTTTGCAATCTCTTAAATGTTAGAGCATGATCTCCACCTCAACTAAACATTCTTCTAAATGGGCACTAGACCATCCTGATTGTTGCTCAAGACAAGATCATGGGCTGTAGAATCAAGTACACCCAGGATTTCAGATATGCTCTGCTGTCTATGAGTTGTGTCATCTTGGATCTATCACTTTCATCTCTTTCAGTTTGGGTTTTATCCTCTGTTTTATAGAAAGCCCAGATAATATTATCTACCATCCAGAGTTACTGCGAAGACTAAAGAAGATAAATATTTTATAATAATAGTACATATAACAACTGATCTTCTCAAATACCATGAAAAGACAGACAATACATTTTCTAAAGTTCTAAAAATTATTTGAAAACAGAGTTTAATGGATAAGCCCAAACTTTTTAGTTACTCTTAAAAAGCAGAAAGCTTTCAGGGATCTGTTATCTCGAAAATTCAGTCTGAAGGAACAAGTTCTCTCACTCAGAGCCAATAAATGGAAGAAATTGGAAAGGCCTTAAGGAAACCTTCCTTTTCTCTGTGTTTCCACTGAAATACCTGAGAAGGTCTGTAAAGATGCAAAGTTTCAGTAACAGCTTATTTTGTGGTAATGCTCTCATTTAAGTTATCCTGTACTGTCACATAACCTTGCATAAGAGCATTTTAAATCTCATGATATATCTGACACATTTCAAAGCATAGAATTGAGATGAAACACACAGTTATTGGGGAATGGAAACATTTCAAATAAGATTGTTTCTGAAGAGAGTAGCCCGGAAATTATTAATGTCATTAAAACTACCACAATTTTTTTTAAGTGGCATTATTCTTCTCATGAGAAAAGAAAAACAATTTAAAATGTTGAAACACTTTAAAAGATTTATGTTCTACTTATCAGGTAGTGTTATACCTAATTTTTATTTTTAAATTAAAAATTGCAAGTCTAACAATTGTCTGATTTAAATATCAAATGGAGGGCATTGATGCATTTAAGGATAAAGGGAATTGGACCATTTGGAACTAGTGCAAGGAAAGTATGCATCAGAATCTCCTTGTGATGACAGAGACAGAGTCAAAGCACTATATTTGCATTCTTTTATTCTGCAAACCCCATATTTCTTCTAATTATAAGGACTCATTTTTTTCTTCCTCCATCTTCCTTAGAAATACCAAATATTTAATAACTATCCTTTGTAAAAAATAAATAAATACCCAACATTTAATAACTATCCTTTGTAAAAAACTATCCTTTGTAAAAAGCTGTCTAAAGATGCAAATTGATTACCACCATTTTACATAATTGATTCACGATACTTTGGTAAAGTGAAACCAGCAGAATATACAGAAACAATTTTAAATGTGTTCTATGTTTGCATTCTTTGTAGTCACTGTTTCAGAATGGAAAAAAACTTTAAAAAGTCATTTGATAATGGCAGTTAGAACTCCTACAAAAACTTTATTTTTTAATTTAGATGAACTAGTTAAATATACATCCTTGAATATTTCATCAGAGATTATGGCTGTAACAATTAATTACCTTCACTTTAGGGTCACCATAAATCAAAAGATTGTAATTCAAATGTATACTAATTTATTCCTGACCTTGGAGTTAATTACTACCCATTGGATTCTTTAATTATTGTTGGCAAGGGAGAAATATAACAGAAGAAGACCCGCTGAAACAAAAAATAGAAATAAAGTTTATGGGCATCAAGCAGATATAGAAAAGTTAGCAAATATTTTACCAAGTCACATGTCTATGAAAGCCCTGATACCAATACCAAACAGAATTACAAGAAAAAATAAACTCTAGATCAATATCCCTAATAAAAATGCAGCCGAAATTCTACATGAAATTTTAGCAAGTTGAATCCAACAAATACAAAAATTACAGTACATCATAACTAAGTGAGGTTTGCTCCAGAAATAAAAAGCTAGTTTAACATTCAAAAATTAATCAAAGTACTTCAGCACATCAAAAAACTAAGAAAAAATATACAATCATCTCCATAGATATAGAACAAAAGTTTGACAAACACACAGGTATTTTTAAAATGCCTGATTAAAGAAAAAAAAGGAACTCTCAACAAAGAATGACTAGAAGGAACTTCCTCAATCTGATGACTAATGAAGGGCGTTTATGAAAAATTAACAGGTAACATCTTATTTAGTGGTGAGATCATGATCCAGGAAGAAAAAACAAAAAATGAAAACTGGAATCTCATAAACTTAAAAACTTTGACTCTTCAAAAGTTACTGTTGGTGACTGAGTTCTTACAAAGATGAATTATCCCATTCTTCCTCCTTCTTACCATTGAATCACATAACAAATAATTATAGGCTGTGAAAGGTGGAAGAAGAAAGCAGACTGTCTGGGAACCCTGAGACTTAAGGAGCAACAGGGAGGTGAGTTCCCTTACTGCCTCCCACACATTCCAGATAAAACAATGCAGAAACCTCCTACCCAGAACTGCTACCAGGTACAAATCCGGACAAAAAGCTCCAGAAAGGGTGATACTCATAGTCAAAATATCAAGTAAAGAGTGGCCTAACAGAACAGAAAAACTTTTTGACAATATCCACTCTATTCAAACCAAATACTAATCAAAAAGCCAACTTTGAACACTCTCTCTCTCTCTCTCTCTCTCTCCTCTCCCCGCCCCCCCCCCCTCTCTCTCTCTCTCTCTCTCTCTCTCTCTCTCTCTCTCTCTCTCTCTCTCTCTCTCTCTCTCTCTCTCTCGTCTTCCATGCTGGGCTAAGAAGGAAGCTGATCTCTCCACTTGCTCCATTACTTCACTCCCTTAGCTCCTTGCACAGTGAAATAAGACACTGGTTCTCCAATATCCTGACCCAGTGATGTTGGCAGGGCCAAGCTGAGAGCTATTCTTCCATCTCCTACCTGTCTAGACCAGGCAAATCCCTGACTCTCCTGCCAGGCTAGCGGCAGTAAGGCCAAGTGGGGAGTTGATCTTTCCTCTCCTGCCCAGCAAAAACCGAAGGTGTTCTGATTGCCCATCCAGTGAGTATCAGTGGGATCTAGAATTGAGCTGAGCCTCCACTCCCACCTGGCAACCAAAAGACTTAATTAGGTGTTGGGTCTTAATGAGAGGTGAGTCTTATCACCCTTCTGCTATATACTTCCAACCCCTGTAACTGTGGGACCCAACAAAGAGTCCAGCTTCTCACCTCTGCCTGACATCAGTGGTGAAAAAGAGTGGTGGGGGAGGTGCAGATCTGTCCTTTCCTGCCCTTTCTTCCTTTCCTTGGTGTCAGCAAAGCTCAGCAGGAGCCAATTTTACTCTCTCTTAGTGGCAAAAACTTGGTCTGAGCCAATGTCCCACTTGCGTTGGCAAGTTATCAGAGGGAACAAGGGAGGAGCAAAAGCTGTACCCCACTCATCTCCCACAAAGCAGTGTGAATCAGTGCCTCACATTGGCACAGTGGGAAGCTGAGGATACACGCCAGCTCAGCCCTTGTGATGTATCTCTACAGAACAGAATCCAGAGTTTGAAAATGTAGCATCCAAAATGTCCAGGATACCCAAATGTCACTCATCATAGCAAGAATCAGGAAAATCACAACTAGACTGAGAAAGAGAGTCAACAGATGCTGACATTGGAAGCGATAAGATGTTGGGATTATCTGACAAGGATTTTAAAGGCATAAAAATACTTTGAAATGCATTTAGAAATTCTCCTGAAACAAATAGTAAACAAGAAAATCTCAACAACAATAAAAAAGGAGTTATAAAAAAATAACCAAGTGAAAATTCTGTCTCTATAAAATATAACAACCAAATTTAAAAAGAAAATCGCTAAATGGGATCAATAGTAGAATGGAGATAACAGAGAATAGAATCAGTGAACTTGAGGACATATCAATAGAATTAACCTAACCTGAACAGTCACAAAATAGACTGAAAACTGTTAACAAGTTCTCAGGTACTTTTGAGATAATAACAAGAGCCAATATTTACGTGATCAGAGTTCCATAAGGAAAAAAGAGAGTGGGAAAAACTGTAAAAAAAAATATTCAAAGAAAATAATGACTGAAACTTCCCAATTTTGAAAAGATTTAAATTTAAAGGTTTCAGAGGCTGAAAAAAAAACCCAAATAAGAAAAACACACACAAAAATGTATTCTGAGACATATAATTAAACTCTGAAAATTAAAGACAAAAAAAAACACCAATTTTTAAATGGCATATTTCTTATTGAGGAGCACCAATGTGAATGACAGCGATTTTCCCATCTAAAGCCAGAAGGCCAGAAGAAAGTAGCACCACATTATTCAAGCTGTGAAAGAACAGACAGTCAATCATGAATTTTTTATCTGCCAAAAAATATCCTTCAGGAGTGAAAGGGAATTAAAGACATTCTTAAATCAAAGAAAACTAAATAAATTTGTCACTAGTAAATCTGCTTTAAAGAATGACTAAGGAAATTTCTCTAAAAGAAATGAAATAATGAAAGAATAAAATGAAGAGAGCTTTGAACTTTAGAAAAGAAAGAATAACTTTGCAGTAGGTAAAATCAGGGGTACAAATAAAATAAAATTCTTAGGAATTTCTTGATGGCAGAAGAAAAAATTTTAACATCAGTTGATGGTATGCTCAATATACATAGAGAAAATTCTTAAGACAGTTATATTTTAAAAGTGGGGAAGTAAAGGAAATTAAATTAAAATAACAATTCTATACATGAAGTAGTAAAACATTGATAACAGCTAACTGTACAAGCAAAGCATGTATTGTAATAGCTAGAGAAACCACGAAAAAAACCATACAGAGCGATATACTTCAAAACACTATAAATGGAGACAGAATCCAAACACTATTCTTGTAACTCCCAGGAAGGCAGTTTCTCTTTTAGAGAAACCAAGGAAAAAAAAGACAGAAGAAACAAGTGGAACAAAAATAATACAGTGATGAATTTAACTATAAATTTAAATTATATATATTTTTAAATGAGTCCATTTTATTATGTGTAATTTTAAAAGATATTAATTAAAAAGTAGATGGGCAAGCCACAGACTTGAAGAATATATTTGCAATATCTTGATATGTGTGTATTTGTGTGTATGTGTGTGTGTGTGTGTGTATTTAACGAAGATTCACATTCATTATATTCAGACTACAAAGAAGTCCTACAATTCAATTTTTAAAACTAAGAAAAAAAAGAAAAGCAGCAAAAATGGATCAAAGACTTGCACAGATGCTTCATAAACAAGGATATACACATAGCTAAATAGCATGTAAAAAGGTGTTCAACCTCATTATTCATCAGGAAAAGAAAATTAAAATCTCAATAAGATTAAAAAGACTGATAGCACTTCAGGAGCAGCGAGCACCCTTACCACCTGAATCTTGGTTTTAATACCATTTCCCATTAAAAGAAACAAGGGCTTCTTAGAGAAGTGGCTGATTCTAGGACTGAGGCAGGAAATACACAAAATGAGTCTGAAGCATCTTATAATGCTGGGAAGTAAGAAACAACTGAAAAAACAAACAAATAAATATGGAGGCAGTTCAAAGGGACCGAAGTGCCAACTGAATGAGCTCCCAATGGTCCAAAGCTGGAAAAACTGGAGCAACAAAATAAAGTAGAATTGGATTATAACTCAAAGCATTAAGCAAAAGTCAATAATGATATAAATAAATGATTGAATAATTGGAAGAAATCATCTCCCATTCAGATGAATTCTCGATAAAAATTGTTTATGTCCATCTTCGACTCTCACATAGGTAAAGCATAACTATATATACCTAAATGTGGGTTCTGCAAAATGACTTTGTTCTGACAGCATGGAAAGGGGTGATTAGCAGTCTGTTGGAAAGGAGAACTTTACTGTGGAGAAACCTGACAAACACTACCTTGGCCAAGCAATCAAGTTAACATCAACTGAGATAGGTCAGGTTGATAATGCATACTCTTGATATGACATGAAGAAATTGGTATTTCATCTCTGTGATCTTCCACTCCAAAACCTATAACCTCAGCATAATTATGAGAAAAACAGAAGATAAACCTCAGTCGGAATACATTTAACAAAATATCTAAGTGGTATTCCTCAAAACTGATGAGGGCATCAAAAATAAAGGCCATGGATTGGTGACCATTGAGTGAAGACTTGAATAGGTGATGGATTTAGTCAAGTGGCTAATTATGGAAGAGAGCTCTAGGCAGAGTGAACTGGCAGAGCCAGAGCCCTGGGAGAGACAAGCATACCTGTGAGGTCTGGAAACATCCAGGAGGACAGACTAGCTAGAGCAGAAAGAGGAGAGTGGCCCTTGGTCAGGGAGCCATCCATAAACTACTCTGTGAAAAGCTTAGTCCTGACATTGGGGGTAAGCATTTAGAAACTTTTATAGCAGTATGACACAGTAGTTTTAGGTCTGTTGAATCAAATAACACAAAATTGGGGCATGCATGTTTTGATATTTATTTCCCGTGGTTTATTTTTTCCTTTTGACTTTGTTAATGATCTTTCACCACATATAGTCTTGTGGTACCTGGAGATTTTGTTAAGACTGAGATTCTTATTCAGGTCTCGAGCAGAGTCTTGTATTCTGCTTTTTTTTTTTTTGAGACAGAGTTTCGCTCTTGTTACCCAGACTGGAGTGCAATGGCGCGACCTCGGCTCACCACAACCTCCGCCTCCTGGGTTCAGGCAATTCTCCTGCGTCAGCCTCCTGAGTAGCTGGGATTACAGGCATGCGCCCCCGTGCCCAGCTAATTTTTTGTATTTTTAGTAGAGACGGGGTTTCACCATGTTTACCAGGATGGTCTCAATCTCTTGACCTCGTGATCCACCCGCCTTGGCTTCCCAGTATTCTGCCTTTCTAAGGCGCTCCCAGGCAAAGCTTGACTTCTAGTCCATTGAGTAGCAAGTCTAAGAATCACTGTAGGGCTGGGCTGAGAAAAGACAGGCGGGAAGCTCAGGGAGAAGAAAGGAGGTTAGTTAGAAAGTGGTGGTAGATCTGCAGGCAGTGCCTCAGATTTCTCTGCGACAGTGGTGGTGATAAGAAGTGGTCAAATTGTAGGTTGTTATGTGAAAGTAGAGCCAAACAATTTCTAGATGTATTGGATATGGGCTATGAGTAAAAGAGAGAAGTCAAAGATGATGCTAGGATTTTGGGGCATAAGTAAATGGAAGGATTGAGTCCCATAGCTAATGAGTAGAGAGGCTGACCCTGACAACAGACCCTGAGCAGGTAACCATTTCATCCCAGCCATTTTCTGTGAGTGGTACAAAACACTGGGAAATACCCAGAAGACACACTTACCTTTTATATATATATATATCTCTACATAGAAACACACACAATAACCCATGATATGTAGAACTCTAATCCCAATTTCCTTGAATCAACAATAACAGCAGTCTCGGCAACAAGAAAGCTTGAAAATCATTAAACTGAGAATATAAGGACCAAACACCACCGCTTGGATAAGGTACTATAACCTGTTAACTCCATCTGGGGAGTCATCAGAGCAAATGGATCAAATAATCCAGGCCTGAACTTCCTGGCGATCTTTCAGGAATTTTGATTCTTAGAATTCCTTAAGAATATTTTGTATGAGAGGGAGATGTTTAATAGCTTTAACAGTAAGATATATGAATGAATCAACGCTGTGTTGAAGACTGATTATAAATAGCGAGATCTAATTAAATGATATACGTTGTGTCTGGTGTTCGTATGTGGGTTGTGTGGGTGGTTTGTGAGTTGGTAGGAAAAATAATGGCTAGAATTTTATACTCCATATTGTTAACACAGATCACCTCTTGGAAAGGAAGAGAAGTTGACAGAGAAAGAGGGAGGGATGATATGATGGTATGACATACTTTCTGAGATATGCCTCTGATTTATTTGAATTATTTTATAACATTACATTTTAAATTTTGGAGCACTATAAAGACAGAGAAAATGTGCACATTTCTTTCTATAATTTTACCTCTACTTAAGAAAAATGGTATGTAGACTTCTCAGGTAATCTAACATTTTCCTAAAACATTTTGCTTATGAGTGTATAGAAGGAATTTCCTTGAGCTATGCATTGCTGTACAGATTAAGCAAGCAAAAGTCATGCAAATACTTACAAGTTTATCTCTAGCAAACATCAGTCCCCAAAATAAGGATATATAAAGGCAAATGGAACATGAGAAGGCTGAAATAGGATCAAAATTTTTTCATTCAGTAAAAATAGCACATGCTCAAGAAGGAACCTGAATGCATTCATAACCAGGAAGTCATCTGTTGTAATGTTTTTACTTATATTAAACCACCTTTTCATTGTAATAAAGCTTGTATTCTATCACCAATATTCTCCCTACATATCTAGTTTTTAAAAGTTTGCTAACATTACCTCTCTCTATATATTTACCTCCAAGAAATATGTATGTCTCACATTCTGCTCTATGGATTCAGTGAAAGTCTTTCCCTTGCTAAGATCAAAGCACTACAAACTAAGTAGTTTGATCTCTGTATGTATCTGATTGCAAACTGTGTGTATAATCCTGTACTTTATAAATATAATGATCTTATAATAGACCTGCTGAGCATAAGTGGCCAGCTTAATGCACAGCCTGTGAATCTTCATATTAATTACTTTGCTACCAAACTGTGTGTAGTGGAAAGAACTAGGTGGGGGTTGGAATCCTGGTTCTGTGACTTATGAGGAGGACTTTGACAGCCACTTAACCTCTTTGAGTGTCAGTTTTCTTATCTATATAAAGTGAAGATTAAAGTATTTACTTCACAAAGTTTTCTTAGTGGCTTAAGGAGACATAAGAGCTTGTAAAACTACTTACTCAGTGCTAAGCACATAATAAGACCATAGTAAGTGATTATTAATTTTAAAATATTATTCAGAAAGGAAATGTATGTGAGATATCCGAGCATACTTCAAAAACTTCCAATAAAACCAAGACTAGACGTCCATGTGGAAACAGTAGAGATGGCACCTACTTTAGTAAAGTGGAATGTGAGGAAGATTTTAGCCTGCATCTTGGCCTCCTTAGAAATATTCCCTTTAATTCATTTCAAGGTGTCACCCAGTAAAGGTAATTTTTAAAGTAGGTAACATACAAACAGAAGTTAGATTTTTCTGCATAATGAATCCATCTCAACATGCTGCAACCTAGCTGAACTAAGACCTATGGCAGACAATTAGCAGAGGAAAGCAATGCACATTGCAGGTGAAGGTGGGAAGCATGCTGAAGCCAGAGGGAAGAGAAACAAAGAAGTAAGTGTTGGCTCACTTTTCAGTCTCACGCAAGGGCCACCTGCGGCTGTGTTGTAATGCCTATAAGTATGCAGGTAGGAAATTCCATAAGCAAAAAGTCCTGTTTGGGATTTGAAGGCATCCAAGTCCTAGCTGTCAGCCCTACAAAGTTTGAGTGGACTTGGCAAAGTATGTATTCAGGTGAAGGTACAGGCAGGTGTGCTGTGCTTAGAGCTATGCTAGAAATTGGACTGGGTTTGCCAAACTTTAGTTTGCAAGTGGGAAGTGCGTGGTCTTGCATAACCTTGATTTCAGATGATGATGAATAGGCCTGTCTCTGTAGCAGAAAGGAAAAAACAATGTTAAGAGAGAATAAACTCTCTTAAAGGAAGGATTAACTCTTCTCAAACTAGCATTCTTGAAAAACAACAACAGGGAACAGTGTAAATAGAATCCAAATAGTTGTAGCATTAATGCACACTAATTTTTTCCTTATTATTTCTCACCTTAGATTGTCCTTGAGGTAATTTTGGTATCATGACACTCACTTTTCTGATGTAGACAATCAAAGCATGTAAAGGCATAACTATCACTTTGTTTTCTCTCAATTCAGTAGCAAGCATTATATTAACTGTCACATATGAAACATTTATCACCTATTTGGGGATTTGACATGAATATCAATGAAAATGAAATAGAGATAATGCCACCCATCTAATAAGATTGTCATGAAATGTCAATTGAAAATGTATGGGAGAGCTCCTGGTGCAGTCCCTAACAGATGTTACGTGTTGAGTAAATATTGGCTTTCTTTCTCAAATATTTTAAAGTTACACTTGTTTTATGGCTACAATCTGGACCTGTGTAATGTTTTAGATGGATCATCTCATTCACTAAGGAACAAATGAAGCTGAGGTTTCATGTATTTGCCTGAGAGTAATAGGTGAATGCTCTGGAGCAGTTGAGGAAGAGAAAGGAATGGGACTATCTGCTGTTAATATTAAAAAGTCTGTTTTATAGGTCAAGTGCATGAAGACTTTTCCATTCTTCCAAAGAACAATGACGTTGCTTAGAATACTTGCCACTAGTTAATAGGTAGATAGATGATTCCAAGTTAGTGCAACGCAGGAGACACACATTAGATTTATTTCACTTGTAGAAAACAGAAAAAGGTACAATAAAAAAGAAAAACATTTGGCATGTGCTTCCAGCCAAAATGGATAAAATGAACCAGATTTACGGACCAACACTAAACAACAAAAAGCAAGCAACGAAAGAAACAGCAAAACATATGAAACAATGTTTATCGCAGACGGCACAAAATAATTTTCTCAAGAGAAGGGAGACATAAGAAGTCAGTCCTATGATTACCTTTTTACAGCCTAAAAAGGGTTTCCAGGTTGCAGTGCAGGTAGGGGAGTCCCATATAGTCTCCCTGAGTTGAGACGACATGGGAGTCCAGAAAGACCACGACACTGTGGTCTACAAGGCAAGGTACTGAAGAATAAAAAGCTGGATGGGTGCAGTGGCTCATGCCTGTAATCCCAGCACTTTGGGAGGCCAAGGCGGGTCACCTGAGGTCAGGAGTTTGAGACCAGCCTGACCAATATGGTAAAACTACCAAAAAAAAAAATTAGCTGGGCGTGATGGTGGGCATCTGTAGTCCCAACTACTTGGGAGGCTGAGGCAGGTGAATTGCTTGAACCCAGGAACTAGAGGGTGCAGTGAGCCAGATTGCCTGGGCTACAGAATGAGACTCCACCAAGAAAAGAAAAAAAAAAGAAAGGGGAGAAAGAAAGATCTACATAGAGAAAGAAAGAGAGGAAGAAAGAGAAAGAGAGAAAGGAAGGAAGGGAGGGAGGGGAGAAATGAAAAGAAACAGAGAGAGAAAGAGAGAAAGAAAGAAAGAGAGAAAAAAGAAAGAGAGGGGAGGGGAGGGGAGGGGAGGGGAGGGGAGGGGAGGAGAGGAGAGGAGAGGAGAGGAGAGAGGAGAGGAGAGGAGAGGAGAGGAGAGGAGAGGAGAGGAGAGGAGAGGAGAGGAGAGGAGAGGGTTCATCAGTGTATTTATGTAAGGAAATTATCCATGCCCAGGGAAAGGACCACTCAAAAGAAGAAAAGGCAAAAAGTCTTTGAAGCTCACACAGAAATAGGAATTGTTTGTATTCCAGTTGTATTCCCACCAGTCAATGAGAATCAGAAAATCTCATAATTTAGGGATTTGCCTCAGTAGTAGCCTAAGCAAAGCTAGATTAAAGTACTTTGGTCCTGCTCAGCAAAGCTTAAAGGCAAGCTTCAAAAGGATCAAGTAACTAGCAACTCATCTGTGTCTCAGAACAAAGTTCAAGAACATTTATAGAAATACAGAAATTTCTAGTTCCTTGAAAGGAAAAATTTATAATGTATTACATCCCATTAAAAATTACCATGCATGCAAAGAAGCAGGCAAATACTACACATAATAAAGGGAAACATCAATCAATTGAAATTAACCAAGAGGTGACACTGATGATTGAATTAGTAGTTATAGGATGTTAAAACATGTGTTTATTATAATTGTATTATGTATATTCAAGAAGGCAAGGGCTTTTTCCCCCTAGACACCTAAGATGCTTGAAAGAGTTCTTTGTACTTGTCATCCTTGCTTTTTTCCCTCCTGCTTCTCTCAAACCCACTCCAATCAGTTTGTATGGACATTCCTCCACATACAGTTCTCATCAAGGCCATAATGATCTCTGTCTTGGCATGCCTTTGGTCTGTCCTCCATCTTCATCCTCTTTGACCCATGAGCAGCAGTTGATACATTGGTTTATTTCTCTATTTCTGGAAAGTTTTACTTGCCTTCTAGGACACCACTCGCTCAGGTTTTCTCCTATTTTCTTGGCTACTGATCTTCTGACCTCTTTGCTTATTTCTCTTCATCTTCCTGACCTTTAAATTTTGGAATATTCCATGGTTTAGTTCTGAGGTCTTTTTGCTTCCCTATCTATATCCATTCCTGAGGTGATCTTATCTGGTCTCAGGACTAAATACCATCCATACAACTCCCAAATGTACATCTCCATCTCTAGCCTAGATCTCTTCCTAAACTCCAGATTCTTAACCCAACTACTTACCTGAATTCTCTACTTAAATGTCTAATAGATATTCCAAACTTCACAAGTTGAAAGCACTTGATTTTTCTAACCTAACTTTGCCCAACTTTTCTCTCTATAAGCTTTCCCTGTCAATATATGTCATACTTCTTAGCCATAAGTCTCAGTTACCCTTGACTCTTTTCTGCATTTTACAGCTCACATCTGCTCCACCAGAAAATCTTGATGCTTCTACTTTCAAAGAGTATCTAGAATTCAACCACCCTTAACCACCTCCACTGTCCCCTCCCCCATATATCTCATCTGGATTACTGTCATTATTTTCAGAGTGGTCTTTCTGCTTACACTTTTGCTTATTTCCAGCCTGTTTTCATCCAGCAGCCAGATAAAGTCTTTAGAAATTCAAGTCATAGTTCATCACTGCTCCACTCAGATTCCTCCAGCACTGTTTATTTCATTGTCAGTAAAATCTCACTGGCTTTGCAATGCCTGACAAAGCCCTGCCCAATCTCAGGGCATGGGTTCCACCCAACCCCGCCCCCTGCCTGCCTTGGCTTCCACTACTTTATTCCTTCCTCTCTCTGCTCCAGTCTCACTGGCCTCCTCACTAGTCCTTAGACACACAAACGCACTCCCACCATTGCACCTTCTGCTCCCTCAGCTTGAAATCATCTTTTGCTGGTAATTCTATGCCCTGTTTGTCTATGTCCTTCCAGTCTTTGCTCCAATGTCTCTTTATCAGAAAAACCCTTCCTAATCACCCTGTAGGAGCAGCACATGCCATCTTCTTTTTCCCTAGATTATCCGTTAAATGAATGAATGAATATTCATATTCTAATGCAATTTTCTCTTTAGAGTAGACATATAGGAGTGGAATCACTGAATCCAAGGTTATAAATATTAAAGATGTATTTGACACATTTGACCAATTTATATTCCTATTGACAGAGTATACAACAATGCCATTGCCCCAACCTTCACCAAAAGCAGTCTTGCCAATTGCTTTTATTTTTAGTGGTCTGATACGCAAAATATTTTCCTTTTATTCAAATTTTGGAATTAGTTGCATGTTTTATGAATATTTTTATCAAGAATTTCTACACACATCATTTATGTGTATTCCTAGATTGCATTCTTTGTTCACATTTATAATTTTTTTGACTTGTTTAGTGTATTAAATCTGTTTAAATTGTAAAAAAAAGAAGGCCAAAAAATGCTTGCGATTGTAGGACATAGAAGGTATTTTTCAAAAACGGATACAAATTGAACTTCTAGAGATTAAAAAATATGTACATATGTTGCTTCTAAAATATTGTACATTTAGGCAACAGGGAATAGTGAATCAAAGACCAAATTGATATTGCTTTCTGGCCCAAATAAGTATACATTTGCATACTGCCTTTTCTGTAACCCACTCAGATCTCACCTTGTACTACAGAATATGGAGGAAATCACTTAACTTCTCTGAATTGCACTGTCTTCACTCACAAAATGGTGGTAACACTAACCTGAGGAATTGTTGAGAGAATTAGAAATAATCCATACAAGTCATGGGTCAGCAGTTCTAACAAAAATGCCTGTTTGGTGCTGCCTTGCTGTCCACCACTGCAGGTATGGAGGAAGCATCTCTCCCACCAGCTTATGCCCAACTGAGCCCCAGGACCCTCAGTGGGCTCGGGACAGAAATTTCCTAATTCTCAGTGACTTAATTTCAATGTCCAAGGCCTTATCTTCAGCTGATCCCAGGATGTCTAGTAGGCTTCTGAATTAGGTTATCTCACAACTCTGAGTAATGCTTTACTAAATCAAGTATTAAAATTACAAACAAAAAGAAATCAAACATGAAAACTACAAAACTTGTCCTTTAGTATATTTTGAAAGACACCTAAAACTATTTTCAATGTAGTATTTCACATTTTTTATTGTGGATTACTAAAAATTTATAGGAAATGCCACAAAATTAAATATATGATTCAATAAATTTTCATAAAATAAACGCGAATGTAGCCACCACCCTGACAAAGAAGCAGCCGGTGCTGAATGCTGAATGCAGGGTGCTGGTGCTGGTGCTGGTGCTGTAGGAGCCTCTTGGCACCACAGGAACTTCCCCACATAGCCCCTAACTCTAATCATTATTCTTTCTTCCTTCTCTACAAAGGTAACCACTATCCTGAATTCTAACATTATAATTTAGTCTTGCCTGTTTTTGAGTGTTACGTAAATAGAATCATACAGTAGATGTTTCTCTATAATTGACATTTTTCTCTAAATATTGTGTTCATGAAATACATGCATGCTCCAGTATGTAGCTATAGTTTTTAATTTGTATTGCTATATACTATTTCTTTGTGTCAATATCCCATAAAAAATTAAACGAATGGTTTATTGATCCAGGCTACTGCTGATTGATTTGAGTTATTTCTAGTTTAAGGGATTTTAAAGTAACATTATTATAAACCCTCGTGTATACAACTCTTGGTGTTTCTTTCTGTTGTATTATAGTCTGACAATAAAGTTTACGGTTCATGGTATTTATGTATTACCTATTCATAGTAGATAACATCAAACAGCAGTTTTCTAAGTGGGTGTACTAATTTATACTCCTATTTGCAACGAGTTCCAGTCACTCTACACTCTTGCCAACATTTAGTATTGTTGATATTTCGATTTTTTACCTACTCTGATACACATGAAGTGGATCATCATTTGTTATTAATTCACATTTTTCTTAAGACAAATGAGGTTTTCAAAGCATATTGGCCATTTCCGAGCCTTGCTGGCCATTAGTACATCTTTTGTGAAATATCTGTTCAAGTTTTCCTACTTTTTAAATTATCTATATTTTGCTTACCAATTTGTACTCATTCTATATATACTCAGGACATAAAAAAAACCCTTATCAGATAGACTTATGGGAAATATATTTTCTCCACTCAGAACTTACTTTTTCCTGTATTTTTTGATGAGTAAGCAATTTAAATATAGATAAATTAATAAATTTTTCTTTTGTGATTATCTAGTGAAGAGAATAAAACACTTTTCTCCTATTATCTTTTGGAAGCATAATTTGTTTTATACAATTAAGTTTACTATCTTTCTGAAATTAATGTTTATATATGTTGTATGGTATATGGTAAACATCAAATTTATATTTTCTTTTTTTTTTTTTTTTGAGACGGAGTTTCACTCTTGTTACCCAGGCCGGAGTGCAATGGCACGATCTCAGCTCACCGCAATCTCCGCCTCCAGGGTTCAAGCAATTCTCTCGCCTCAGCCTCCTGAGTAGCTGGGATTACAGGCACGCACCACCATGCCCAGCTAAGTTTTTGTATTTTTAGTAGAGACGGGGTTTCACCATGTTGACCAGGATGGTCTCGATCTCTTGACCTCGTGATCCACCCGCCTCAGCCTCCCAAAAATTTGTATTTTCTATGTTGATATTCAATTTTCTCAACACCATTTATAGAAAAGAAATTCTGTACTGCTCTGCACTAGTAAATTTCTCATGAATTAAGTGTCCATTTGTATTTCAGTCTGTTTCTGAGCTCTCTATTTTATTCTACTAGTCTATTTATCAATACTTAAATAAATTCTACATTAGCCTAATCTCTGAAACTGTATACTAATTCTTTATATCTTCACAAGAATGTCCTTCTTTCTTGTTTTTCACTACATAAGTGTGTCAGCTAATTTTAGTTCTGTATGTTTCCAATTATATTTTAGAATTAGCATGCTGAGTGACATACAACATACATACAAACACATAAAAATTCTTGAGGTATTTTAGGGGAGTACATAGAAACTATAGACCATTTTGAGAAGAAATGACATCTTTACAATATCAACTCTTTACAATGGTATATCAATTTATTTATTTAGGTCTTCTTTAATTTCTATAAATAATGTTTTATAGTTGTCTCTGAAGCTATCTTGCACATCAACTTAATTTATTTCTAGATAAACTGTATTTTAAATTTCATTGTGAAAAAACACAACCTAAATGACACTGTTCTGAACATAGGAACTGGCAAAGAATTCATGACAAAGATGCCAAAAGCAATAGCAACAAAGGTAAAAATTGACAAATCGGATCTAATTAAACTAAAGAGCTTCTGCACAGCAAAAGAAACTATCAACAGGGTAAACAATCAATCTACAGAATGGGAGAAAAATTTTGCAAACTATGCATCTGGCAAAGGTCTAATATCCAGCATCTAGAAGAAACTTAAACAAATCTAAAAAGAAAAAACAACCCCATTAAAAAGTGGGCAAACACCATAGAAACACTTTTCAATAGAAGACACACATGGGGCCAACAAGCATATTGAAGAAAGTTCAATATCTCTGATCATTAGAGAAATACAAATCAAAACTACAATGAGATATCATCTCACACTAGTCAGAAAGGCTATTATTAAAAAGTCAAAAAATAACATGCTGATAAGCTTATGGAGAAAACGAACGCTTATACACTATTGATGGGAGTAAAAATTAGTTCAACCATTGTGGAAGGCACTGTGGTGATTCCTCAAAGAGCTAAACAGAGAACTACCATTCAACCCAGCAATCCCATTAAAATCCCACACTAAAATCTGGCAATAATAAAAGAAAAAAAAATTACAGCACAATCTCACTTCTGAATGTAGATGAAAACATCCTAAACAAAACGTTAGTAAACAATATCTAGCAACTATGGAAACAGATAATCCAACAAGTTGAAAAGTAGCCAATAGAAACTAACACATTAACAGAGTAAAGAAAAAAAATAACATTACCATAAAATGTGCAAAAAGATTTCTGATAAAATAAATCATTCATTCATGATAAAGATTTGGCAAATTGAGATCAGTTCTTTAAATACTTCTTTAAAGTATTTAAAGAAGAACTCATCTTTAAATAGGGTCTGAATATAAATTATTCCACCATAAAGATAAATGTACATATATGTTGATTGCAGCACTATTCAAAATAGCAAAGACATGAAATCAATCTAAATGCTGGTCAATGGCAGATTGGATAAAGAAAATGGGGTACATAACACACCATAGAATACTTTGCAGCCATAAAAAAAAATGAGATCATGTCCTCTGTGGAAACATGGATGGAGCTGGAGGCCATTATCCTTAGCAAACTAATTCAGGAACAGAAAACCAAATACCATATATTCTCACTTATATATAAGTGGAGGCTACATGATGAGAACACATGGACACACAGAGGTGAGCAACATACACTGGGGTCTACTTGAGGGTTGGGGATGGGAGAAGGGAGAGGATCAGAAAAAATAACATTGGGTACTAGGCTTAGTACCTGGGTGATAAAATAACCTTAGTACCTGGGCGATGAAATAACCAACAAACCCCCATGACATGAATTTACCTATATAACGAACCTACACATGCTCCCTTGAACCTAAAATAAAAGTTAAAAATGTTAAATAAAAAGTAAAGAAAAAGTTTAAAAATATTTTAAAAACAAAATTTATTCATTTATTCCAAAAAAGAAATGTAACTACATTTTTATGTTTAACAAATATTCAGCAAGTGAACTCACTTATTAATTCTAGTAACTTGTCATTTTAAGAATATTTTTATATGAAAATCATGTCATCTGAGAATAATAGTAGTTTTAGTTCTGATTTTCCAATCCTTATGTATTTTCTTATTTTTGTTAATTTATTTATTGTGTAAGATCTTCCATATATGGTTGAATTGTAAGGGCGATAGTGGCCATCTTTGCCCAATTTCTGACAACAAAGGGAAAGCTTTTAACTACATCATTAAGTACTATATTTGCAACAGGTTTTGTTCAGACCCTATTTACCAGATTAAAGACGAGTTCTTCTGATCTCAATTTTCCAAATCTTAATCATGAATGAATGATTTATTTTATCAGAAATCTTTTTGCACATTTTATGGTCACATTATTTTTTTTCTACTCTGTTAATGTGGTAGTTTATATTGGCTACTCTTTAAAAGGTAACAAACTCAACTTGTTGGATAATCTGTTTTCATAGTTGCTAGACATTTTTTACTAATGTTTAGGATGCTTTTCATCTACATTCAGAAGTGAGATTGTGCTGTATTTTTTCTTCCTTTCATTCTTGTCAGATTTCAGTGTCAAAGTTAAGATACCTTCATAAAACAGGTTGTGAAATGTTTCTTTTTTATTATTCTTAGACATGTTCATTCAAGTCTTTTTACATCTTTATTTTAAATTTTTAATAAAGTAAGTGGTGAAACCTTCTTGGCCTAGCATTTTACATGTGTAAAAGGTTTTGGTTTTTAATTAGAGATTCAAGGTACTTAATAGTTATAGGATTTACACATATTTTCTCTTTCTGTCCTGTCAATTTTGGCAATTTATGATTTTCTTTGTACATCACCTCTATATTTTAATATGGATTCAAATCTAGTTGTTCTTGACAGTTTCTTATTGTATTTTTAGTATATACAGGATATATAGCAATGTTCAGTTTTCATTCCTGATTTGGTTATTTGTGTTTAATTTTTTTTCTATAATTTTTGTACCTTTCTTTTTTTCTCACCTTTTTCTAAACATGATTTTTATCACTGTTATCAATTTTATTAATCTTTTCAATAAGATTTATTTATTTATATAGTAATATTATAAAATTTATCTTTGTAAATTTTCTGTAATAAATATTTTCTTCTGAACTAATTTCTGCCCTTTATTGTCTTTTTTCTCATTTTCTTATTTTCTAACTTTCAGCAGTATATGCTTAACTTGTTGATTTTCAGTCTTTTATTTTTAAATACATTCATTTAATGCTCAAATTTCCTTTTAAATATTCCTTATCTGTAATCTCTTACTATTTATATGAGTTACTTCATTGTCACTTGATTCAAAATATTCATAATTTCCATTTGGAATCTTTCTTTGATCAATGGGTTACTTAAACAATCTAGTTTTTAAGTGCTTGATTTGTTAATTATTGAGAGCAGTGTCTGAAATACATCATTATGATTATGTGTTAGGTTATTTCTCCTTTTAGTCTGTCAACGTTTCTATATATCAGAGGCTATGTTTTTAAATGTATGATAGTTACATTTTCTTGGTGAGTTCCTTTGATCAGTGTGGATCATGACAATCTTTCTCTCTGGAAATGCTTTCGTCTATACAGTCTGATCATCATCAGACAATAATACTAGTTTTTGCTTGGCTAACGTTTTTTGGTATTTTTAAATAAATTTGCTTGTAATTTAAGTATTCTTATATTTTTGAGGCATTTCTTACAAACAGCATATATATATGTATATTTATATGTGTGTGTATATATATATATATTTATTTCACCTTTGTCCATAAAAAGATTTTGAATATGCATGAATGTCTAGGATGTCATGAATTTTCTTTCAGCAATGTAAAGGCACTCCATTATATTTTGGCTTCCGTAGGTTCTGGTGAGGAGTGTGTTCTGAGTGAAAGTCTTTTGACAGTAATCTGCCTCTTTTCTTTTTTCCTGGTTTCTGGAAGTTATACTATGATGTACTTAGATGTAGCTTTCTTTCCATTTTTACTCCTTATGTAGTGTTCCTGTTTGAATCCTCAAGCAGCAGACACTGTGGCACAGATGAATGTGGCATTACTTTATTTGAGAAGTGCAAACCAAGGGTAGTATAGGTATGAAAAATGGGAAATGAGACAATAAAATATGCAAGGAATGTCATAAAATGTGTTACCATACTATTACAGCAAGCTGCCAAGAAACATAGAAGCTGCTCAGTAGCTGAGTTTACTTTCTGGCATACATAACTTCTTTATAAGGGGTGCAAGAAGGAACCATACCTAGGAATATTTCATGGAAGAAAGAACAGAGATAACTCTCCATCACTAGTTAACTATATTACCTGGTCCCTTCATGACTATTCAGGAAACCAGACAGTGATTGGGAATATAATGTATATAGCATGAAACTAAGGATTCATGTCTGTAATTAATTTAGAACATTCTCAGGTATTATTTCTTCAAATGTTCCTTTTACCTTATTCTACCTCTTTTTCTAGGATTCCAGTTACATGCATATAAGATTGTTTTACTATCCGCTATATCTCAGTCCCTGTCTTCCATTTCCCCCCACCTTTTTTTATTTTTATTTTTATTTTTTGCTTCTTTGGATTTTATTCTAGATATTTAACACTAGTCTAACTGCTAGTTACTACATTAAAAAAATTCAGCTGTATCTAATCTGCTTTTAATCCCATACATTGAGTTCTAAATTTCAGATATTAGGTTTTCCAATTTTATAACTTCTCTTGGAATTTTTAGAGCTACTAGGCCTCTCCCAAAATCCCCAGTGTGTTCTTTAATCTTCTTAAATACTTTAAGCATAGCTATTTTAAGTGTTATGTCAGATTGCTATGTTAATGGGAGACCAAGTGGGTCTTTTTCTATTGTGTTATTTATTTCCTATCTTTTCTTTTGCTGTCTCATTACTTTATTTGACAAGTAGTTTTAATTGAGAATTGTGAATTGGATATATTACATTTTGCAAGAACAATTTGCCATTAGCAGACACCTGTGAGCACATTCAAACTGAAATCAACCATTTTTACGGAGGAGAAGGCTAGAAATAGTCCTCTAAAAATATAGTGGTAGAAGTAAACTTCGTTTTTTCTATATATAGATTCTTGCTGTGTTGCCCAGGCTGATCTCAAATTCCTGAGCTGAAGTGATTCTCCTGCTTCAGCCTCCAGAGCAGCTGGGATTACAGGTGTGAGTCACCATCTCCTATATACCATATTCTGCATACATTATTTCTTGTAATTACACAATATTCTTTTAAGTAAATTACTTTTATCCTCTTATTCAAGAGGAGAAAGCAGAAGATCAAAATGCCAAAAGTTTAACTGAAAATAAGCTTATAGTTTGCAGCAGAGAAGAAATTCAAATTCTGCTCTGTGATGCCAAATATTCTGGTCATGCCACCTCACTACAAGACCTCTGCTAATCCTCTCTACACATAATTTGACCAGATCCAGTTGTAGTGAAAAAAGTAGTTAGGACCATCTGAAATTTAGGTAGAAACTCTTCAAAATTACCTATGTACAATAGTAAGGAATCTGCAAGGAAAATCTATAAGGTAAATAAAACCTGAAGAGTAAATTTTTAAAAAGAAACCACCAATGGAAAAACTCTGACATAAGGAAGAAAAATTCAAAGGCTGACTGAACCAACCCTTACTCTGGGACTGATTTGTTTCTTGTGTCAGAGTAAAACCCCATCCAGTCAACTGTCCTCTGATGAGAATGCTTGGAAACTCAACTCCTTGTATGCTTTGGGCAGCTTTATGCCAGCTTGAACTCTTTAACTAGACATTCTCCTGCAGATCCAGGTCCTCACAGTTAAAATTACAGGGGAATTTACAGCACTACATTCCTCCTCTCATGTGGTGGGAGGAAAGGGGAAAGAGTGTCACCATCCCTTTTTAAAAAATGATTTAAACTCTTTCAAGACTTTGGGCTTTTTATTGAACCATTTATGGAAAATTTTGAGGAGGTTCAATGAATTCCATTAAAATGAAACTTAAATTGAAAGGAATTTCTTCCTCCTGGAGTTCCATAATATTTATTTGACTCTCACATCAAATAGGCTATGAGTCACTCTTTTTAAGAGGCAGTTTGGTTAGATATCTTATTTGGCCTTAATTTAATAGCCTAACATAAGCTGTTGAGCTCAGTAATTACTACCTTGCTGGGAGACACTTTTGCTTTGAATGCTTTCAATCTTTCACAAGCATAGCTGAAGGTCTGGATGCTGCCATATCTATCTGTCTCTATTCTCAGAGTTTGTATTATTGAAGGTTTGCATAGTTTCCAAGTACATCACTGTAATTGAGGTTTGGATATTGAGTATAAAGGCATTTCAGGTAATATTTGTGATAGAAGCGGAGAAAATAAAGAATTCAAGTGATTGTAAAAGCTCAAAGGAACTGAATAAAGGAAAAGTCCAAATTTGAGAAAAGGTTGAAATTTCACCATAATCCCAAGAGCTATAAAGAACCCACTGAACATGATTCTTACAATCAAACCATATCTCATGTGGACTATAGGCTGAGCACACTTATTTCACGGACTAAGGTAAAAGCAGGGAAGGCGGAAAATGTTTGTTTCTGTTATAGCTGCTTCTTTTTGGCTCTTCTCCCAGCAGCATCAGTACTGAGGCTAATTGCAAAAGAAACACTAGGGGATCATGAGTAACAGTTTGTTAAGGGAATAAAGTCTGAAGATGAAATGGAGGAAGAGGAAAAAGTCTTCCAGCAAAAAATATTAACATCTCATCTTCAAGGAAATAGTGAATCCGCATAGCACTCCCCTCCCATCTCAGGCATGGCATTACTCACTATCTCACAGAGGAAAAAGAAATGTAAATAAAAAGTGGAAACAAACATTAAAAATACTTAGCCACTCCCATGTGTCCTGGGAAACTGAGAACCCAGTAACTACCAAACGAATTACATGATGTCACATGCCAGATATCTAAAGGATAACATCACCACATCTTTAGAAACAGAAAAAATAAAACAAAATAGCAAAAGCAAGAGAGCCATTACTACATCATGTATATCTATCTCCTCTCATATTTCAATGAAGTATTTCATATAAATATAGAATGTATGTACATGTCAATGAGAAAAATATGCAATAGCAAAAAGATTTGTGTACAAATGTTCATGTCAGCTTTACTCATAATAGCCCCATACTGGAAACAACCTCCAAGTCCATCAATAAATAAATGGATAAACAAATTATAGGACATCCACACAATGGAATATATGCAGCAAATAAATACACAAATTAAATGGAGGGAGTAAGCAAACCACTGATATACGCAATGACATAGATGTATTTTAAAATTGGTATACTCAATGAAATAAGCCAGACAAAAAGATTACAAAAGAAATATCATTTACATAAAATTATAGGAAGAAAAGAATCTTTAAGAGAGAAAGCAGATCAATAGTTGGTTGGGAAGAGAGGGTAGCTATTAACTACAAAAGTACATGAGATAATTTTGGGGGAGCTGATAGAGATGTCATATATATGATTATGGTGGTTGTTATAAGAGTGTAAACATTTGTCAAAACTCAATTTCACATTTAAGAGAGGTGTATTTAATTGCATGAAAATTAAACATATTTCAACAAGGTGTATTTTTAATGGAATGCATGCAAGAGGGAAAAAACCAGCCTAAAAACTGAATATTCTCTTTGGAGCCTATGCCTATACCAATATGTATAGGTAAAACTATAAATATAGTCAGATATTGGTTGTATAAAGCCACTGTGACATTGCTTTATGTGGAGTATTTTTATCCAAAAGTAAGAGAAGACTCCCTTCTCTTTGCCAGGCTCTAGGTAGGCAAATAGCTTTTTGGTAAGACGGAATAAAAGATGCAGAACTCCCAGAGACAGTTTTCAGGCAAAGACTGTCCTTCATTTTCTACTCAAGATTATTAAGCAATAATTAGAAGTCACACACATTAGTTTCTCAGCCTTCTATTAGGACATGTCTTTGCTCAAACTGTTAAGAATAGTGGGAAGCACTGAAACCAGCCCCACCTCCCATCCAACACGGGGTAGACTGAAACATGTGCATTGACAGTCAGCCCTGTGTACACTGTAGCCACACTCCTCCCATGAAATTATTCATTTCTTTTGTTAGCAAAAACAAATAAAAACAAAATAGTTGACAATAATGATGTTTAATTATATAATTTTCCTTTTTCAATTTGGACATTAAAAGGCAAGTTTCTCCTGTTTGCCAATGAAAATACAACAAAGGAGCAAGCATGCCAAAATTATCTTCATGTGGTACAAAATGTAAAGACTGTACAAAATTTTGTTCTTTCATTCTTTTTCCCACCAAGACAAAACTTAAATAATCTGGTAAGTCTAGAACAGTATAGACTTTGCTGTAACATTAACTTCTATGCAGTCAGAGTTAAATAGTAAGTAATAATATTCTACCAACTATCAACTTAATATCTACTATTTTTTTCTAATATGCACAAACAACCAACGAGGTAGGTTCTGCTACTAGTACCGTTTACATATGTAGAAACTGGGATATTGAGAGTGAGGTGAGCTTATTTGCATTTGTACAGCTCGCAGTAGTTATACCTAAACACAAATTTAGGTAGTCTCTCCTTAGTTTATACATTTTTAAGTACCACACTATACTGCATTGTCATTTAACAAGTGAACAGGCTTTGACCGACCATCAACAGGTGTCTCTCTTCCCTGTCATATATCTTAATTTGCCTATATTTGCAGAATCATGGGCTACCTTGACTCAAAGTGCCAGGCATGACATGTCAGTCTCCAAGAAAGTGGGTTCAATGTCAATGAAAATCCTCAGAAACCAATCTGTAGGGGCCATTTTCTTTTACCTGATATTTAGGAAATCCCAAAGAAAGACACAGTCTAAGCCAGACAGTCATTTTTCTGCTATAATAAATAAAAAATTAAAAGTGTCACATACTATGCTAAATGTAACACTTTTCATGTTTTAATTTAACTACTGTAACATCAAATTAAATATGGTAAGCTCGTTTTAGATGAAAAAAACAAACAAACGGGTTTTGACAGACTAAATAAGTTGTTGAAGTTAAGCATCTAGTAAGTGGTAGAATTCAAAATCAAAACAAGTTTTAAGTGATTCCAAAGTCGTCATTACTAATCTGTAAAGATTTAACAACATAAGGTGATTCACTTTTCAGCCAACTATGACTGACCCTATATGGGAATAACTTTAGGAGAAACTTAGGATATGAGGGACGGCACTAAATAGCTGTGATTGATGTTTTTTTCCTACCTCAGAGAATAATCTCTAAAGTAATTATGAACTGTCTGTTGTTTGAATAAATCCTGTATGATATATATATATATATATATAATTATTATTATTATTATTTTTGAGGCGGAGTTTCGCTCGTTACCCAGGCTGGAGTGCAATGGCGTGATCTCGGCTCACCGCAATCTCCGCCTCTTGGATTCAGGCAATTCTCCTGCCTCAGCCTCCTGAGTAGCTGGGATTACAGGCACGCACCACCGTGCCCAGCTAATTTTTTGTATTTTTAGTAGAGACGGGGTTTCACCATGTTGACCAGGATAGTCTCGATCTCTTGACCTCGTGATCCACCCGCCTCAGCCTCCCAAAGGACTAATATTTTTTAAGTGCTAGATTAAATACCTATTGCAGAACCTTTACTATCTGAAAATCAAAAACAAACAAATACCTGAAAAGCATGTAATTCATATTTGAGAATATTTTGCTGACAAGGTTCTTATGAACATGGTGTGAGGTGATATGCCATATCTTTCTACCCTCCATATGTTCTCCATTATCACTCATAGGATGCTAGAGCTCTGTGTAAATACTAAAGGAAAAACAAATTTTTATTGGCTTTAAGTACTGAATCCAAAAAGGATTTTATTATAAGTTTGCCTTATTTCTTTCATTATTTCTGATGTATATCAATAAAGTTTCTATAACAGTTTATATAATATTATATGCCAAAATAATAGAATAGGGGTAAGAAAACAAAGACTTGAAAGAATCCTAATGACTCATGGATTTAAAATAAAAAGATTGTATTCATTTTGAACATAAAATATAAGGATTTGATCCTAGTAAAGTTTTGGCTTTCATATAGCTAAGAGAGTTCACAACATTTTGAAAACGTTTTCTTTAGTTTTCCATAACAACATCAGTATAAAGCTTTTTTATTTTCAATTTTTAGAAATCTATGTTCTAAATATTCAAGATCTAAAGTGATAACTAGTTTTGGGGGATAAATAAAATGAACAATCTGCAGAGCAACCTAGCACACCAACAGGCGTGAGCAACAGAGTCTCAAGAAAAGCTTGCTTCTATAGCCAAATGACCAGGACAGGAGCAACTGAACAATACAGAAAATTTTTAGACAGTAAACACTCTACTCAAATCAAACACCACAGGAAAACCTGAATCTCAGCCCATCCCCACAAATACAGACTAATTTGTAAGCCTATACTTTCACCTGCACACAACACTAGATGTGTTCCTCCAATCCCCACCAGAGTGGTGCCCAAGAAAGCCAAGTGGTGAGCAGAGACTTTTATTTCTATTCCTGGTTAAAAGCCCTTCTCCAGTTGCAGCATCAGCAGAGACCACAGTGGGGTGAAGGGTGATTCTGTAATTCCACTTCACTCATCCATAATGAAGTACCCTCGGAACTGGTATCAGAGAAGTCCTAATAGAGAATCAGAAACTTCATAATCCCCCAGGTATGATAAAAAATAACCTCCCCATACCCTCAATCCAGAGGTGGAAAGCAGTAAGAAGAAATAATAAGGCACTTCTGCCCTTCAAAGGCAGCATGGTATCAGTGAAGACTTAATGGAGAGCCAGAACTTCCGACTCTGACTAACAATAGTGAGGAATCCTTCCCCAGCTAAGGTGTCAAATGAGGTTGAGAAGGAAACCTGGACTCTACTACCATTTGTCAGTAATGGTATAACACCTTTCTTTAGAGGAGGCCAGCTAAAACAGAGTATTTAACTAAGATCCATGGTCATATAACAAAATATCCAAAATATATTGGTACAAAAAAAAAATCACTTTGATGTCATAACAAGAACCAGAAAAATTGCAACTTAAATAAGAAAAGATAGTCTATGATTCCAATGCCAAGATGGCACAGATGCTGTAATTCTCTGACAAGGATTTTACAGCAGCCATTGTAAAAATGTTTTATTAAGTAATTTAAAAGCATACTTGACAGAGATGAAAAAGTATTTCCTTTGCAAAAAATAAAAAAAGATAGAAGACATGAAGAACCAATGACCACATTAAAAAATAGTAATAATAACCTTGCTGGATAGGCTGAATAGCAGAATGGGGAGGACAGAGGAAAGAATCAATGAACTTAATATATAAAAAAAAAGAAATTGCTCAATCTGAAGGACAGAAAGAAATAGGCCTTAAAAAAACAAAATAATCATATACCCAGAAACCTATGGAACCATAAGAAATATCAAATACATGTATTATAAGAGTACCAAGAGTGGAGAAGAAAGAGGGTGTGACTAAAAGGTATTTGAAGAAACAATGGATATCCATTGGCAAAAACATGAATCTCAACATAAATGACAACCTTATACAAAAATATTCAAAATGGATTATAGATTTAAATGGAAATTGTAAAACTATAAAATTTTAAGAATATAACAGAGGAGAAAGTCTTTATGACCTTTAGCAGGGAGTTTTTACACATGATATCAATAGAAGAATTATTTATTTATTGCCATAAAAGTATTTTTATTAAATAATTGGAAAAATGGAATGAAACATTTGCAGTTTATACATCAAAGTTATGATATACCATAGAATATTTGTTAATAAATTCTTTTTTATTATACTTCAAATTCAGGGTACATGTGCAGAACCTACAGATTTTTTACGTAGGTATACAAATGCCATGATTGTTTGCTACATCCATCACCCTGTCATCATCTGCATTAGGTATTTCTCCCAATGCTATCCCTCCCCTAGCCCCCCACTCCCCAACAGGCCCCAGTGTGTGATGTTCCCCTCTCTGTGTTCATGTGTTTTCATTGTTCAACACCCACTTATGAGTGAGAACATGCAGTGTTTGGGCTTCTGTTCTTGTGTCAGTTTGCTGACAATGATGGTTTCCAGCTTTATCCATGTCCCTGTAAAAGACATGAACTCATCCTTTTTTATGGCTGCACAGCATGCCATGGTGGTATATTTCTGCCACATTTTATTTATCCAGTCTATCATTGATGGGTATTTGGGTTTGTTCCAAGTCTTTGCTAATGTACAGTGCTGCAAAAAACATACATGAGCATGTGTCTTTTTAGAATGATTTGTAATTATTTAGGTAAATATGCAGTAATGGGATTGCTGGGTCAAATGATATTTCTGGTTCTAGATCCTTTAGGAATCACCACACTGTCTTCCACAATGGTTGAGCTAATTTACACTCCCACCAACAGTATAAAATTTTCCTATTTCTCCATATTTTCTCCAGTATCTGTTGTCTCCTGATTTTTTAATAATTGCCATTCTAACTGGCCTGAAATGGTATCTCATTGTGGTTTTGATTTACATTTCTCTAATGATCAGTTATGATGAGCTTTTTTTCATATGTTTTTTGGCCACATAAATGTCTTCTTTTGGAAGTGTCTGTTCATATCCTTGGCCCACTTTTTGATGGGGTTGTTTGTTTTTTATTGTAAATTTGTTTAAGTTCCTTGTAGATTCTGGATATTACACCTTTGTCAGATGGATAGATTGCAAAACTTTTCTCCCATTCTGTAAGATACTTGTTCATTTTAATCATAGGTTCTTTTGCTGTGCGGAAGCTCTTTAGTTAAATTAGATCCCATTTGTCAATTTTGGCTTTTGTTGCCATTGCTTTTGGTGTTTTAGTCATGAAGTCTTTGCCCTTGCCTATGTTTTCTTCTATGGTATTTATGGTTTTAGGTCTTACATTTCAGCCTTTAATCCATCTTGAATTAATTTTGTATAAGCTGTAAGGAAGGAGTGCAGTTTCAGTTTTCTGCATATGGCTAGCCAGTTTTTCCACCACTTATTAAATAGGTAATCCTTTCTTCATTGCTTGTTTTTGTCAGGGTTGTCAAAGATTGGATGGTTGCAGATGTGTGATGTTATTTCTGAGGCCTCTGTTCCGTTCCATTGGCCTATAAATCTGTTTTGGTACCAGCACCATGCTCTTTTGGTTACTGTAGCCATGTAATATAGTTTAAAGTCAGGTAGTTTGATGCTTCCAGTCTTCTTCTTTTTGCTTAGGATTGTCCTGGCTATACAGGCTCTTTTTTGCTTTTCTATAAAATTTAAAGTAGTTTTTTTCTATTTCTGTGAAGAAAGTTGATGGTAGCTTGATGGGGATGGCATTGAATCTATAAATTACTTTGGGCAGTATGGCCATCTTTACAATATTGATTCTTCCTATCCACAAGTATGAAATGTTTTTCCATTTGTTTATGTCCTCTCTTACTTCTTTGGGTAGTGGTTTGTAGTTCTCCTTGAAGAAATCAATAATTCTTAATATATATGCACTAATAGCACAACATCAAAATGCATTAAGTAAAAATGGATGAAATTAACAGGAAAATTTGACATAGCCACCATATAATTCTAGACTTTAGTAACTGTTGATAAAATACTCAGTAACTGATTTAAAAAAGACTATAATAAATCAAAAAAGTATATTTAAAGGACATGATTAACAAATTCAATCTAATTTACATGTATATATAAAACAGTACACACATTTGAAAATATGCCGTTTATGTACATCAAACATTCACAAAACTGGAAATTTGTGCATAAAATCCATACTGCTAGTCTTAATAAACCATATAAAAATGTTCCCTTACCAAAGAGGAATTAAAGCTGAGTTCAGTGAAACTGGTAATTGGAAATAGCCAAATATTTGAAAAGTAAGTAACACATTTCTAAAGAACCCATGGGTCAAAGAAAAAACTAAAGTAGAAATTAGAAAATACTTCTGAAGTAAACATAACTAAAATATAGTATATCAAAATTTGCAGGGTATAGTAAAATCTTGTGCTTGAAAAAAAAATGTAGTGGTAAAGATTCAATTATATATCTCAAGAAGTTAGAAATAGCTGAGCAAATGTTATCCTGTTCTTTTGCAAGTATTTCAAATCCTTGAGTTTTGAAACAGCAGCTTTCTAAATTCAACTACACTTTGAATAGACATTGTTGTTGAGTTCAGAACGATGGGTTCTTCCTGTCGGAATTCACCATTAGTCAGTTTATTGGGTTTAATCAAAACCTCCAATTTGTATTTGAAAATTTTGCTGCAAATTGTAAAACTGTTGCAGCATCTGTGTCTTCAAGGAGCTTTAATGTGGATAATTTTTGTAGGTCGAAATGCTATCATAAATATTAATCAATGCTTGTAAAGCTCTGAGAAATCTGCTGATAAAATGGAAAGGTTTGGTTTTTCTAAACCTTTACAATATTCAGAATAAAAGAGAAAAAAGAAAAACTGAAATGTAAACTGAACAACAAATTGGAGTGTTTACTTCTATTTTTAAAACAACCTGGACTCAGAGGAATAAAAGATAAGGGTTGGTATAAAGTTGGTTTCTGAGTTCATGTATGAGAGTTCTAAAAATAAACTAACTGGCAGAAGAAAAACATAGAAAGTTCTTAAAACAAGCAACTAATATTCCTCATCGATCATTATGAGAAAGTAGATCTCAAATATGGCCAAACTCTGGTGAGAGCATTGCTTATTGTTCATTCACCAATTCATTCATTCCACCATTTATTAACCCAACAGATCTCCGTTCAGTGTCTATTTTTTGTCAGGCACTGTGCTATTGCTGGACATGAAACCATGAGCAACACAAGCACATTTTTTTTCCTCCTAGTGTGTATAGTCCAGTAGAAGACAGCATTTAAAACGTCATATAAATAGATATGTAAGAACAAACTGAGATTCCGTCTTAAAAGGCAGATGTGTAGGTGTTTTTTGAGCATAAAAGAAGGAATTTAATATAAGAAGTCAGTGAAAGCTTCCCCTAGCAAGTCTTATGTGAGCTGTGAGCTGCAGTTCATGATAAAGACTGACCAATTAGGCGAAGGAAAGAACTGGAAGGAAGAACCTTCTAGCACAAGTTAAGGCATTCCAGTAGGTGTGGGAGGGATCACCAGGGAACAGAATCAAAGCCAATGTGACTGAACAAAGAGCTGGAATGCAGCATGTGCAAAGAGTGAGAAGTTTAAAGGTCAGCAGAAACCAGATCACAAGCACCAAACACTTCATGGGCCATGTTAACAGTTTTGAACTTCTCCCAGCAGCCAAAGGAAGCTGGGAAAGGGTTGTAGCAGGGAAGTGGCATGGCTAATTCAGCAGTTTTAAGAGTATCGCTTTGCACGTCATGAGCCATGCAAACTGGATTCAGGAGACAAGTTACGATCTTGTTGCATCAGCATAAATGAGAAGATGGGAGCTTGGAAATGTTCAGAGGCTTATGCCACCTCCTGGAAGCCAAAACCCTATCTATTCTGAGTATAATTCTCTTTTCCAAATATATTTTCAATGATTACCAATCTGATAGGCAAATATTCTATCATCTACCCAAATTATTTCTAGTCTTCCTTCTACCTTTGTTCATGTTGCTTGTTTCTTCACAAATGTCATCTCCATTTACCTATACCATAACCATTTTATATATCCAAGCCCAAGTTCCATCTCCCCACTTCTTTAGATCATTCCCACCCACAGCCACATTGTTCTTTCTCTACATTGACCACATGCTGGTACTTTCTCTTCCTCTTCCTGATGAAATTATAAGCCACTTAGGGAAGAAAATGTGGCTCACATTTCTTTGAATTCCCCTATAAGACCAACAACAAGGCTGGGATTAAGTGCAAAATACCTTTTCACTGCAATGAAAAATGCCCAGTATATGGATGATAATTTGAAAAAATACTATGTTCCAGGTTGCCAAAAAAAGGCACTATATGAATATGAAGGGTATTATGGAAGAACATTTTATAATAGGTAAAATCCAAACCAAATACAGCTGGCTCCCTTAATTTCTAGATTACTCTATGAGCTGACCTTTTAGTAGTGAAACATGTCGTTTTTGCCTTTTATATATTCCTGCTCATGCCAACATGCAGCAGCAGAATCCATGAACTTGGTCCTCAGCGGACCTTTGAATGCCTTTCAAAGCAGGAGGAAAGCAGTCTTGTTCCACATATGCCAGAGTAGATTCCCACTGTGGCCTAATGCCACTCTTTCTCATCTGATGGTCTTATAAAACTCTGACAGCAGAGTAAGAAATGGTTTGAGAAGCAGTTCTTATGAGAATGTGCATTACCAGGAATGCATCTCCATATTCATTCCATATATTAGCCACACAAATCTTCAGTAAAGCAACCATATGTTTGGTATACTTAAATTTTTTTGTGGAAGCTGGTGAAGAGGCTAAATTTTGTGGGACCTTAAAAAAGGGTCAGCTTATGTGTGCCCAAGATACAGTCCCAGGCTTTCATGATACCAGCTAATGTACATTGAACATGCCAGACAAAAGTCAAAGTTATTTAAACCTGTTAGCTCTGCTAATCTTTACAACAACCCTGTGAAATATGAATTGCTACAAATAACATGCCTGAGGCCCAGAGAATAGAGGAAATTCAGTCAAATACAAAAAAATATAATAATAGGGTCAGGACTCTGACCAAGGTTTGTCTGATTACTGAATTGGAACCTTAATTTCAATTTTAGAGCTCTCCAACCAGTGACCATGCATTGGCTATTGAGGTACCAGGAGCATCTAAGCAGGGCCTTGGATGGCTGACCTCCTCTGACGTTTCCAGATCAGGCTCTGCTTACAGTGTAAACATTCTCATTTCTTGTTAGTATCACCAACCAACCTGAAGCATCTCCTCTGTTGTACCTCAGCTGTCTCAGGAACTTCCATGGTTACTCAGTGCTCTCTCAGGTAAGCAGAAACTTTCTAACCTGGCATTCAATAACCTCAACAACTTTAGGGAGGTGAAAGAACATTGGATTTCAAAAGCAGGTTTCTGCATCTCAGAGATTGGAGTTGGATTCTGGTTTCCCTACCTGACAGATATGTGATCCTGAGCAAGTTAGTTACCTTTCTTTTTCCTTTTTTTTCTGAGATGGAGTCTTGCTCTGTTGCCAGGCTGGAGGGTAGTCGCATGATCTTGGCTCACTGCAACCTCCACCTCCAGGGTTCAAGTGATTCTCCTGCCTCAGACTCCTGAATAGCTTGGACTACAGGTACATGCCATCACATCCAGCTAATTTTTTTTTATTTTTAGTAGGGACAGGGTTTCACCATGTTGGCCAGGATGGTCTCAATCTCTTGACCTTAGAATCTGCCCCTCTTGGTCTCCCAAAGTACTGGGATTACAGGCATGAGTCACTGCACCCAGTCCTTAGTTAACCTTTCTGTGCCACTGATTTACAGTTGCATCTAACTCATAGGGGTTTCCTGATTATTAAATGACATAGAATGTGTGCAAGTGCTTTACACAATTCCTGGCATAAAAGCATAGAATAAAATGCCAAAAACTTTGCTACCTCTGCTATTATTTTGTCCTATAGACCCACCTCTCTTTAAACAAGATGGGCAGTTTGCTGATTATTTAACATGGCTTGTGCTTCTTCATTGTCATAGATTGTATTTGAGGGCAAGTAGCTTATTTGAGAAGTGATCCCAGGAAGCATCCATCAGGAACACAGAGAAATGAGACAGAAAAGGGAAGATAACCAACATAAAGTTAATAAATATTAACCAGTCTTGGTAACTGAGGTGCAGTCCTCAGGACACTGGAATGAAGTATACCTTGGAGCTGTCTCACCTGAGGAACAAGGAAGCCACTGTTTGTCACTGATTGGGACTGCATGCAGGGGCATCAACTCCCTGATCCCTACAACCTCACCCCGCATGCCCATTGAGCATGCCTCCATAGCCAGAAAAGGCTCTCTAGTAGAGTTGCCAAGCTTGCAGCAAGAAGCAACAGGTAGGTGTCCATAGGATATGGTAGGCAAACCTTCAGCATCTCCTACATCCACTTTTCCATGCCTTTGCTGTTGCACTTATTTTTAGTTGCAATTCCCTCTTTTCCTTTCCATCTTTTAAAAAGCCTGCTGAGGCCAGGCGCAGTGGCTCAAGCCTATAATCCCAGCACTCTGGGAGGCCGAGGTAGGTGGATCACCTGAGGTCAGGAGTTCAAGACCAGCCTGGCCGATATGGGGAAACTCCATCTCCACTAAAACTATAACAATTAGCTGGGCATGGTGGTGGAACCTGGGATTACAGAGGCAGCGGCAGGAGAATTGCTTGAACCTAAGAGGTGGAAGTTGTAGTGAGCAAGATCTTGCCACTGCACTCTAGCCTGTATGACAGAATGAGATTCTGCTCCAAAAGATAAGATAAAATAAAATAAAAACCTACACAAACATACATTCTCTCCTCTCTATGAAGACTTTCCTTATTGCCTTATAATCTGGTCTTTTTTCCAGTTGAAAGTTCTGTGGCTCTTTTTTGCATTACATGTTACAGACTTTCTTGGATTACATTTACTTATATGTTGGTTTTGGTAACTGACTCTTGAGATCAGGGGTCCTCACTTTCCTTTCTTTTTTTCCAGAGCCAAACACAGTACTTTGTCCATAGTAAGTACTCAATAGATATTTGTTAAATTAAACTGTGTTTCCAACTGAAAATGATTAAACACAAACTGTACTTATCTTCCTCACTATGCAAGTTTTATAATTCTACCTCTCGAGAAATGTTTGCTGGAACATCCCTTCACCTTCTTTACTGAATTTTGATTTTACACTTAGATGCCTTGGAGTTCCAAAAGACAAATATATCCTCGTGTAATTTAATGGCAATCAGCAGGCTACCTTTTTTCTTATAAATATACAAGAAGATGGTGGTCACAGCAGGTAACTGATGAGACTAATCTGCAAATGTTCTAATGATTCTCTGCCTGATTGCACCCAGACCAAGATCCTGAATAATCACAGAAGGAGCAAATGATTTGATCAGGACTAGAATAGATCAGAACTAGAATAGATCATCTATTGTCCTCAAGTGAACTTGGTGTTTCTACAGGATGGGGTTAGCATGGTATCTCAAGGAAGCCCTTCAGCCAGAAATCAATGTTGAGAATTCAAAGTGTTATAGGAAAGAGCCACAGGAAGCTTCTATGAGATGCAATCCTAGGAGTACTTGGTGTAGCAGAAAGAGAATTGATTCAATGAGTTATCATACTGTTAATTGGGATGCTAGCCAAAAACATTCAAAAAGATTTGAGGACTTTGGTGGATGACTCAGCCATTGGATTGATTTGGCGTCCATGCTTCTCTATAGTTTTCTAAAGAGTTTGAACTATTTTCTAACTCAATATTAACAAGAATATTCTCCAGACAAAAAAGTAAAATCATGTTTCTATTGTGGTGTCAAGAAATAAACAGATGGCAAGACCTTAGCAGTGATTAAAAGGTATTCCATATTTTTGACAATGAAATAAAAATGCTACATAAATATTAAAACTTTACATTTATTTTGATAGTATTTTATATAAATAGCATTTACACAATTAGGTAGTTCCACTTTGTGGGTGGAATATCCCCAAAGTTTGGTATATGTGTCTCCCTTACTCCAGGCCTTGCCTTCACTCTTTGATTCTTTGGAGTCAATATTGCTCTTAGTTTTAAAGTTTTAGTAATCAAGATTCTCCTCTTTCCTACATATTTTGCTGACTGGCTTCTGATATTTAGGGATGGAACAGCAAAATGGAAGAAAGGCAAAGGGGCACAAGAATGTTTATGTTTGATTGATATTGTTGTGTTGATCTAGTGTCAGAGCTTTCAAAATGTGGTATGTGTTGAAAACCAACTCTCTCTTATGAATTTCACTTATGGTTTCTTTGCAGAACCCAATATCTGAGGTTCTTCTACCTGCTCTATCTTTGCCGAAGACAAATGATACATTTGAAAACTATTAGGCCTATGAATGTAAATTTCCCAATCCTGTTTGATAGCAAAAAATATTATATTAAGAAAAATGATTTCAGCCAAGTAATGTATATCCCATGCAGAATGTTCTTTTTGAGTCTTAGTTTTCTGCCTAGTTAGGCAAATACAGTCACCTAGGGCCGGGAACACCAGGGTAAGGAGTCTGCATTTTATTTCAAGAGGGAAAGAAGGATTTGGATGATTTCTAGCAAATATATTATGATTATATTTCTCATAATCCGATTTACATTTTTTTAAAGGCTCCCTGTTGGCCGCTAGGTGGAGGACAGGATAATAGAAGGACAAAATGGCTGATAGGAATATAGTCTTCATAAAAGATGATAGCTATTTGGACATGGTTGCCGCCACCAAGGGACTGGGAATGAATCTCGGTAGGTCCAAAGGTAAAGACATTGCCAGGCAGGTCATAAAGTGCATCTCACTAAAATTGGCAGGAGTGGGTCCTCACTCAGCATGTTTCCTGGTTTTCTCTCACCTTCCTTGTTTTGTGCCTTCACAGGGCACATTCTCACCCATCCCCACACACCAACCCCCACTCCCTCCCTAGCTGGATCAACCTGGTCTCTCTTCTCTCTTCAACAGTCCTAATCTTAGCTACTCAGAAGACAAAAACTTTGGGTATAAAGTCTGCAAACACTGTGCACATAAAATGCTTTAACCCATCCTTTAACCCAGTAGAAATAGCCTATAGCTTAGTGGTGGTTACTAATATTTGGTACCAGCCCCGGGGGTCCCATCATAGGTCCTCTAACTTATTAAGTGTGATGTTGAGCAAATTACTAATATTCCCTGTGCCTCATTTTCCTCCCATGTAAAACACAAATACTGATAGTACTTATGTCATGTGATTGTTACAAAGATTAAACGGGTTAACATTTACGAATTGCTTAGAACTATACTTAACACATAATAAATGTTACTTGAATGATTGCTGTGATTGTCATTAGCTACCATTTAGAGCTGTGTGAGGAATAGATAAATAACACCTGTAAAGCACATATCACTGGGGCTCCCACATATACAGTAAATGCCCAATTAATGCTAAGCTATTATTACTTTGCTTAAATATAACACAAATGTTAGCAATGACCCGCTGTTTATTTTTTTGCCTCTCTTGCTATTTCTAATTTCTTTTTCAGCCTCTATGAGGTCACTTATATCTGTGCCTGTGTCTGTGATGAGTATATTTAACCTCAGGGCCAAGACAGAAGATATTGGAAGATAAGTAGAAGCCACTGGCTCATTTCCCAGAGTTTCTGTTTCTATTGAAAAAATAATAGTATTTCCTGTAAGAAGTAGGTACATTTTTGAGACTCCAGCTGAGCTTGAATAGTTCATTAATTTTGGCACTCTTACATGAAATGAATGCAGTTTTGGAAAGTATTCCTTTATCTGGGTTAATTAGTAAACGAGAACATTGGGACTTTAACTCTTTTTTTTTTTTTTTTTTGCTTCAGCAATTCTTGTCATTTTTTTTGCTTAGCTTCATGCTGTATATAAACATATAAAGACAACTTTGTATATCCATCCTATTATAAAAGATAATTGGGATATTCATGGTGTTCAAGGGACATTTTGGGGAGGGGAAAGTATAAGGACTGTGTTACAGAGAAATTTGAAAGAAACAGAAGAGATGGAGGTTGGGGGGAAAGATGAACCTGTCTGAATAAGAAAGGATGTTTTAAAGAAAGAGCAACAGCGAAAGGAAGCTCCATTAACAGACTGCTCCATTTTGATGTCTGACTACACATATCCCAGCTTCGTTTTTATGATCTTAATGTTTATATCATGACTGACATTCCTGACTTCTGTAACTTCTGAATGCCTCTTAAGAAATCCCTCCAATTATTTGAGTGTTTTTGCAGATATTTAAAAGTATTTGGCAGCAAGGTTATGTTACGTGACAGCAAACAAATGCTTAGTCATGCCATGAGTAGGATACATGCCAGTGCTGCCTGCAGCATAGATCAGTTCCAAGTGGGTTTTTTCCCTCTTTGTTTCCACCAATTTGTTACAACAAAACTGTCACTTGACACCCAGATTGAAAGGTATATCATACCCTCTCTTTAAGTCTAGAAAAAGAGAATCCCTTTTCCTGCTGACATCCTCATAGGTTTAATGTTCCAGTTTAAACTTCAGGGTAATGTTAAGATGCAATCTTGTAAGTTGCCTAGTGCCAGTTGTGCAAAAGCATAAGCTGGACAAGAGGAAATTGCAAAGTACCTGAAAAAGACAGATGTTTATATAACTATATAAGGTAATTTAGTCAAAAGTATTTTTCTTACTTCAGGTAATTAATTATCTGGGCTGTCTGGCTAGATGGGGAATTAACATTTATTGAGCCATGAAATTTGGGTCAGATACTTCACATAATTATTATATCCATTCTTTCCTATAATATTGTAAAGTAATTGTCATTACCCTTTTACAGAAAGGAAAACTGAGGTAAGAGATATGAAATAAATAGCCTAAGGGTATGCTATATATTAGTGTATTTATAAAATTTATGAAATTAATATTTATGGCAGATTTGAGTCTAAAGCATCTGAGATTTTTTTTATGCCCTTCTTTCTATATGGATGTGATCACCAGAGCTATTCTGGGCCCCAAGCTGCAAGGAGATGAAACATATGTTTTTTAAGTAGCATTACTCAGGCCCTTAGACTACATCATAGAGAAAATGACATCACAAATACTCCAGTGTGTCACACACTCTGGTTATTTAAGGGTTTGTAATAGAATACTACTCCAACAGGATTTTGAATCCATGTGAAAAAACAAATCTCAGAAAGCCTTGTCAGTTCAGTTCAGGATGGAAGATTTCTCCCACAAGACCCTGGTGATGGGTACTCTGTCCTCTGAGGAATCCTTGAGGATCCTGAAATGAGCAACCCTTGAGCCAGTGAGTCACCATGTTTCCCTAACTCAACTCAAGAGGTAAAAGAGCTTTCTTCTCTCTGTTACACACACACACATATGCACGCATGCATGTGCACACGTGCGCGCGCGCGCACACACACACACACACACACACTCCTTTCCTTGAACTCCTTCTTAAGAGTTTTTTCCTTTCTAATAGATGCTCTCAAGAGACTACAGAAAAGTTGGAAATGCTCCATTTCCATAGAAATATGCAGAACACAGTGACTGGTGGGCATTTCTGGCCTCCCTGACCAGAGATGCCCAATGTCCTACAACACGTGGGACCATCTGCATAAATACAAAGTGCCCCTCCCCAACATCACTGAATCCATGAAGAGTCTTCCTCCATCTCTTTTTTCTTTTCACTTATTTCGTGATACTCCCTCTCAACAACAGCTTATTCCATCGGGTGCCCTGTAGGAGAAGAGAGGAAGTGGATTAACATATCTCCCCTAAAAGACAACCTACTGTTCTGGGTTGTGATCTCTTCTGACCCGTTCTCCCAGTTTCTTGGCTCGCTGGGGACTCTGATTTTCAGTCAGCCTGCTGAATACACTTTATTGGCAGCTACTCAGAAGGCCACTGCTTGAAAATTTCAGCCCTTGGGGTTGATTTTTGCTGCCAAAATCAGCAGTTGGTGGAGTCTGCTACATATTACTGGGTCATCCATAAGGGTTTTTTTTTTTTCCCAATATGGAAAACATTTGTTCTGCCAAAGTCATGCCTACCCCCAGCATGGGAGTTGACAGGATTCCATTTGCTTCTAGCAGGGGAAGAACTGACCTCTATAAATTACATTCTTTAATAATGGCTTTGCCCAGAGAAATCTGGCATTACCCCAGGTCTTTCTCCAGATTCACATAAGCTAGATGAGGTGAAGATTTTGACCTGAGCACCTGGGTAGATGTTATGCTCCTTATTAAGATGTGAAAAACTGCCTGGAAAAAAAACCGTCTAGGGAGAGTTGAGCATCAGGGGTTCAACTTTGGCTTCCTTAACTTTGAGATGCCTCTAGACATCTAAATGGATTTGTCCATTTGGCAGTTAAGATTCCAAGGAGCAGCCAGGGTTAACATTTGGAACAGATAATAGTTCTAAGTCCTCAGCCTTGTAAAGATAACTGCTGTGGTTTGAATACTTTCTCTCCAAAATTGGAGTTGAAACTTAATTCTCATTGTAGTGGGATTAAGAGGCGGCACCTTTGGGAAGTGATTAGGTTGTGAGGGCTCTGCCGTCATAATTGGATTAGTGCCTTTTAAAGGGGCTGGGAAGAACAAGCCCTTTTGCTGTTTAGGCCCTTTTGCTGTTTGTCCTTTCATCATGTGAGGGCACAACATTCATCACCTCCCGTGGATGCACCATCTTGGAAGCAGGGAATAGGGTCCTCACCAGACACCAAACCTGAAGCACCTTGATCTTGAACTTTACAACCTCCAAAAGTGTAGAAAATAAATTTGCATTATTTGTAAATAATCTAATCTCAGGCATTTTGTTATAGCAGCAGAAATGGATGAAGACAATAAAGAGAAAGAGAGTATGAATATAGGAAAAAGGTCATCTCGGATTGGATAGCTCTAACATTTAGAATTGCTGAATATAAAATCATCAGTAGGTTCTGAGTCTGGTGAATGGTACCAATAGGGAGACTGTCTAGTTATGATGCTGACACTAATGGTTGGAGTGTCAGTTTTACTAATCCTATTGTTTTTTTCCAACCATAAAATGAAGAGTGAGATATACATGGTTACCTTAAGGTGGTAAGATTATAGATGATTTTTAATTTTTCTTGTCCTTATTTTATATTGTTCAAATTTTCTACAATGGACATGTGACAATGTTATGAAACAAATACAATAAACATTTAAAATAGTAATAGCCTAGATACTGTTTACAATCCATCTCAACCAACCATCATCAGCACATGCACATCCCATAATTTTATGATGTGAACACGCATTGTAAAGGTGAAGACCTTTTTTGTAATATTCAAAGAATTATATCTATAGGCATTTAATTGGTTCTAAAACCCTAGAGTAATGATGTTTTGGTAAAAATGATAAGACCAAGATGTCCGTGTGGCATTTCGGACATAATAGAAGCATATTTATTAAATAAACAAAAGGTCACAGCTAAAAGTTACCCTATAAGAGTCCATTAGTTAGCTTGAGAAGTGGTTTAAAAGCATGTTCCTTATGTTTCTGTATACTTTCTAACTCTCCAAATGTGTAGGGATAGCAAAAATGCAATCAGGAAAATAATTCTTGGCCACAGCTCACATTCCAGAGGAAAGAATAACAACAACAAAATACCCAAGCAAAACTATCAAACCACATCCTGGTAAAAACCTTTAATGTGCTGCTAGGGCATCATCTGGTCCCCATCATTACCAGCTGTGACTTGCACACCCGGGAAAGGCCAGACTTCAGCAATAGGAACTAAAATCAAAGGCCCATGATATGGCTTTGAAGTTGAATATGTTTCGCAGCATTTTTAACTAAGGTGGTGACAAGAGAATAAGAGGATGGACAGGACCAGTACAAGACTAAGTTGTTAGGTACTATTTATAAAAATATGAGGAATCTTTGCAAATCCAGATTGGATAGTAACTTCTAGGTCTATCACAATTAACCTTCCATTTTTACATTCAGTCAACGTGAATTAAAAGTCTACTTTGAACAGAAGAATATTGGTGCTTGGATAGATGGGACAATAAGATTGAAGCACTTTACATAAAATGGAGGAGAGTGCTGGGCACAGTGGCTCATGCCTGTAATCCCAACATCTTTGGGAGGCCGAGGCAGAAGGATCACTTGAGCCTAGAAGTTCAAAACCAGCTTAGGCAACATAGTAAGACCTCAACTTAATATAAAAAAAATTAAATAGCTGAGCATGGTGGTACATGCCTGTAATTCTGGCTACTCAGGAGGCTGAGGTGGGAGGATTGCTTGAGCATGGGAAGTGGAGGTTGCAGTGAGCCGAGATTGCACTACTGCACTCCAGTCTGGGTGATAGAGCAAGACTAAATAAATAAATAAAATGGAGGATAAACTACTAAATAATCTGAAAACAACAAGCAAACTTAATATAAAGTTATCACAGCTAGAGTACATGATTCCTAGGACATGTATTAAAAGTTCTGCTGTAAGAAACTTAACTTATTTGATCACACATTTACATGCCTAGGGACCACTATTCTATGGAATGTGCTCTAGGCCAACAATAAAAGCAACATTTTCCTAAATTCTTTCTTCATGAAACCCTTTACCCAGAGCATTTCAAAAGAGTCGCATTTCAAAAAGATGCCCTTGCTAAAATCCTTCCAGTAGAGATTAGTCTCATCTAGGATTAATCGGGAAACAGCTTTGGAGAAGGTAGGGCAGAGTTTGAAAAGACAGAAGTAAATAATTTGGTGGAAAACTGAGTGGAAGTCATGTTACACTGAAGGATCATGCCATGGCTTGGAGGTTGAACTTGTTTGGCATGGATGAGAACAATCTACATTCACAGAAGAAACACGAATTCCAAAGTAGGCTTAGATCAGTGAGCTTTCTCTAAGAAGACTGCAGCAGTCCTAGCATATCAGGTAACTAGAAAAGTCAACCAACACTTTGAATGATAATTACTAAGAGGTCAATGAGAAGAGAACAGGTAAATCTTGAAGAATCCATCATCCTTATGGATAACATATCACAGTAGAGATTTCTTAAATTGGTTTTTTAAAATGTTCTGAATAATTCAAGAGTTGCCACAAATTTTTAATGACCTGAATATTTCAAAGCTAGCATATATTTAATTCATTTTTATTCATTTGTCTAAGTTTTACTTGTCCCTTGTAAAGCTGTATGCTTTACTATAAGACAAATTAACAGTGCTATTTAATGCATGTGTTCCTTCTAGAATCCAGAATTATCACCCATAAAGCAGAAATTCTACCAATTATAATCCTATCCTCACAAGACATCACAAAACGCTGATTCATACTGACTAAACAGGCGGCATATTAATTACTCATTTCAATGTCAGCATGTTCATTATATATTGCTCTTTTCAGGGGAAGGAAAGATAAGGAGATGCTGATGCTTCTAGGGCATTTCATTAAAATGCACAATGTAGCAAAAATAAGTTGCTTTGCCCTTTAACTGAATTAGAAGAACAAACTTACGAAAATTATAGTGGAACTGAAGGCTTTCTCATTTAAAGACAACAGCCCATTTTTGTCACTTTTCATACATGTTTTTAAGGGCTCAAATCTATTTGAGTTATCTGATGGTCTCCCCATACAATACCACTATAGTCTGCCTCTTGTTTCTCACTGTAAGCACTGTCTCACCAGAATGGCATGTGCTGCTAATGCCTGGGGTGATGACGAGAACCTGACATAGTAGAAACTCATCTTGGACTTGGACTGTGTTCACCTGCTGGTCCAATTACAAAGGCTGTTCTAAGAGTGGGGTGGGGAGCCTGAATACATTATGGAAACTTTCTCAGAGCTGCCCCTGCCCCAGCCTCCTGGATGCATGTATAAGCCCAAGAAAGGAAAATAAAGCTGTAATTGCTAATCAAAATAATTGTGTTCACTAAATTGTATAATCCATCTGTTGCAATTTTACCCTACCAGCACACGAGGCAAAGGGAAGAGAATCCAGCTCTCTTTCATTTCCTACCTCATCTCACTCCTCTGACACAGACCCCAGGCAGGTAGGTTATGATGCCAGCTCAGGTCTTCCTTAACGGCGAATCAATCCAGCTACCAACTGTGCTGAGCAGAGAAACAGGAAAGACTGAAATGGCCAATGGGGGAGCAAGGAGCAGGTGGATCCAAAACCAGGAGGGCAGATGCAGAGCAGTGTCAGCAGGGACAGAGTGCACAGAACAGCAGTAAGAGGACCAACCTGAGCAGGGCTGCTGGTGCCTCCAGAGTAAAACTGCTTGCGAGCACATCTGAGGTACTCTTGAGAGATCCCCAGAAATGCTAGTGGGTGGTCTGGCAGGGGACCTGAAAGTCCTTTACCAACAAGTAGAAAAGGCTGGCAAAACTAGTGGAATTTGAGCTGTTCATATTAATGTGACCTCATGTGGTCCTAGCTGATGAGTCTTAGGAGAAATGTGTGGCATATATGAATCTGGGGAGAGCTCCCCTTTCTCTAATATAAAACAGATGTCTATAAACTGACATTCTAGGACAATAAATTTGAGGACTCCAAATGGCTAATGAAATAAATATACAAGTTACTACTCTCTTTTTTTTTATTTTCAAGCGTAAGGACAAAGCATGGGGTATAAGACGATCATGGTAGGCAAGAAAGAAGATGAAGGAAAAGTAGAGAGAGAGAGAAGTAGTTGAGGGGTCGGTAAACACCTACTGTGTTGTTCTTGCCTCTTTGCCAGATTTTTTGTTCTTAGTCATTGTTTCAGCTGATTTTTAAAAGGAAAAAAACTGAGTCAAGCATTATTATTATCATTTTACAACGAATAGATGAGTTTCAGAAATAGGAAGCAACGTGTGAGGAAGACCATACAGTTTCTAAGCACTGGAGGTAAAATTTGAATCAAGGTCTATGTGATATTAAAGTCTATGCCAGTACCCCTAAGCATAAGCAAGACAACACTCTGAGGTATGGAAAGAAATGTTAAAATTCTTATTTGTATTTATTTTTGACCTGTGTTCATCAGTAAGATCATTTCAAACCAATCTACATAGTGACATGCCACATCTGGTTCACAAAATATCCTGAATTAAGAGGGGTTGACAGAAGGATGACAGCATCATCCTCATTCATTAGTCAGCTTTTAGTGTATTATGATATGCTGTAGTTTATGTGACCCAGTAAATTCTCTTATATTGGGTTTTTAACTGATATATCTCAGAGAACAAACTAATGCCTCCAAAATATCCCTCTAAAGAAGCAAGAGATTGATGTAACCACTAATGGTATACACACGTGTGAAGGGTGCAGTGATCTCTTTGTCAGCCACAACAACAGAGGAATGATGTTGACACATGGGCTCCGACTCAAAGTCAGGCAAAAAATTCTTTTAATTATCAAGCCTATTCGAGGTATGAGTTGATATTCATTACTGTAAACATTGCCTTTG